>NC_081558.1:142363686-142679603 GCF_022355385.1 Mustela nigripes | reverse complement strand
AAGAAATGAAATCTTGCCATTTGCGACAACATGGATGGAACTAGAGCGTATCATGCTTAGTGAAATAAGTCAAGCGGAGAAAGACAACTATCATATGATCTCCCTGATATGAGGAAGTGGTGATACAACATGGGGGGTTAAGGGGGTAGGAGAAGAATCAATGAAACAAGATGGGATTGGGAGGGAGACAAACCATAAGTGACTCTTAATCTCACAAAACAAACTGAGGATTGTTGGGGGGAGGGGGCTTGGGAGAAAGGGGGGTGGGGTTATGGACATTGGGGGGGTGTGCTTTGGTGAGTGCTGTGGGGTATGTGGACCTTGCGATTCACAGACCTGTACCCCTGGGGATAAAAATATGTGTTTATAAAAAATAAAAAATTAAAAAAAAACATAAATAAAAGAAAAAAAATAAAACATGTAATCCCTTTGTCCACTTGGATTAGTCCAAAGACTTTCTCCCCCTGACTCTCACTGAGATTGGCAGCTTCAAATCTCAGAGCGACAGATGTGATTAGACCAGAGTACTTTTTAAGGGAGACATAGACAGACACAGAGCTTCCAAAACGTTGCTGATTCTGTTACTTAAACACTCTCTCGGCTTTCCCTTTTTAATGAAACAGAGAGTAAAAAGTCGGAAGTATTTTTTTTAATTAATTATTTTTATTAACATCTAATGTGTTATTTGCCCCAGGGGTCAGGTCTGTGAATCGTCAGGCTTACACATTTCATAGCACTCACCAAGAAGTGTTTTGAAGGCAAAGGGTTTTACATGTTCTTAGAATGTGAACTCGATTATAAGAATGACTGAGTATATTCATTCCCCTTGCCTGTCCCTTTGGTTCTTTTTATTAAAGACTGTATAGTATTATTGGGTAACCGTACAGTTCATTTCACCTTTCAGTTGTGTGCTATTTGATGGATGGATATGAAATAATTAACAAGCGAAATCCCTAAGAAAGAAATTTGAATGGTCATTTTCCCCCCTTTGAGTGGTTGTGGTCCTTTTCAGAAGTTGTGAGTAACACATTTTCAAAGTTCGAATACATTTTACAAACTCTGTTGTTACCTTCCAGGTGAAGGTTCTCTGGAGACATTCTCCCAACCCCTTGCCATGTGAGTCCTTGTTTTTTGATCAAGTACTTAAGGAAAGTTTTAACAGATGTTTGACTTTAGGTTGCCTCCTTAGCTCCCGTGCTGGAGGGTATTTTTGTTATGTTTAGTAGGTTATGGTGTAGAGGGGGTCGCACGGAATCTCTAGCACCTGCAGTGAAACTGTTAGAACTCAGTAAGTCTTAGGGCATTAGATTCCATAGGGTTAGGGAGAAAGCAGAAGACAAGAAACCAGGATAGGGATGATTAGGATGCGGTCATTCTGAGTGAGAAGCAGTAAGGAGCTCCCACCCTTAGATGGGAATGGATGGGCACTGGGAACAGTGGAAGAAGTATGGTACAGGGCTGTGGTTTCGGGCAGGGAGGGGAGTCGACTTTGGTTTCAGTCCTGGCGCGGGAAGTCTGAAGAGAGAATCCAGGTGGATAGGTAGAAAGGTGAGTTCGAGGATTGGCTTATGTTTTTAGTGCTACCTCGTTACTTGATAAAGCATAGATTGTTTTTATTTTATTCCTTCTCTTTTAGATAGCTGATATTCCTTAGTGTTTTATTGTCATAACCAGGACATTCTGCTTCTGTTTTTGTTTGTGTATTTGTCTTTTGGATTCTGTATGTAAATGAAGTCATACAGTATTTGTCTTTTTGTCTGGCTTATTTCACTTACATTCAGCCCATATGTGTTGTTGCAAATGGCAAGATTTCATTCTTTTCTATGGCTGAGTAGTATTCCATTGTATATAGACACCACTTCTTTATCCATCATCTGTGGATGGACACTTGGATTGCTTCTGTATCTTGGCTATTGTAAATAATGCTGCAAGAAATAGGGCACATATATCTTTTCAAATTACTGTTTTCATTTTCTTTAAGTGTCTAGTACTGGAGTTATTGGATCATATGATATTTTGATTTTTAATTTTTAAAAAGATTTATTTATTGGAGAGAGAAAGAGAAAGAGAGAGAGGGTGTGAGTGCACACATGGGGGCAAGGGCTAGAGGAAGATGATCTTGCTTAGAACTCAATCTCATGACCCTGAGATCATAACCTGAGTCAGAGGAGGAGTTGGATGCTTAACCGACTGAGCCATGCAGGCACCACTGTATTTTTAATTTTTAAAGGAACTTCCATACTGTTTTCCACGGTTTGGCTATATCAGTTAACATGGCCACCAACAGTGTACGAGGGTTCCTTTTTGTCCATGTCTTTCAGTACTTGTTCTAGCTCGCCTTTTTGACACTAGCCATTCTGATGGTGTAGGGCGATATGTTACTGTGGCTTTGGTTTGCATTTCCCTGATGATGAATGATGTTGAGCATGTGTCTGTTGGCCATTTATAGGACTTCTTTGGGAAACATGGCTATTCAGTTCTTTCCCTGTTTTTTGATTATATTATTTGGTTTGCTAGTGTTGAGTTTTATAGGCTCTTTCTTTATATATTTTGGATACTAATTCCTTTTTGGATATATTATTTGCAAATATCTTCTTCCATTCAGTAGATTGCCTTTGGTTTTGTTGATGATTTTTTTTTTTTTTTTTTTTTTTTTTTGCTGTGCAAATAATGAGACATTCTGAATGTAACTTTTTAAACACTTAAGAAACTTATTTTAAATAGTATTGGTAGGGAAGCCCTGGTTTCCCTATTAAAAAAATAGCATTTTCCTTTTTATTTACCTAACTACTTTCATAGCATCAACCAGATAGGAAAACACATTTAGTCATAGCATTGCGATTATTTTTTTAATAGTGGCAATTTTTAAAAATTAAAATTGGTGGTTAATTTACAAACAAAATGAGAATTAACTTCTCATTTTGGTCAGTAAATATCGGGGAGAGCCAGTGTTCCTTCAGAAAGCCATGGTGTAAAAAGTAGAATGTAAATAATTAACAGCTTGAAAAAGCTCCTAGTTAAATGTAGAGATCTTTTAGTTTAGAAAAGGGATTATTAAGTAGTGTGAAGTATTGTATGGGGAAGATGAGAGCCACATTTCAGTGGCCTTTTATGTCAGGAGATGGGATGATAGGAAAGTAAACCTTTAGAACTTTGTCATACACTTGGGAGGAAGATGTAAGTTACACAGTGACCTGGAATCTGGGAAGGAAGCAGGAGGTAGTGCAGCTGTGGGCTTCACCTGACATACTGACACCATGTGGATCGGAGCTGGTGACATCTGGAGGTTGGAAATAGAACAAGATGGCCCCGAGCCCACAGTCTTGTATTTCAGGTCCCCAAAGCACTGAAGGTAGTGTTTGGGAAGTGGGTTGAGATGATGAGATCACAGAGATCTTAACTGTGACCATGAGAGAAGTCAGACTTATGCAATGAGCACATTCAAAAAGTAGCAAGTAGTGTTTGTCAATGAAAATACTTTTCATCTACTTTGTTGTTGTTGAGAGTGGGCCTGTTTTCATAATCCCTCTTTTTGTGCTTGTACTCCAGCTTCTGTTGCAGTGGGAGAGATAAAAATGGCTTAGCTTCTTACATTTTCTGCCAACCCTGAAACTGCTTTGGAGTGCCCCAGGTTAAAAGGGAACATATTCCGGGTCCTACTGTAGAGAAAGCTGTCATGCGAGTCCTCGAGTGCTCAGGGTGCCCAGGGCGGCTTCTAAACTTAGATGCCTATGCTGGAAAAGAAGGCCTGAAACACAGTGTGTAAGAAACAATAGAAAGCAAGGAAAGCTGGGAACGATAGTGAGTTGAGAGCTTTTGCTTCACCAAGAGAGGCTAGCAGGCCCTTAGCTGGAGTCAGTTGCTTCCCCATGCTTTTATTTGTTGGGACAGTAATTAAGGTAGACGATGGTATGCCACTAGCTGTTTCGCAACTTAGGGACTGCAGAAATCTAATAGAAAGGTGTTCGAAAATGGCTCTTGACTATGTCTAAAAATCCCCCATTAATAGGAACTCTTAGATTTTAACTGAACCATGATTCCATTTTGTTGTGTAATTGAGTCAGCTACCTATATGGAAATATTCTTAAGTTGTTTTTTTTTTTTTAATAAAAGAAACTTTTTTTTTTGTGATAAGAATCAGGAAACAAACATCATAATCATCTAAGTTTACCCATGAAAGCTGCCCACTGAGATACGTGACTCGGACAGTGGTTGTTTACAAAAGGCTGCCTGCTGCTAGGGGTGCTCATCTGTTCGTTATCTCCTCAGCCTCTGGACTCTGTTTTCTCAGCAGTAAAAACGAGACTTCTTTGAGAAACCCACTTTCTGTGGTTCTTGTCCATAGGCCTATCACAGTGCCCACTCTGCCTCTCATATCAGGGTCAGGCCATAACTGACAACCAGCATGTCAGATTCCACTGGCCACAGATTGGAATGGAAAATAAGCTGGTATGATCCAATGAAAGCCAAGTTCCAGGTTTCTGAAGAAATTCTCTGGAGGACTGACTGTGAAGATTTAAGGTCTAGAAATGCTTCTTTCATTTTGCTACCACAGAAAAAGAGCCCACAGCTTCCTTTGAGTTCCTAATACTGTGGAAGGTGGCTGCAAAAATGCTATAAACCAGCTTTTGTTACATCAGCTGAGGCCCCCAATCAGCACTTAAATTAAGCTATAATGACAACTTGGGACATTTAGGTCTGTTAGCCAGTATATCTCTTTTTATTGCAGAAGTCCAGTTTTAGTTGTATATTTTGGTCACCTACAAATTAAACAATTCTGATACATTGACTTCCTCTGGAAGATTAACCCAGAAATTCTAGAAAACACCCTTATACAAGTTTTGTTTCTACTTGATAATGTTAATAAAGTATTTGCCATTAGCTCTCTATTCTGTCCTTAAATCCATTGCTGCTATTTCTATCCTCTGGCTCTGGGCAACAACAAGAAGAAGTATCTTTATTAATACAAAAAATAGCTATGACATCAGACCATCCTCCCAGAGTGATACGAGATTTCCTTTTTGGTAAACCACACTGTGAGGTTTGTGTGGGGAGGGGTTGGGAGAGAACTGGTACGGTGTGGTCTTCAACGGTACAAAGCTATTAGTACTTTTTGCTCACCAGTTCTCTGCAAGATATCAGTGGCATGCAAATGATCTTTTCATGAAGGACATCCCCACAGAAGAACCACTTTAACAACATGTGGCTTTCCTTTCCCATTTGTCACTTTTTAAAAATACTTTAACTGTTTCTGCAATATGATTGTGTTAATTTACTTTCTTAGAGGAAAATATATATTATAAAACTGTATTATAAACTAGCTACAGAAATTACTCCATAACATAATTTAAAAAACAAAAAAAAAGTACTGGTTACCTCAGGGAAGTTTCTGGATTGATCCACTGTTGCCATCGCTATACTCTATTTCTTTTAATTCTGGACCCGATACGCAGTAACTGTTAATCAATGGTTGCTTTTATTCTTCCCTGGATTGCGTGCTGTTTCCTGAAAAACCTTGATGTCCGCATTACCCATCTGATTTAGCACAGTGGTAAACAAAGACATTATCTGGTGCGCCTCCTTTTCTTTTTTACTTTCATTTTCTCCTATGGCCCAGTGTCTGTGTGTAGGGTTGGCAGGGACGCATGTGAAACACCAGTGTTGATTCATTTGCCCTGGCCAGTGGGAACTGTGAAGAGTAAGAACAGCCAGTTTCTTTTGCAGATGTATTTAGCCAAACATAAATGGCAAGCTTAGTTTTCCCAAGCATGTTTGTCATAGGTTGGTGATTTGTTTCTTTTTGAGAGAGGATATTTGACCCACATTTGGGAGCAGAGAGTTTTTATGAGGATGGAATGTGGACACAGAGTAAATACCTTCCTAGCTCTTCTTTAATGTGAGGTGTATTTTCCGAGTTTTTCTTAAAATCTATTGAGGTCCCAGAGCATATGAAATAGTTATTTTGGAAAGTCTGTGGCAAATAAAAATTCTGACTATTCTAGGTAACTGTCTTCCTTCCTTTATGCATAATTAGGGTATTAAAGAAACCACCCATGTCATGACTATGAAGAAAATTGGCATTATTTTTTCCTACCGTCAGTTATAAACGTTTTTTTTGTTTTTTTTTTTAAAGATTTTATTTATGTATTTGAGAGAAAGAGAGAAAGCACAAGTAGGAGGAGGGGCAGGTAGAGAGGGAGAAGCAGACTCCCTACTGAGCAGGGAACTAGATGTGAGACTTGATCCCAGGACCCTGGGATCATGACCTGAGTCAAAGGCAGGGACCTAACCGACTGAGACACTCAGGTGCCGCATCTACCTTGATTTTTAATAAAGAAAAACCAAACGCTATTGAAAATACTCACTTTATTAGTATATATTACAGCAAGAGGAAAAAAGTATATGCACTTGACTTAAAAAATGTTTGTGAAGAACATTTGGAAGATGGTCTGGATATCTTTTAGCCAGTTAATAGCAGAAAAATAATTTAGTTTTGATAACTTGCAAGCTAGTAACCATATCCCATATCTGCACACTTTAAATTCAAATGCTTTTTCAAAAACAATGTGACATATATAAATTTTCATTTTATGTTTAATTTTCACTCATAATTATAAATCTTAGATTTTCTTTTTTTCAAGTCCAGTTGCTTTCTAAGAAAACTGCTTCTTCTGCCCCTAGATATATGTATGTACACACTATGTATGTATGTGTGTGCCTTTGTCCCAGTCAACGTATTTTTTCCCTATACCATTGAACAGGGGAAGTTACTGGTGCACTTATCAATATCCAGCTTCCTTCAATAGAGTCCACCTAGAAGTATTTTAACACTAGAGTTCCAGGCTCATGTAGTGGCTTAATAAGTCTTCAGATAAAACATATTTAAAATGTACCTTATTTTATTCTCAGAGTGCTACCAGAAAAATTACTTTTTTTTTCCTGCAAAGAAGAGAATTTATATCAACTTTCCTTTGAAGTGCCATGAGATAGATAAATCAGTAGGGGATTTCTTAAGTGATTTTCTTGGTCTGCTTGTCTTCAAATCAGAAAACACTTGACTTTTTCACTACAAACAGGTCCCTAGTTCTTTATCAAACTGTGCTTACTTTTAAGTTGATCTTTAGTGACCCTGTTGAAAAGAATCACATAACTTAATCCTTGTATTTAGAGAAGGAAGATGCCCCAGTGAATTGTCTTGATAGCTTCTTATTTTCTTTATGCTATTCTAATTTCTACATTAACTGACCCAGGCTAGTGATTTAAATCTTCTGTTTCAATGGAATAAAATGGAGTAACGCCTGTATTACTTTTTTCTTTGATGTTATAAAAAAGCAGGGAAACGTGTATTTTCTTTTTATTATTATTCTAAATTGGATTGTAATGCCTAGAGATGATACTTATTAGCATGGACATTGTTTTTTTTTTTTTTTTTAATAGATTTTATTTATTTAGACTGAGAGAGATCACAAGTAGGCAGAGAGGCAGGTGATGTGGGGCTTGATCCCAGGACCCTGTGATCATGACCTGAGCCGATGGCAGAGGCTTTAACCCACTGAGCCATCCAGGTGCCCCAGAGCATGGACATGTTTCTTATTTAGTCTTATGTTACTGAAGATTGCAATATGTGTACATGGATTTTATTTGAAAGGAGGTGGGAATTCACAAAGTGTCTGTGCTTTCATGCGTTATATTTCCTCTTTTGGTTCTGGAAGTTTCTGAGTCATGCTGAGCTTTTAATGGGATGTGCAGTTTCTTACATAATATTTCTCTAAATGGCTGGCATAGAAAGAAATAAATAATAGGATCTAGGCATACGTTTGCAGCCGATAGTAGCAGAGTGAATTCTTTTACATAGAGCAAAATTTCTTTTGACTGGCAGCTGTAATGAGCTTCTGTCTGGCTCTGTGTGTAGGGGATTCTGGCAATGTGGTAAGGTACAAAACAGACAAAAAACACAAACATGATGCTGAATATATTGCGGCTAGATTTCTTCTTGACTGAAATGGAATTCCTTCTGGACTTAAGGTGGGACTTGAAGATTTTCCTCGTGATGGCAGTATAGAAAATGATCAACAGAAAAAACACAATCCAGAAGATGCCCACAAAGATGTAGTTTGATGCTTTGTGCCACTTAAGTCCCATTTCATTTTTAAGTTTCACACATTTCATATGCGTCACCTTCTCGCTAGTAGCATTCTGGTTGGTCAGGATAATGTTGGGGACAGCCAGAAGGAGCATGAGCATCCAGACCACCACTGACAGGAGTTTGCTGTAATTTACTGAATGGATGAAAGAAGTCAAAAGAGGCTTTACAATTTTATAGTATCTGTCGAAGCTGATGAGCCCAAAGAACACGATGCTGACGTACATGTTGACATAGAAGAGCACAGCAGACACCCTGCACACAAACACATTGATCTGCCACGGCCCGAGTCCCGAATCAGCAAGAATCTTGAAGGGGAAGGTCAGGCTCATCAGAAAGTCGGCAACAACAATGTTCTTGAGATAGATGATGAAACTCTTGGAGCTGGCCACGTAGAAGAATATCCATCCAGATACACCATTGAGAAGGGTCCCTGCGACAAAGACCACAAAGTACAGCACAGGAATGATCTGCTGAGTGATGAGGATATTCCGGGAGCAGGACTCCTCTGGAGGCTGTGTGGTGGTGGAATTGATCATTGTGTAACTTCTGGAGGTGAGGCCTGGGAAGCAATGTCAGGCAGTCACTCAAAGGGCACTTATAGCATCTAATAAATAAATTGTTGAATAATCGAACAAAGACAAGTGGATATACTTGTCACATTCTTGAAATTAAGTGTTTGCTCCATACTAGTTAGACACCCACTCCTCTCTGCCTCCCTCCCTCCCTTCATCTCTTCCGTCCTTTTGAAAAGGGAAGAATAGAGTAGACAGATGACAGGAAAGAGAAATGGGAGAAGCAGGACATTCTGAGAGCTGTAGGTAATGGTATCAACGTTTTCCTAAAATGGTAACAGTTCCTTTTAAGACTCCCAAGTTCTAGAAAGTACTCATTTATTTATTTATTATTTTTAATATATTTTATTTATTTATTAGGGCAAGAGAGAGAGAGCACAAGCAGGAGGGGAAGGCACAGAGGAAGAGGGAGGGAGTCCGATGCAGCACTCCATCCCAGGACCCTGAGGTCGTGATCTGAGCTGAAGGCAGATAGGCAGATGTTTAACTGACTGAGCTACCCAGGTACCCCAGAAGTACTCATTTGAATATAGTATCAAAAAGTAACAAAACTAAAAAAAACATTTTATCCAGAAGTCTGTTTAATATATTAAGTTTAGGGGCTATTGACAGACCTTAACTTTTTAAAAACCTATCTTACATACATTTTGGACATAGGATAGTATCCTATAAACATATACATCTAGGGGCGCCTGGTGGCTCAGTGGGTTACAGCCTCTGCCTTCAGCTCGGATAGTGATCCCAGGGTCCTAGGATCAAGCCCCACATCAGGCTCTCTGCTCAGGGGGGAGCCTGCCTTCCCACCTCTCTCTACCTGCCTCTCTGCCTACTTGTGATCTCTGTCTGTCAAATAAATAAATAAAATATTTAAGAAAATAGATATACATCCAAATGAAGCTGGTATTGTGAGTATGGGATTATGAGTATCTTCCAAAATGGAGTTTTTCTGTGTTATTTTTTCCATTGCAAAACTGATTTGTGTTATTCTTATAAGGTAGAAAAAGAATACAGATGATAAATATACCTTAAAAATTCCAGAAAATTGTGAAATATTCTCGATTTGCTCTAACATGGTAGCCACTAGCCATTTGTGGTTATAGAGCACATAATGTGACCCATCCAGATTGAGATGTGATGTAACTGTAAAATGCCCACTGAACTTCACAGACTTAGTACCCCCTCCAGAAAAGTAAAATATCTCAGTTTTTTACTCTTTTTTACAAGAGTTTATTCATGTAATTTTACTTTTTTTTAAGAATATGGCTACTAGAAAATTTAAAATTGCATATGTAGTTTGCATCATATTTTTATTGGCCAACACTGTCCTCAGTATTAACCCCAAACCTTCTTTTGTTAGGGAATCCTGTATATTCTTCTCTGGTGTCAGACATATTGTTTTAGAGCCCAAGAAAGATTAGAACTTCTTTGTAAGGTTATTTGATTCATCAAATAACCATCTTTTATGAAATGTCCATATCTTGCTTAAAACCCTCCAGTGTCATTCTTTGGCCTCAGGATAAAGTCCTTAACTCTTTTTTTTTTTTTTAAATTTTTTATAAACATATATTTTTATCCCCAGGGGTACAGGTCTGTGAATCACCAGGTTTACACACTTCACAGCACTCACCAAAGCACATACCCTCCCCAATGTCCATAATCCCACAAAGTCCTTAACTCTTGAATGCCAACCTGCCCATGTCCCTTCTTGTTCTGATCTCTGCTTCTTGCATCCTCAGCAATGAGTTCCTGAACCCATCTACCTCTTGTAGGTTCCATGATTTCTCTCACCTTGGACCTTTACGCAAACTTTCATTCATTGGAAACCCTTTTTGCTACCTTCCGGCACATTAACTTCCCTTCATTCTTGAGGTTCAGGTTGGGTGTCATTTCCTTTAGAAAATCTGACTCTCCTACCTTTTATTTTGTTGGGTGTGAGGTCCTTTTGTAAGTGTGCTCCTGGTTCTGTGCCTTTCTCTTTGTCTCAAAGCTCATTTCCCCTTCCACCCCCCCCCCCTTTTGTGGTAAACCTTTTCATAGAGAGATCATGTCATTTTTAACCATTGTATTTCTAGCATTATATTTAGGACATTAGATAGTTAAAATATTTGTGTAATAAAAGGACAGGCAATCTGGGAAATTAAGACATGAATCCTTGCTCTTAAGAAATTTATAGGTAGCCAGGGATCGTGGGAAAGAATGATTGTAGAGGATAATGGTTCTTTTGAGATCAGAGAATATATCTTATTTATCTTTGTATTCCTGGTGCCAAGCACAGTGTTTTATAACACAGTGAGTGAGTGACTATGTTAGTAAAACGAGGGACATGTGAGAAAGTTAAGTTTGGAAATGTGGGTATGAAATTCAATCACATTCCAAATAAAACAATCATATGTGCGAACTTGGTGTGCTCTTTCTTTCTTTCTTCTTTTTTTTTAAGATTTTATTTATTTATTTGACAGAGATCACAAGTAGGCAGAGAGGCAGGCAGAGAGAGGGCGGAAGGGAAGCAGGCTCTCCTCTGAGCAGGGAGCTGGATGTAGGGCCCGATCCCAGGACCCCGAGATCATGACCTGAGCTGAAGGCAAAGGCTCAACCCACTGAGCGACCCAGGCGCCCCTTGGTGTGCTATTTCTTACACAAGAATACATTGGTTCTGTGTATTCTTCTTCATGCATACCATACGGCAAAAGTGGAAATATTCTTAGCCATTTGATTTTACCATTCCTTGCACTTCCTTTGGAAGGGAATTTCACTTCTTGCACACTTGGCTGTGATCATAGTAGTTTGTAGTCATTTGCTTCTCTGTAGGTTTTCTATAACCTGTTCCAAATTTTAGGTAGTAAGCAAAGGGCTATATTTTCTGTTTTTAAGTGTCTACTATGGCAATGAGTGTATCTACTAAATAATTGGTCTTCTCTCCTGATGGCCTTATGTCATGGGTCCAGAACTGCATTCTCAGAATCCTGAAAGTTTTGAGAATCTGAGCACAGATGCTCTTGTGATGTGCATTGTTGCCTCCTAGCTCCCCTCCTCTCTTTGAGGTTGATGGAGGAGCACAACTGATCCAGGTGAACTTCTAGAGCAGAAGAGCCTTCTGAAATGGAGTGAATACTAAAGGCTTGGTTGGTCTTTTCCCCTCAAACTCCTTCTTGCTGTTTTGAAGCAATCACAGGTAAGAGTCGCTGTTTTAGGTTAGAAAGGTTTGATACATGCTGATTGGGGAAAAGAGCAGGGTATCACTGTTGCTTGTGTTGTTATTTGGTTAGGCACAGCAGAGACAAAGGTACACTCCACATGAGGAATGAGCTGAAAGTAAGCCCAAGACAATTCTGGTAGTAATTTTTAAACTGTTAAATATTTCTTTTCTTGAGCATTGGTGTTTGTGGTAGGGCATTGTGTCCTCTAATTCATGTTTTACTGTACTTGGTCTTAGTGTCTCAGAGTATGGCAGCCTTTTATACAGTGATAAATTGAGAGATGTGTGAAAACAAAGCTATCTTGAGGCATCTACAGGAACTGAGGACAATTATATATTGAAACCAAAAGGCAGGAATATGTGTTGGATGGAAAGCTGGACAAGATCATGACAGAGACCTGTTTGTGTCACTTGGACCTAGTAACATCTGCCCAGTCTCTCCTTATCTTTAATGTAGAGATGACTCCATGTCCTGATGAAGGGTCCTAACTAAAACTTCAAATCATTTCATAAGTGGAGGATATAGTCACATATTGATGCTGGTTTTATACACTGATACAAAAACAAGAACCAAGTGAATCAGAAAGCAATCAAAGATGTCTTCATGTGATCCAAATACCCTTCCTTTTCTGTTCCTGGCTCTTGGTTGGTTCACTCTTTCTAAGCAGCTTGTCCCATCCTGTTAAAGATGAGAGACAGGCAAAGGAAGAAAAAGTGGGAAAGGATCTGGTGAGGCAGTTTGTGGAGGTCCAGTCAGTCCCACCCATGTAGTTACTTTGGAGTTCATCTAGAATTTCTGTACTGAAAGCTTTAGGAAGGTAAACAATGCTACCTAAATTCTTGAGACTACAGTGAAGAAAGATTTCTATATGTGGCAGAACTTTTAAAAAAAGGAACACTTAAGAGTATGTCTTTAGCTTCTCCTAGGGGGAGAAGTCCCCCCTGTGGGGGACTTCCTTGTCCCACAAATCCAGGTAAAGGACAATGAAATGGAATGAAATATTTTAGTTTCTTCCGTCACTTGGGTCTTTGGTAACATAATTAAAGAACGTGGCAGAATGAGATTTATGAGACCAAAAGATAGCTATTAAAGTCTCAAAGGAGCCCGTGAATTGCTTTCTTTTAATCTTGCTGCACAGCTAGAACTGTGGCTTAGTGCCACAGATTTATTCTAATTTAAAGTGAGTGCCCTTGTTCCTTAGCATGATATAAGGTCTGAGGATTGTGGTACTTTAAGTATTTCAAAGTGTAGAGAATTACGTATAACCTCTGGGTGCTCTCTTTAGTAGGCAGAATTTAGTCAATACAAGTCATACAAAGCATTGGTCACTCCAGAAATATTCACTTTAATAAAAACATGCTTTGTCAGCCTGAGGCTCATTACTCCTTTTGTGTAACTATATACAGTGACCTCTCTCGTTCTTACATAAGGACCATCTTCTTCAACTATTCTTAGTGTCATAATTCTACTTTCTCTGGAGAAGAAATTTCATGAAATTAATAAAGCTCTTGGTAATATAGACAGTCTTTTCAGTTACCTTAATTTTTTTCTTTTTTTGATAGAAGGTTTTGTTTCAGTGAAACAATTTAGTCCAGTGTGGGCTTGTCATCTTGAAGTGGCCGTAGTGTTTCTTCACTAATCATCCTGTATGGTAGGAGAAAAATGAAAAATTAAGTGAATACTGGAATGTTTTTATTACACAAGGATATGTGATAGCAATGCATTTTTAGAATTTGGGTTGTATAATTATGAAATATTACAACATGTACCTTTGTTGTTTTACTGTATTGGTCTTGGTTGTCAATGTTGATGATTATTGATTTTGTATGAACTCTCTCTTTTTCTAAAGGTTCTGTTTATTTGAGCAAGTGAGAGTACGAGCTGTGGGGAGGGGCAGCGGGAGAGGGAAAAGCTGAGCAGGGAGCCTGATGTGGGGCTCTATTCCAGGACTCTGGGATCACGACTTGAGCTGAAGGCAGATGCTTAACTGACTGAGCCACCCAGGCGCCCCTGGTATGAGGTCTTGTGGGAACTTTACACTCTTCAGAGTGTTGGATGTGAAGTTGTTCATAGTTACTGGTTTATTTTTTACCCCATGGGATGTGGATGCTCAAATCAGTTCATTAAATTACTGCAGTTGACTGATTATTTTAGTCGAAATTGAGGAAGAGTTTCAGTTTTAGTTTTAGTTGTTTTTTCAAAAACCTTTGCACTGTTGATATTTTGGGCCAGGTAATTATTTGTTGTGGAGGTCTGCCTTCTGCATTGTAGGATGTTTAGCAGCATCCCTGGTTTCTATCTACTAGAAGCCAGTAGCACCTGTCCCCCCGGGTTATGACAAAAATGTTTCTAGGCATTGCCAAGTGTCTTCTAGGAGGCCTGGTGGTCGAGAGCCACCAGTCTAATGAGACTGATGTGTGGACTTTGCAGACAGAACTCCTGAAAGCCATATTGTCTGATAGGAAGAAGATAAGTTTGGCAGAATGGTGGTTGATTTGGTTCAGCCTTGGTCTATGTTGTCACCTTTCTGAGTTCTTTAAACCATTCTAGACTTTAATGTGCAGGCATGTTGTCTGGAGATCATGCTAATGGAAAGACTCAGATTCCAGAGGCCAGGATTTGTGTGTGATGCTGATGCTGCTAGCCTGGTGATCCCTCTTTGAGTAGTAAATTCTTTTTTCAAGCCCTGAACATAGACATTTCATAAATATTTGGTGAGGAGGGTTAAAAATGTGGCTTTCCTTGCTATAATTGCAACTCGAGATTGGAAATAACCTGCTTTTAGATAACCTGGAAATCAAAGATCTTTCAGAGTTTATCCATTATGGATTTCATTACAATATAGAAGTCTACTTGAGAACAAGTGGTAAAGAACACCTTATATTTACCTAGAATATTCCTATAAAGGTCAGAAATTCTCTTTAGAAACAAAACAAGGAGATTAAGCTCTGTGGAGTTATACTGTATGTGATTCACAACATTACTGACATGACCTGGTCGTAACTCAGGACCAGGCTCACTCCTGGGGAGGGAAGGAGGAGCAAGGGATGGCTTAGGGTAGTTGGGATTTAGCTGTGTCTCTGGTATTTCATGTCTTAAATTCTGAAACAACCATGTTATTATCAGTTAACGCCTAGCAGTTGGGTGCATTGGTGTTACCAGTATCAATTGGTGTACTTTTATTTTCATATATTTAAAATATCTTATAATTAGAAACGAATGTATATGGAGAATGGATTGCTTTCAGATTACTCTTATCAATACCCATTTACTAACCCGTGACGAGCATCATCTTTCTGTCCTTTGTTAGTTCTTACGAAGTAACACTATGATCTGATATCTGATATCATCCCTCCTTACCATCTCAGCATCAAAAATTTGAAAAACCAAGGTGCCACAGATATTTTTGTAGGACATAAATATTTGTTTTCTAGATGATTCTTATGTCAATAGACATAGTTTTAGTTGTGTGTTATCAGGGGCACCTGGGTGGCTCAGTTGGTTAAGCGTCCAACTCTTGATTTCTTCTCCGGTTATGATCTCCATGTCCTAGAATCGAGCCCTGTATTGTGCTCTGTCTCCTTAAGATTATCTTTCTCTCTCTTTCTCTGTCCTCCCCCCATGCCCTTTGCTTGAATGCATGCTCTATCTCTCTCTCTCTAAGGGGGGGAAAAAAAAAGATGTGTGTAATTGTGTAATTATATTGTGTACATTTCTAAACTTATTAAAGCTATTTTCTTATTATTGCAGATTTCTCTCCCCTGCCTTTTTTTTTTTTCTTTCCCCTTTATGGTACCAATATGTCATATCCTAGATGGTCTCCAAAGATGTTAGAATGAGTTGAATAGGAAGGGGATTATTGTATAGTAGCTTACTCAGTCTTATAGTCATATTTTATAATTTTTATGTTATTGATTATTTTATAAGATATATTGTATTTAAAAAGTACTTTCTATTCAGTAGTATTCTAAGTCTGTCAAGAGGCTTCTGGCCTTTCTTATTCTTTGGTCAGTTGGATATCTTAGAAGGTCTTCCACCTTGACTCTTGGTCCTGCTTCTCTCCCCAACGTTGTGACTCCTTGGTGTAAGCAATGTCCTCTGCTTTTAGGTTTTAAGTGTGTTAGGTTTTAAAGACTTTTGGTGGAGTCTTTAGGGGTGGAGAATTCATTATAAGCATGCTAGTTTATTTTGTAAAGCTACTGTTTTTTCCTCTGTAACTTACTACTGCTTCCCCTTGCTTCTCAGAAACCTATTTTCTCTGCTGGGCTCCAGATTCTTACAGTGGCCATTCTGACAGTCATCTTGTATTTTTGATTCGTATTTCCTTGCTGAGCAGTGATGTTGAGCATTTTTTCATATGTCTGTTAGCCATCTGGATGTCTTGGGAAAAATGTCTATTCAATCCTCTGCCCATTTTTAAATCACATTATTTTGTTTTCGTGTTGAATTGTGTAAGTTTTATATAATACTGGATACTAATCCCTTTTCAGAGATCTCATTTGCAAATATCTTTTCCCATTCAGTAGGTTGCCTTTTCACTTTTCTGATGGGTTCTTCTTCTTCTTTTTTTAAAAGAGATTTTATTTATTTATTTGAGAGAGAGCGAGAGAGAGAGAGAGAGAGAGAGAGAACAGGAGTGAGATGAAGGGTAGAGGGAGAAGCAGACTCCCTGCTGAACAGGGAGCCTGATGCAGGGCTAAATCCATGGACTTTGGGATCATGACCTGAGCCTAAAGCATACGCTTAACCGGCTGAGCTGCCTAGACCCCCTAATGGTTTCTTTTGCTGCACAAAAGCCTTTTATTTTGGTGTAGTCCCAGTAATTTATTGTTGCTTTAGTTTCCCTTGACTAAGGAGATATATCTAGAAAAATGTTGCTAAGACAGTATATGGGCAAATGTCCAAAAGATTATGGCCTTTCTTTTCTTTTAGGACTTTATTAGTTAGGTGTTTATTTTGAGTTTACTTTTGTGTATGGTATAAGAAAGTGGTCTAGTTTCATTTTTCTGTGTGTGGCTGTCCATTTTCCCAGCACCATTTATTGAAGAGCTTGTCTTTTCCCCACTGTATAATCTTTCCCCACTGTATAATCCTCCTCGTCATGGATTAACTGACCATAAAAGTGTGGTGTTTTTTTTTTTTTTTTTCCCCTGGGCTCTCTATTCTGTTCCATTGATCTACGTGTCTCTTTTTGTGCTAGGACCATACCATTTTGATTATTCTAGCTTTGTGTTATATCTTGAAATTTGGGATTGTGCTACCTCCATCTTTTTTCATCTCTCTCAAGATTGCTTTGGCTCTCTACAGAGTAATTTGAGGTTCCATACAAATTTTAGCATTATTTGTTTCACTTCTCTGAAAAATGCTGTTTGTATTTTGATAAGAGTTATATTGAATTGTAGATTTTTAAGGTAATATGGACATTTAACATTAATTTTCCATTCTTTGAGCATAATATATCCTTCCATTTTTATTATTTTTGATTTCTTTCACTAGTATTTTATAGTTTTCAGAGTACAGGTCTTTGACTTCCTTGGTTAAGTTTATTCCTAGGTAATTTATTCTTTTTGGTGCAATTATAAATGGAACTGTTTTCTTAATTTCCCTTTCTGCTACTTTGTTATTAGTGTATAGAAATACAACAGATTTCTGTATATTTTGTACTCTGAAGCTTTACTGAATAAATTTATTCTAAGTTTTTTGGTGGAGTCTTTAGGGTTTTCTGTAGCAACATGTCATCTGCCATTGGTGACAGTTTTACTTCTTCCTTTTCCATTTGGATGTCTTTTGTTTCTTGTCTGATTGCTCTAACACTTCCAATACTATGTTGAGTAAAAGTGGTGAGAGCAGACATCCTTATCTTGTTCCTGATCTTAGAGGAAGGGGTTTCAGTTTCTCTTCATTGAGTATGTTGTTAGTTGTGGGTTTCTGGAATCTTGTCTTTAGGAGTCACTTAGCCAGTTTTTTTGTTGTTTTTTTTTTTTTTTTTTTTTTTTTTCCCTTTAAGGGCAGGTGCATGTGTGTGTGTGAGTTTGCAAGTGTTTTTCCTCTAGGTTTTGAAGGTCTGCAAGGTGTGGCTACCTTCAGTTTTTCCAGTTAGCCTCCAGGTACCATAGCTTGGAGAAACCTCCATTTTCTTTCTTAGTTTCTGAAAGATGTGTAAAATGAATGTGTTTGTGACTTTTGATTTTGACTGAACTTTCTGTCTTGTGCATTGATGTGCTGGAAGAGGAATAGAATTGGACCATTCATTATGGTGATGAAAACAATGACACTAATTAGTAAGTGGTGGAGACTGCTGCTGCTGGGGGAAACCCAGGTCTGCTGCGGATGGTTTGGATACCACCAAGGACTCCCAGGGGTCCCTGGCCAAAGGAGGGCTTTGCTTGTTGGTTGCCTATAATCATGAGGCCTCGATTAGATCTCACTTGAACCTCCTAACTCCTGGCTACTATGGCCTGTTGACTTCACCTTCAGTTAGAGTCTGATAAACATTTTTCAGTTTAACTTCTAATTGAATAAATGCTGTGGTTATATACTTCAAATAAGGAGCTGTGCTAATTATTTTTCAAATTAGAAATGTCTGCATGCTCTTCTTAGACTGAATTGCAGGTACCTGTGAACATGTTCCACCAATACAGAAGCTCAGCTCTGTCTTGACCACCAGAAGTTTCTGGGCTTCCCTGTTCACAGACTAAAACTCTTGGGAATCATAAATCTGTGTGTTTATGGTACGGATGGAGCCACTCTTCAATTATGTATGATATATTGACAGTGGGTTAGTATGGATAATAAACTGTTAATGCCCAAGTCTAGTTTTTACTATTAATTCCAACCATTGCCCTTAAAATACTTACAACTTGTAGCAAAGTGCAAGACTGGCCCATCTAGGATCTCAAAGCTCTGTCTTCATGCTTAGTGGATTATGGGAGCTGATAGAGGAGGGGAAGGTGTAGCCCAGGCACCAAACTTTTGGGGCCACAAGAATGGTCACCTGTCACTAGCCTCTGTAATGGGACCTGTGTCCTGTTAGATCAGTGAGGATTTTGCATCCACACTCTTTGTCATGGCCTCAGGTTTTTCAACCTTTGCACTGATGACTGTTTTTTTTTAAATTCCAGGTCTTTGTGGGTGAGCTGTGTTGTGCTTTTTAAAATTTTTAGCTGCATCCTTGGCCTCTGTCCACTAGGTGCCAGTAGCACCCTGTGATTAATGACAACAAAGAAATGTGTTTTCTTTTTTTTTTCTTTTCTTTTTTTAAAAGATTTTATTTATTTAACAGACAGAGATCACAAGTAGGCAGAGAGGCAGGCAAAGAGAGAGAGAGGAAGAAGCAGACCCCCTGCTGAGCAGAGAGCCTGATGCAGGGCTCTATCCCAGGACCCTGAGACCATGACCTGAGCCAAAAGCAGAGACTTTAACCCACTGAGCCACCCAGGCGCCCCATGTCCACACATTTCTAAGTGTTCCTAAGTTGAGAAGCAATGGAATAGTCCCTTAATGGTAGGTGTATTTGATATCATTTTGACATATGAAAAGAATTTAGTCAGCTCTTTTACTGTTGATAAATCTTGACTGCATATTGAGTAACTCCTCAGTAGTAAGTAATTCAAATCCTTAGGTCTCAGAATGTGAAGTGGGCTTTCTTTACTAAGCCCTAAGAATAAGAATAAGAAGGCAGACAGTGCAATATAGTGGGTAAAAACATGCATATTGGATGCAGTGGACCTTGTTAGAAAGATAGCTTAATTACTTAATAGCTCTGGGTTACTAAGTGCCTCTGTGTTTCAGTTTTTACCTCTCTAAAATGGGGGGGGGTAGTAGTTGCTGCTTAATAGGGTTTTCCTCTCTGTAAGAATCCAATACCTGGTGCCTGGCGGTGTGTGGCTCAGGGGAACAGTGTGGGTTCAGATAGTGACTCAGCGGATGATGGAGTAATCAAATGTCTCTGGGACTTTCAGTCTGCCCAGGACGTTCTTTAAGTTGATGTTCTGCACTGCAATGACGGCTACAAGAGGCATGGTAGACCCTTGGCTGAGTGCTCTGAGCTTCCTCGGGTATTTGACCCCAAAGTGCTTGTGTTGATGGAGAAGGTCGAAGGCAGTGCTGCCTATGGTCCTTCTGTTCTAGTCACCAAAAGTGACACTCAGTGATAGGGAGTAAGAAGTGCGAAGCCCAAAGTGTTGCCTGGTCTTCTTTAGCAATGCACACAAACCTGAGTCTTTGATGAAGGTGACATAAAGCTATGATATTCTGGTCTTCACAATTTAGGGAACTAATTCTTCTATGTCTGAAATTAGATTGAGCTAGTTGGATTCCTGATTTTTTTCCAGCCTGTTCTGCAGCATTGTTTTTTAATACGTGGTTCTATTCCCTTGGGCCAGGAAAGGAAATGAATCTCTGACCTCCCGTTTGCCTCACTGAGATGATGTTTGCATTTCTCAGTTAGACATGCACTACTCAGATCTTCCAGTCTTGGAACTAAGGGCACTAATGCATATTACTTTGCTGTGGGGTTGGGAATAGATTTTCATTTCTGGGAAACCCGCACTTTTAACTACTTAGCTAAACATCAGCCACCTGTATGTTTAGCCCAAGCAAAATATTATAAATACCCAGGACTTTAGGTAGGAGTGAGAATGCTGTAAAAAAACGGATTTTCATTCTTGAAAACCTAGCATTTGATGTACTTCCTCCATGTGGGAAGAATGGGTAACCTTTGATTTTTATAAAATATTTGTGACGGTCACTCACCTGAATTAGCCACATCTGTGAATGAATTCATATTCTATTACACATAACATGTGATAACGAAGCAACTATATTCATTTTGAAATTAGTGGAACTTAAATGTGAAAGATGCAGTTTTGTGCAGCTTAGAGATGGTGCTGAGTGTATGTGAAATGAAAGACCTTTCCTTTTTGTGAGCCCTACGTCCACAGGTTGGGATCCATTGTTGAGTGTGTGTGTCCTTTTTAGACCATTCCATTTAGGATTATTTCACTTTTACAATGGAGTTCGATATGAGTCAGTCAAGGACGTTATATAAGAAAATCATCTTCTCTCTTGCCATGCTCCACGGGACCTATTCAGTGGCATTTTAGTGTTGCCTCAGCTGTAATGTCTGTGTTAGAGAAATCTGATAATAACCAGGTAAAGAGTGCCCCATTGCAGTTTTTGTTTATGACTTGCTTGGACCTGGACTGGTTTGGTTTTACTCCGTGCCCCCCCTCCCCTTTCTGCTGCCTACTCTTGACTTCCTTCTACTCTTTATACTTTATTACTTTCTGCCTAGAAGCGATTTCCCTGCAAGGTAGAAACCTGTATAAGCCCTTAATAAGACAGGGTAAAAACGCATAGGACTGAAAGTCACAACAACCCCATAGCTATAAATTTGTTCAAGCCTTTTCCATCATTAAATAGCAAAGGTAAAAACCCTCTTAGATGGAGAAATACTGATTGCTAGTATCAGTGAGCTCATCTTGTTTCTAAGTATTACTGCCCACTGAAAGGAACCAGGGCTTCTTGGAGAAGTGATTTTATTTTCTTTATATTACTTCTTGGAGACTGATTTATTAAGGCACAGGGAAAGTACAAGGTGAGTTGAGGTAAACCATGTGGGCAAAAAAACAAGGAAACGCTCAACCCAATAGGGAGATGTAGAAAAGGAACATGGGACCTGCCTCGGTGGCACTTCTAAATTTGACATTTTGGATATCAGCAAGTGACAATATGAGACTAAAGTACTTTGAAAAATAAGCCAAATTCAGGAGTTGATAGTGATACTAAGAATAAGGAAGTAGTATTAAGAATAGGAGTTGGGGCACCTGGGTGGCACAGTTAATTATCCGACTCTTGGTTTTCAGCTCAGGTTGTGATCTCAGGCTCATGAGATTGAGCCCCACTTTAGGCTCCGCACTCAACAAGGAGTCTGCTTGAATCTCTCTCTGCCTCTCCCTCTGGCTGTTGTTCACCCCCCCCCCCCTGCCCTTCTGTCTCTTTTCCTCTAAAGTAAAGCAAAGCAGAACAAAAACAAAAAACAAAGAACAAACCAAAAACAAGAATAGGGATTAAAAAAGGGAGGATGCAGACTGGGGAAGTTCTTCTTTACAGAATAACAGCTAAAAAATGTAGAATGAGTGATAGAATTAGCAAGTCACCATTTTGCAACCTCAGTGTAATAACTGATGAGGCCGCAGTCTTCAGGCAGTGGGAAAAGCCAGTCGGTGAAAGGTTGTAGGAGAACAGGATAGTCCAGTCTGCAAGTATCACTCTCCAGTCATTTAGAATACGAAAGAACAAATGGTACCTTTTCATCAGGGATATCTGGCAGTCACAGAATGATCAGACTTACCCCAAATGGGATAACTTGACATTTTGTGCCTCCAGATGTTATCCAACTAGATGTACACAAAATGCCTTGTCAAAAAGCTAATTATGGATGAATAATTGGGCAGACTCAGAGTGTGGGTCATTCTGTAAAGACTCAAAAAAATCAGTGTCCTGAAAAGTGGATGAATGAGATGGGGTGGGAGGAAGTGATTCTAGATCAAAAGAGGCCAAGAGAAGTAACATAATGTGTGAATGTGACTGGTGACTTGGGGGAGGAGTAGAGGATAGAAGTATAGGAGTTGTTTGGGGACAGTTGTGTAAATCTGAATACAGGCTCTATGTCACACAGTATTATTGAATTAATCTTTCTAGCTATGTTAATAGTATGGTTAAGTTGAGGAATATTCTTTTTTTTCTTTTTTTTAATTTAAAGGTGTTATTTATTTATTTGCCAGAGAGAGAGAAAGCGAGCCGAGCGCAAGCATAAGTAGGGGAGTGGCAGGTAGAGGGAGAAGCAGGCTCCCCACTGAGCAAGGAGCCTGAGGTGGGACTCGATTTCAGGACCCAAGGATCATGACCTGAGCTAAAGGCGGATGCTTAACCAACTGAGCCAACCCATAGATTAAGGAGTCCCAAGGACTAAGGGATAAGAATAAGAATATTCTTATTCTTCAGGGATGCGTAGTGAAGTATTTAGGAGAGATGGGCCGTAATTGCCTGCACCACATTTTCAAAACAGATCAGTAGAAGAAAAGAAAAGTACAAGTCCTTGTGTATTGTATTTTTTGGGCTGATACATATTACAGTATATGAGCATACTTATAATGCATGCATATGTGCTCATACATATACATATGTGTGTGTTAGTTTAGAGAGAAGAGACCTGAGCTCAGTGCCTGACATATAGCAGGTACTTAATAGTCTCTTAGACTTCTCTGTTACCCTGCTTACTTGTTCTTCTCAGTCACCTTGGGGAGCTTCTCTGCCTGCCCTTAAATTGGTTTATCTTATTCTGTTCTCTGCCATCTCCCTTTCTCTTTCCAGCCAAAATGATCTTTGTTTAGAACACTGTTTAAAATCATCATCAAGAAAGCAAACTTTGTGTTTTATCAATCATCTATTCCTTGGGTGCTTATTAGCAGACAGCCTTCTTGGCCTTGTGGATCTGTCCTGCCCCCTTAACGCTCAGTGCCTGGTGCTTCTGGAACCTGAGCTGCCTCATCTCCTTCTCCTCCGCGGAGTGCACCTCCATTTTCCGCACTTCTGGGTCCCTCACAGCCCTGGGTACTGAGGAGCCAGGTGGCCTCACCTCCAGAGGGAACGGCTTTTCCCTCAACTGAGTGAGTCACGGCTTGCGTTGAGCTGTCCCTGTGTCTTGTCATCCCTTTCATTCTCCTCACATTTTATAGCGATAACTGCCATTTGTCAGGAATTTACCTTGTATGGGACACAGGGAATGCTAATTACTTTTAAGAGTGCTATTTCTTTTTCAAGGACTATTCCATACGTTGAAAAGAGTTTATGTAATATAAGGGAAAACACAGTCCAAAAGAGCACAGCACCGAGCCAAGAGCCAGAACCCCACCAGACCTCCTGCATTTCCTCTGCCTGGAACGAACCCCGTCTTGAGTTTTGTGTTCTTCATTTCTGCCCTTTAAAAACAGATGATTTTAATCCATGTAGTCATAGATTCTCTTGTAAAGTTGTTCATGCTATATGTAGTCTTCTGGGACTTTTTACAAATCCCCAGCTCAGTGTTATGTTTCTAAAGTTTAGCACTTTAGAAAGTGAATTGAAAGTAGTTGGAAAAGAGGAATATTTACCTGTAGATAAGCATTTTTAATTCCTAGGTATGTGCCCTAGAAAACTAGAGAAACATACCAAGGAAAATGAACAAGGATGCTCATAGAAACGGTGATAATAGCAAAAATGTGGGCATTAGCCCGAAGGATTATTGACAGGAGAATGAGTAGAAGAAGAAAAAATTAGTGAAATTTTATGCACCAGTGAAAATGAGCAAACTTCAGCCACGCACTTTTAAATAAATCCTCTTACAGTTCTGATAAGATAAAAAGCAATTCTACTTTATAGTTCAGGAAACTGAAGTCTAGAGAGTTTGAATAAACTGTCCACAGTATTGCAACTAGTATGTTGTAGAACTGCCATTTGAATCCAGGTCAGTGTCGTTCTAAAGCCATAACTGCTAGGGAGTATTGTTGCCTGTCGGAAAGCCTTGTTTTCGTTGGCTAGTGTGTTATGCATGGAGAGCGAGCTTTGTATTTTCACCTGATCTGGCAAATGGAGAAGTTCATAGG
Organism: Mustela nigripes; assembly: GCF_022355385.1. Taxonomy (NCBI): domain Eukaryota; kingdom Metazoa; phylum Chordata; class Mammalia; order Carnivora; family Mustelidae; genus Mustela; species Mustela nigripes. Next base: position 142,655,041 of record NC_081558.1, on the reverse strand, counting down.
AGGAACTGTACAAATTTCTGATGAATGACCCAAAACATCATTATACTGCACAGGAAGAAAGCAGGTGAAGGGAACTTAGTGGCTCGAGCAAGTTCCTGAGGTAGAAACCAGAGCACCAGTGCTGAGAACCCAGCTCCTCTAAGGCCCTCTCTGACTGGGGCATTTACCGTGTCTGGTCTTGCCTTGGTTTCAGGCCTCCCCTTTAGTAGGCAGCTGGGAGACGCCTGGCAGATACAGCGTCAGTGTACCTTGCATTCTAGCTGGTCCTGCTTCCAGGTGTCTCAGCCAGGGTCCACTGCTGCTCTCCTGGTGGAGAACAGAGGCCTCTCCCCAGGTGTGTGTCTCGTACCACTAACGTAAGTCTGTCCAGCCTGCAGCAGTGGGAGTGCTGGCAAGCTTTCTTCCATCTCTTGAATGTCATTGACATGATTAGCCTGTGGAAAAAGTGCAGGTGTGTTTTGTGTGTACAGGGTGGAGGGCACAGGAAAGGCAAAACAGCGGATGTTTGGTGCCTTTGGCAACTAAACCATTGTGCATTATGAATTTAGATTATTGTGCTACTTAGATATTTTGGCCCAGTTGAACAAAAATTAAAAATAAGCAAAAGCTTAACTGCCTAGCTATCCCCTTGAGCTTTTCCTTGTCTGTCACCCAGTGCCCAGCAAAGCTCTGAGCCAGGTATATATTTTTCCCCCTGTCCCAGTAAATCCCAAAAGGATTCTGATCCTTTGTACACTGGTAGGGCCCCTCGGCAAGGGTCTGCTAACATTACCCTCAGAGTTCTGTCAAGCACTGTGTTAGGACTAGCGGGAGTGCCCAGGTGAATTTGCTTTCACACTGTCCCCGAAGTGATGTTGAGACCCAGTTGCATGAGGATTTAAAACTCACTGAGGCAGAGGTGCTCAGAGACCCGGCCTTGGGCTGTGGTTGTCTGTACTTAGCATTTTAGTGTGTCTGCCTCATGTTGATCTGCGTTAAAACATCACCTCCTCAGAGAGGACTGTTCTGTCCATGACATCTGATGCAGCCAACCCTGTACCCAGCAACTTCCAGCCCCTCACTCGCTTTTATTTTTTTCATAGCTCTCTTCCTTATTTAAAATAATAGTAATTTTTCAATTTATGGTCTCCGTTACCCCCTTAAAAGACTTCATTCTCTTCATGAGATCAGAATTTAATTCTCTTATTCATTGCTAAATTACTATCTGGCATTACTGTAGAAGCTCAATAGATACTTAGTGAATTTATGAGTGAATATATCTGTACAATTTTGGTCAAACTCAGGAGTTGATTTACTTAACAGTTACATGATGAGTCTGTCTAGAACCTCTAGAGTTTTATAATTTTTGTGCTATAAGGTAAAATATATAGGTATCTTTTAAAATCTTTCGTGTGTAAAATTGGATCAACCATAATCTTTAATTTATAAAATACTCTTATGCAAAGTTGATGCAAGTTTGACTTTAAAAAGTTTGATTCTGTTATTTTATCATGTTAATAGTTTTCCTTAAACTAAATAACCAAAACAAAAGGCAAGATGGTGATAAGCTACGTGTAGCTGAATGCTTTGCCCTCCTTCCCAAAGGCCATCTCTGGCCATCATGTGTCCTGAATCCTATTTTCTTCATTCTCCTGCTGTCTGTTTTGTAGTGTTCTATATATTTTCCTAAAAGTGTGTGTGTATCTGTGTGTGTGTGTGTGTGTGTGTTTAAAAAGGCCACATGTGATCTTTTAGTGACTTAACTGTATCATACCACATATCATCCATGTTATTGAGTATTGTTTTATCATTCATTTGTCTTGATGACTATAACCTTCCTTTGTCTGACCATTTCAGTTCATACAGTCAGTTTCCTGTGTTTGGGGTGTTTCTGGGTTTTTGCCCTTGTAAACTATGTTGAGATGTATACCCATATGAACTCTTGATGAACATGTGAAAAATTTTCCTGTGGGGATAAATCTAGAAGTTAAATTGTTGATTCATAGGGTTTATGAATGTTAAAATAATGGAAACAGTGTTCAAACTATGTTCTAAAGTGGTTGTACCAATTTATACTCCTATTAATAGTGTGTAATGATACTATGGTCAGAAATCTTCCTCAACATTTCATATTCTCAAAGTTTTACAGTTTTTGTTTGTGACACGATATTATATTGTGGTATTGATTTGCATTTCCATGATAACTGATGATATGGGCATCTTATCATATAATAATCAGTTATTTCCATGAAATGTCAACTCATCTGACTCATTTTTCTGTTGGGTTGTTTATGCTATCATTGATTTGTAAAAATTCTTCAAATATTGTTGATAACTGCTTTGTTTGGGTGTATATATGGTGAATCGCCTTTCCCAGATTGTAACTTGTCTTTTCACTTTTTAAGATTTATTTTGATAAACAAAAGTTACGGATTTTAATGTAGTCAAATTACTTTTTTTTTTTTTTTGAGCTGGTGTTTTTTTGCATCAAAAGAAAATTTTTCTATCTTTTTCTATCTCAAAGCCTAAACTAACAGTTCTTACAATATGGCCTCTTATGTCCATGGGGGTCCTTGACACCCTTGCAGGCAGGCATTGAAAATCAACACATCTTTCAAAGAATAGTAACATGTTATTTGCCTTTTCTAACTCGTTACACTGACATTTGTATAAAAGGTGCAAATGCTGTGGGATGTAAAACAAACATGATGGGACTTTAGTACCAGTCAAGGCCTTGTACACACCTGTGCTGTAGTCCCTGCATTACTGCTCTGCATTCCCACTAACCAGGGAAAGAAAAGGCTAAGTGTCCTCGATGAAGTAATGTTTATTGTACTTGGTTAAATCTTACCCCTTAAATATGTGTTGTAAATTTTTTGCATTATAGAATAGGAATAGTTCCTAAAGCTTTTACTAGATATGATGGTTGTCTAGAGCAACAACACTGGAGTGACTGAGCCATGAGCTGAATTAGAGGCTTTTCCCTGAAACACTGTTTTTACTTGAAAGAATGATAACAAACTATAGTAATTCAGACTGAAGTATTTGGCAGACATTTTCTCAAAAAACAGATGAAGTGAGTCTTCACCAAGGAAAACAAATAGCAGCACTTTCCAGTACTTAGATAGATCAGTGCCAATATTAATACTATTTTTTGATATTATATAATGAAGAGTATATTCTGCATGAATTCTGCATGAGTGTACATCTCCAAGTGACTGATGATTGTATCATGTTATAAAATCTAGCACAGATCAAAGGCTTATTCAGAGACTAGGTTAGACTAAAGGATTTTAACGTAAGAGGAATATTCATTGATGGGGATTTAGAGTCGACATTGTAAACAACATTTAAGAAACCACCACTTTTTGAGTTTTCATGTGGCGCCAAAGAACAAAATCCAGAAGGCTACTACATACTTCTTCCTTTTCCTATTACATATCTGTGTGAGACTGGATTTTCTTTAATATGCTTTAATTAAAACTACCATTTGAAACTAATTAAATGCAGAAATGAATATGCGAATCTTAGTCTAGATGTTAGAGAAATGTAAAAATGTAGAATGTCACCTTTCTAACTAAAACTTTTTTGATAATTTATTTTTCACAAAATGTTTTTCATGTTAACATTTGGTACTATTTAAAAACTGAATTATAAACACAAATTTAACAATTTTAACATTTAATATAGTAAATATGGCTAGATTTAACTTACACAAATGAAAGCTCTTCAGACAACTGGGTGTTGGGAAAGGGATCTTGAGACCAAAAGTTTGAGAATTTGTGGCAAAATATATTTTACTGTTTTTTCTAATAAGGCTTTCTGGGGGTTAATTTGCTTATTTTGATGTCGGCTTTAATTTATGCATATACTAGACAGTATGTGGGCTGTCTATAAATACCAAAACAGGACACCAGACATTTATAAAGAGTAATTAAATTCTAAAAATAAGTAAAACTTCCCAGTCTGTCATTGTAACTTTTACAGATCAGATATCTTTCATTTCACTTTTTTCTTTGGTAAGGTTGTCTGTTTGGTTATTCATCCACCCACAAGGCATGAGAATTAAGCATATATTAACCTCCATGTCTTTTCCCCACCTCTCTCTATGTAGGACTACCACCTGTAGGGCTCAGGGCTCTGGGTTCCCAATCGCTAGGTCTCTGGCTGTCAGGCTCCCTGGTCGGCCTGCTTATTTACAGTGTGGGTTACTTACTGTGGTTGCTACTTAGTAGGCATATGTTGATAGATGCTTGCTACCTGTGTGCTGGCACAGTCCCCAGTTTTCTGTTGAAATGATGGAAGGTAAATTGGGAGAACTATTCATGCTCCCTTATTTTGCAGTTTCTTGTTTGGCCCTCTGAGTAGCAGATGCTAACTCAAAAAGTTTCCTGTGAGGGGGCACCTGGGTGGCTCAGTGGGTTAAGCCTCTGCCTTCGGCTCAGGCTATGATCTCAGGGTCCTGGGATCGAGCCCCACATGGGGCTCTCTGCTCAGCAAGGAGCCTGTTTCCCCCCCCCCCTCTCTGCCTGCCTCTCTGCCTACTTGTGATATCTCTCTCTCTCTCTCTCTCTCTGTCAAATAAATAAATAAAATATTAAAAGTTTCCTGTAAGGTTTTTAATCTTGCTAATACTATCTCGGATCTAATAAGTTATTAGCAAGGACGGGTGAGAAAATTCTATTTTTATTGAATAGCTGCTACGTGTCAGATACTAACGTGCCACATTAGTATCTTAGCGGCTCTTTGTGGTGATAAGCTTTATTATGATGTTTTATGGGTTAGCGAATGGAGGAAGATCATAGAGGCAGAAGAGCTAAGAAACAAATGTAGCTCAAGGTCACAGTAGATTCAAATTCAGCTCTTTATCTGCAAAGGTCTGCTTTTTCTACCATATAAAATTGCCTCTGTAAAAATCTGAGTGCCTGTAATATTGCCCGTTTTATGCAATGTAATTATTGTCACTGTTGTGCAAACAAGTTAGGAGGCAGAGCAGTCCTGTACACTTTTGCATCTCCAAACTTGTGTTTATGTATAAATTACAGTTTTTATTGGGCACATTCATCTCTTTAGATCAGAGAGAGATGGGATAGGTGAGAGGGTACCAGATTTGAGGCTAGATGGCTTTTCCTTGAAGTCCCGTTGTTGGCCTTTATTAGCTGTGTTATTGTGTTCAAGTCAACGAACCTCCCTGGACCCTAGCTTCCTAACTGGTAAAACAGAGCCCAAAACAGAAGGCATTTCCCATTGTAATTTGGCTGCAGGAAACGTCCAGTTTTGATAATATCTGTGCAAATGCTTTAAAAACAGAGGGCTGTATCTGTGGAGATTTGTTACTTGGAATTGTTAATTAGAAGTCCTGGATCTTGCTGTCATACTACAATTATGTAAAATATGATTAATAGTTTTTTCCTCACCCCTTGACTTTTGGGGCTGCCTTTTGAGACCGTTTCTCTTTCTTTCCTATTAGAGTGAGTCATATAAAATTGCTAATATTTGGCTGTTTTTTTTTAACCTACAAATGGGGAAATTTCATATGATTAGTATACTAATACACTTAATAGTTTATTAGTGAAATTACACATGAATGGTTAACAAAGCCTGTATAGTAAAGCATATGGCAAGAAGTAAGTAAGCCTACATGTTGGTCTTGTTTTTCTTTCCTTTTTCTTTTTCTTTTTTAAGTTCCAAGGTTTTTTTTTTTTAAGATTTTATTTATTTGGAGAGAGCAGGAGAAAGAGTGAACAAGCGCGAGAGAGTGCACAAGTGGTGTAAAGGGCAGAGAGGGAGAAGCAGACTCCCCACTGAATAAGTAGCCCAGTGTGGGGCTTGATCTGGGACTCTGGGATCATGACCTGAGCCAAAGGCAAGGCTTAACCAACTATAATCCCTACCAGTTGTTCAATGTTTTGTGTTGAAACAAAACAGTCTTCCCCTATAATGGGAGGGGCTGATACAGAAAGTCCTCTAGAACGGAAAGAGGACTATAGATGTATATAGATTTTCTCCCACGAATGCTATCTTTAAGTGGGGAAAACTGGCAAGAAAGTTGGTAAGTGGGGTGCCTGGGTGGCTCAGTTAGTTAAACATCTGTCTTCAGCTCAGGTGCTGGGATCATATCCCACACTGGACTCGTTGCTCAGCAGAGAGTCTGCTTCTCCCTCTCCCTGTTTGTGCTCACTCTCTTCTGTGTCAAATAAAATCTTAAAAAAATTTGGTAAATATAAAAATGAATTAAGAAGAGACTTAAAAGATTACATTTTCGATGTTTAGAAAATCACTGGTTAAGAAGATTCATAGCTTTTTAAAAAAATATTAAAGTTTGTGACTTTTAAAACATTTTTCCCAGCAGAGTTCTTGGGAGGCCCTCATGGTTGATAAATGATCCTATCTCTCTGCCCTCTACCAGTCACAATGTTCTTACCGTTTCCCCAATAGGGCTCTTAAATAACTGTTTTTGCTAGGAAACATACTAGAGTGGATTCTAATTTTAAATGAAATTTAAAATTATCTGTTAGTCTAGACTTTATGAAATTTACTATACAATTTTTAGAAAAAAAACAAATAAAAATAAGTTCCACAAGTTGTTCTTTGTCCTTGCCACCCACAAATTAAAATTTAAAAAAAACCCCAAACTTCCCCCCCACAAAAAAACCACTGATTACTTGATATTTAAATGTTAGTGAAGTCTCAGAGAAAGAAATCAGAAAAATCAAAGATACGAAAAGCCAAGCCCAAGATGTTAAAAAAAAAATAAAACCTAAAATAGCAACCATGAGGCTTATTTAATTTCTGTGTCTTTCCTTTAAAAATCAGTTGTGACTCACCATTAGTTCCACACAAGTAGCTTAGGCATTTAGGTTTCAGAGAAGACTTTAAATCCTTCCTTGCATGAAGTGTTTTGCCTTTGGTTTCAGGCTTTGCGGAGTTGGGGCATTTGTGCTCTTAAACCAAACCTATTTTGTCTGTCTGTCTGCAGCTTTTCCTTTCTTTATTGGGCAACCTCAGCTCCGAGGATTACATCATAGCCCAGCTCTATCGGTGCTTCTTACCGTATCCCAAGCTGATTTTAACCCACTTTTCACACACACACAGAGCACTGTCTTACATTGTCTACAAGCAATAAGTTTATGAATTTTTTAAAAAGTAGTGATTTCTTAAAGCTTAATGCATGAGCCCATGGAAGAAATTCCTGCCCCAGGCAGTTAAAAGGAACATTGATGGGGAACAGTTAATTGGACTTAGTTTAGTTTTTGAATTTGGAAATCAAGTCTCAACTGTAAATCTGTCTCTTATCATTTAATCCATTAAAAAAAAGAATTTAGTACAACACGAGTATAAACAGCCATTTCACATTGGAATCACAAATACTCTTTAAATATACTCTGCATCGGGAGGACCTTTTTTTACTTACCAGTTTTTCCAGCCTCTCTTCCTCTCTGTTGGCAAGATTGGATCAGCAGCTGAGTGTAACATCTGATGTTGAGGGAAATAGACTTTGCTCTCTGCTTGGGCTGCGCGTGTTGACCAGTGGGAAATGCTGCATTAGCTCTCACACCAAAACACATAAAGTACTCTATGAAATGTTGACATCTTGCCAACGGCTTGGATGTCAAATACTCCAGATGTCCAGTGCTCTTCGGAGCCCAGCTCTACTATGTGCTTGTATAAGTCAGATGTGATTTATGCTTAAGGTTACAGATTATCAAGGCCCGACCAAACAGTGACTGGTGTGAAACTGGGTAGAGCGAGAAAGGGGAGAGCAACAGAGCAAATGAGAGCTCCCGCCAGCAGGAGGCTAGATCTTTCCCATGCCTAGCCGTGACCTCTTCCTGTGAAGCTGTTGTAAGAATAGCTTCTGTGTTTATTGGGAAGTATTTTCAAATTGTACTTCACATGGCTTCAACTGACTCCTTGAAACTTGTTGGAAAATGGAGAAATATTTGGAACAAATGAGACCAGAACAAATTGCCACTTTCAGTTGCAGGGGAAGAAGGTGGAAGGCTATGCAGGTAGGCTGATCACCTATGAGTCTCGATCAGTCTTTATTGAAAGACCTAGTAACACACTGACCTGGTTCTAAGGGTATACTGATGGTGTTTGTCTACTCAAGCTGTTAATGTTGACATATTCCCAACCTTGAACTGTGACTCTAATCTTTCTTCGGGTTACCTCTCCTCTTCAATTTGGTTTCTGAACACCCTGTTTGAGCCACACTTTTGGATTCCTTCCTCATTTAACAAACTGTTGCTGGGACTCATTGTTCTTACACAGTGTTCTGGATTAATGTAATCATAGTACTTCTCTCAGGAGGAAGGGGGCCTGAGTCTCCTAAACTCTACTTTAAACTCATCTGGTTTGGACCTGCATCATCAACTTTACTCACTTTACCACTTTCTTTCCCTTTCTCTTAGGATAGCCTGCTCATTATCAGTCATGCTTATTATCATTATCACACGAAACAAAACCCCTGAAAGCCATCCCTTGACTTAAGCCGTTTTATTAGGTACTACTGTCTATTAGTCACCCAAACTGTAAACTGTCAAATTATCCTTCGTGATTTCCTCTGCTCATACCCAGTGTATCAGCAAAGCTTGATGAATTTTTTAAACACCTAAATATTTCTTATATTCCCACTAAACCTGTATTCCTTACCCTAGCTGACTCCCCAGTGTCTACCCTTCACTTATTCCTGAGAGGGATCCTTCTAAAATACAACGCATAGCCATGCCCTTTACGTGGGTCCCTGTCACTGTACAAGGGAAGTTCATCCTATTGAATCTGACAGATGTAGTGCTTTGTGATTTGATGGTCCTCATCTACCACTGCTTGCCTGCAGCCTGTCCATTGGTTTTAACTCCCTGCAGTTCTTGCCTCCTGGCTTGAGCTTATGCCTTTGCCTCTCTCTGGAATATCTTCTTTCTCCTTTTTCCTGGGTCATCCTGGATTTGAACTGCTTTAAAAATTTCATGGAGTCATCTTAAAAACTAAATGTTTAGTTTCATCCTATAGAAAAATATCTTTGAAATTCTACATTTCAGGTGCTTATTGTTTAAAATGTGCTAAAATGATGGCATAACTCTTTAGTAAGTTTGTCTGAGTTCAGTTTATTTTATTTCTTATACCTGCAGAAACCCACTCATCCTCTATTCTGTTAGCCAAAAATGGTATTGATTGATACTTCCACCTACCTATTCTGACATTCGTCTGTTCATCTCGTCAGTCAGCTGCTGTTGAACGGTTGCCTTCTGCAGGCTGGGTACTGAGAGGGCCCTGGGGTGTAACGGAGTTCTTTACCTGTGCTCTTTAATTTTATTCTCTTTGTTTCTCCCAGTTAGATTGGGAGCTGACGAAGGCAGAGCAATATCTTGACAATTTCGTATCTTTAGCACCTACCATTTTTACTCATGGAATTAAAAGAACACAAAAGTAAAGATGTGTTGGTTTCTAAATTTTCTTTTTCTTCTAAGATTTTCTTGTAACACTTGTGTTTCATAAATGAGACTTGTAAATATTGGTAAGGGGCAGAATAAAAGTTAATAGGCTTAGTTTCTTTCTTTCTTTTTTTGTTTTATTTTTGAAGGCTTATGATTTGTATGTAAAAATGAACTGATTCTATAAATACTCAATTTGATTGCCAGGAATAAGTTTGTAGTCTGGTAACTGCTATAACTTGCTCAGATACATAGAAACCTTAAGTCAGATATGTATATTTTAACCAAAACCAGTACTTAGGGCTATGTGGATCATGTTTGGTTCAATTTATGATGGTAATTTAAAAAAAAAAATATTGATCTTAAAAAAATATTTTTATTTCATTTATTTTTTGTGGTAGGAAGAGGGAGAGAGATTCTCTACTTACTTATTTAGAGTGTGAGTGGAGTCTTGGGTGGGGGGAGGGAGAGAGAATCTCAAGCAGACTCTGCCCTGAGCGACAGCCTGATGCAGGGCTTGATCCCATGACCCTGAGATCATGGCCTGAGCTGAAATCACAAGTTGGACGCTTAACCGACTAAGCCACCCAGGTGCTCCAAGATTGATTTATTTGAAAGAGAGAGCGCTGATGAATGTGAGTGTGTGAAGGTGTGCTCGCATGAGTTGGGGGGGGCGGGGGGGCAGAGGGAGAGAACCTCAGAGAGGCTCCCCACTGAGCATGAATCCAGACCCCTGCCCCCCAATCTCAAACCCTGAGGTCATGAACCAAGCGGAAATCAAGAGTTGGAGGCTTAACCAACTAAGTCACTCAGGTACCCCATGATTGCAGTTTTGAAAGGAATGTCTACTATGTGAAAATGCCCAAGGGTAAAAAAATATATATATTTTTAAGGAACTTGTCCATTTGTAACAGTATTTCATTTGTAAGTTGAAGGAAGAACTGAAGGCACTTTAAACCCGAATCTCTAAGTCTATGATTTCCATACTCTTGGAGAGTTATAAGGAAAAAGTATTGATGGAATTCATTAGCACAAAACTTAAGGCCTTAGGGAAACTTGGGGTCATGACAGGCATGACATGAGTAATGAGCTAAATATCAGTCTGTTCTAAGGAGACATGGGGGGCATATTCTCATCAACTAGCTAATTTTGGAAACATACCCCTTTTTATTTTATTTAAGTTGATCATGTCTATAGTTTTGTACTCTGCCAGAAATCACTGGACTAACTGTCCCAAGAGTCCCCTAGCCCTTGCCACACACATTCTCCACTTGAGGCAATGACAGCATGTAATGTGCATGTTGATGTGGTTTAGACCAGGTCCTGTTTCCAAACACACTACCTATTTAATTTATGTTATGTTATGTTATGTTATGTTATGTTATGTTATGTTATTTTTTACCTCTGGCCCTTGTCAGGCTAGTATGTCCTCATCCTGAAATGGATCCTATCGTCCATTTCTACCTGTTGAACCATTGTGTATCCCTTAAAATATAGCTCAGATCCACTGTTCATGGAGCTTTTCCTTATCTTACCACTATATGGCTTAATCTGAATTCTGATTAGGCCACTTCTGAGACCCTGTACTGTGTCACAGATGGTAGTGGTTGTTTCATCTGGTTTTGGGGGAAGGTGAGTTTTTGCTGATGTTCCCTGAGTCTGTTATTTGTGGAGTCACCAGATCTGTCAGCCAGGAGGGCAGGTGATGTTTCTGCAGCTTTTGTCACCTCATATTGCCAAGGCTGTCCAAGCTGTGCTTGGTGCATTATTACCCTTTTGCTTAGCAATCCATAGACACCTTGCTTTCTAAAACTCTAGCTCATTGAAAGCGTAAGGTCTTTTAGGTACAAAGAGGGGACTGTATGTAATCAATGAAGACCTCCATTACTTTTCGTTTGTTTTCCCTTAGCTGAAGCAATTTGAACATCATTTTATGTATGTATGTATGTGTGTATTTATATATTTAATTCAAATTAAACTAATGTAAAACTTTTATTCAAGTAATGCATTTATGTACTTTAATAAATCAAATAATTTTATACATCTTTTAATGGAAAATAACAGTTCCTGATGTTTCCCTGTGTCCTAGTGGCTACCTTTTTCACATTGTAGCTATTATTTTTAGGTATTAACCCTTGAATTTTTACATAAATGACAGGTCTTGGCTTTTAGTAGCATCTGTTGACTTCTTTGGGTGGAAGATGAAGTTTCAGCTCCCTTATTCTTCAGCACTTCTCCTCACCTAGGTATTAGGTTTATAATCTCTGGATAAATCAGTATCACTTACTCATATAATAAGAGTTATGTAAATATCATTTATGGCTGAGGCTCATCACATACTTTGAAAGGGGTTACAATTCCGCAGCTTGCTCTAGTGACCAGGAGAAACCGTGCCCTATTGGTCTAATGATGGCCTCATGGTTCAGACTGCCCATGTTCCCATTTTCAGTTAATTAAGATATGTAAACATGCTATAGAAATGTTAGTTCTCATCACTTGAATGTTAAAATTTGAGCCAAACTTTATTCAGTCTAGTTCTTAGCTGTATGTGTATGAATACATTTAAAAGTATTTTTGCTGGGGCGCCTGGGTGGCTCAGTTGGTTCAGCATCTGCCTTCAGCTCAGGTCATGATCCCAGGGTCCTGGGATTGAGCCCTGTTTGGGCTTTCTGTCCAGTGGGGAGCCTGTTCCTCCCTCTCCCTCTGCCTGCCTTGTGCTCTTTCTCTCTCTCTGTCAAATAAATGAATAAAATCTTTTAAAAAAATGTATTTTTGCCAACAGATGCATTTAGAGAAATATGTAAAGTCCAGGTGTGCATGAATGTATAAGCTTTTGCTGGGGAGATACTTAGTAGCATTGTAGCTCAACAGAGGGGAAATGTCTGTGGATAAATGCTTGTTCTTAATAATTTTCTGTTACATTGCACTGGAAAGACATTTTACTAAAGATAAAGACCTTTATCTATTTTGGGCATTTCGCTCTTGGCAACATATTTTTAAAAATTAGAGAGAGTGAGGGAGCATAACAGGAAGGGCAGAAGGAGAGAGAGTCTCGAGCAGATGCCTCGCCAAGTGTGGAGCCTGGTGCATGGCTTGATCTCATGACCCTGAGATCATGACCTGAGCCAAAACCAAGAACTGGGTTCTTAACCGTCCGAGCCACTCAGGTGCCCCTTGGCAACTTATTTAATAGTAATTACTGCTATCTTGGAAAAGTCCCATACAGAATATATACATACTTCCAAAACTATGTTTTTATTTTCTAGTTGAAGCTTATCTGCTGTGGAAAGCCTTAATCAAATTCTTTTCCTTTACTTTGCTGTAGTTTTTTGGTAGTGTTTCCTAGAAGGCTTATTTTATATTTGATAGGCGAGGCTCTTGGTTTTATTCATTTAAAAATAGACAGTCATTTAGAACGTAAAAACTTCTGATTCCTAAATAGGAAGCCTGGGGTTTGGCTTGTGGAGCTGAAGAGATTGTTGGGAGACCAAGTTCATGTAAGAAGACACTGTCTGAGGAGAAATCTAACAGACAATTGATGGGATGTGGGAGGAAGGCAGTGGCTCTCATTTGTTGGTAAAAATGCTCTCTTGGGTAGTATCCTAGTCTATCATACTAATTTATAACCCTCATGTGTGGCAGTATGACTTAAATATCTACCTAAACTTGTGTTCGAAAGGGACGGGTGTCTAAATAATGAGCACCCAGTAGAACGTCCATGGTGGTTACATAGTGCTTCTCGTAAGGATGTGGGGTGTGAGTGCCCGGGGGCTGAGCATCTCTGGCCTGGTGCCTTTCACAGATGTCTGTAACTGAACACATCTCCTTTTCCTGGAGCCTTCCAGTCCTTCCCTAGGGGGTTTCAGTCCATCAGAGCTGGCCCTTGTTGTGAAACCTTTGACCATCTTTGGCTAGTGTTCCATCAAAATAAGATAGAAATTACAGCAAATTTGTCCAGCATGAAGACAGAGTCAGAGTTAGGTTAATCTGTGATTCTTTGTGCTTTCCCACATAACATATTTAGAAAGTTAAATTTGAGTATACTTGAGAGGTCTGCTTCTGAAAGCTAAGAGACCTTGGGCTAGTTCTGTAATCTCTCTCAATCTAGAGAAAAAGAGTCTAGTGTCCCTTACCTCAATAAAGTTGTTAGAAAGTTTAAATGAAGTATGTATTTATTACTGTAGTGCCCAGCCAAAATAGGTGGTCTGTAAGTGGCAGGGGCTTTTAGTAATATAATCGTAGGCTATTTGCCATTTTACAGTTTTCTTGAAAATGTACGGTCATTCGATGTATGTTAGATATGGAATGCAGTACTTTGAAGCTTTAATGAATATTCATTTCTAAGGACAGATCCAAATTGGAGAGTGGGCTTTTGATTCAACTGATTGGGTGTGACTAGGAAAGCTCTCTCAGATGACATGATCATACATAACCTTGGGAGAGGTAGTGCTGAATTATAAACATATTCTCGGGAGGAAAGAAGCAGGAGCCTGGTGAGCATACATCTAAGACAGGCACAGCTGATAGAATGCCTCCTGAGTGGGCTCGTCTGTGGCCTGGATTCCCTGAAGCCCTTGGCAAGGAAGCTCACCCAGTCTCTTTGTTTCTTTCTTTTTTCTTAATTGAAGTTTAGTTAACATATGATGTTATATTAATTTCAGTGAACAACATAGTGATTCAACAATCCTATGCATTTCTCAGTGCTCACCATGTTAAGTGTCGTCCCCTTTTGTCTCCATACAGATGTTGTTATAATATTGGCTGTATTCCTGTTGCCCTATTTTTCATGACTTATTTTATTTTTACTTAATTATTTTTGAAGATTTTAAAAATTTATTTGACAGAGACAGAGCACAAGCAGGGGGAGGGACAAAGGAGAGGGAGAAGCTGCAGGCTTTCCCCCTCGCCCTCTTGAGCAGGGAGCCCTACACCCAGGACTCTGTCCCAGGACCCTGGGATCATGACCTGAGCAGAAGGCAGACACTTAACCAACTAAGCCACCCAGGCGCCCTTCTGTGACTTATTTTATAACTGCAGGTTTTCATCTCTTAATCCCATTCATCTCCTTGCTCTTGACCCTTTTCAACTCCAGAAATTCTTAGTGTTCCACTGTTTTTAGTTAAGGTAAACAAAATGTGAGGTCCTAAAGCCTCTCCCTTGCCAGGAATCCCATCAAATTGCTGCCCTGCAGGAAAGACTATAACACTTATTATGCTACTGGTTATTTCTTCATGTCCCGATGAGTCTCTCTCATTGTAAAGCCTAGGACAGGCTAAGTAAGAGGAGAGGCAGGAAACATTTTTCCTTAGGTAAGGAAAACAAGAGCTCTTATGGGTGAGTATTTTGTAATTATTTTGTTAATTCAGCTGACTGGTTATTAATCCATTCTGGCTTTTGTGGGAAATGGCTTAGGTGTTGTTTGTTTTGTTTTGTTTTAAATGGGCTGGCCTTAGCGCAGGAACATAATGTTTGAATTTACTAAATGATTTCTTGTCATTTGCCAAACCAAATATTATTTATCAACTCCTTGTATGAAGTCTGTGCTGTTTACCAGGAATTAGGATGCTTAGCACTCTATTGGAGGCACTTAGTTTCAAAAAACAAAATAAGACCGCCCATGATAAAACTACTTCTGAAATAGGAGAAATGGTGTGTTTTAAAAAGAAAATGATTGAGAGATTGTAGACCCTTTTGATCTGTTAAGTTTGGAGTGGTTTCTAAGTGACCTTGCTTTGGCAGCATGTTTACGTAGCTTCTTTCTCTGTAGCTTTTATTCTACAACTTTAAGCCTTTTTCTACTCTATGCCAATTGCAAAGTTGTATTTAGTTTAAATATTTATAGGATCTTGCCACTGTAAAGTTTTCTTTTAGGCAGTTGGAACATTTTTTGACTTGTAGTCTGGGAATACGAGAGCCAGCCTGTCTGATCAGTTGAGGCTGAGACGGCCTTATTTAGAACACTGGTTTGGGTACATACTAGCTGTGTAGCTTGGGCACATTACTTCACCTCTCTGGGTCTCAGAATTCTCTCCCTTCGAATGATCTATATACAAAGGCAATAATAATACTTATTTCAAAATATTTGTTGTATGTCTGGCACATAGAAGAGTAGAATTAATGTTGCCTTCCATAAGTAGTATTTCCTTGAGGGAGAATTAGAAAAAAAAAATCTTGAAGGAGACTTGATTTGAGAGAATGTCTTATTATATCTAAAATGTAATGATTGCTTAAAGAACACATGATTTTGAAGTAGAACTTAACTATAATATTTTTGGTTCTGTGTCTTATCATAATTTTCCTCTGGCCTGTGTTCAGTCTGTTGTGTCATCTGAACCATTTGGCATAAATGAGATTAACACAAATTTCAAATGCCAACTTTCTTTTCTATGCTGTGACATTTTAATGATAACTAATATTTGCTGCTTCCTTTCCCACCTTTCCTCTCCAATTTGCTTTAAGCATTTTGTATGCAGACACGTTTTGGTCTGAAGTTCACAGTTTTTCTGCCATGAAGTCAACTCTATTTATTTTTTTATAAATCAAAGTTAGTGAAGGTGCAGACTGATTATCTATACTGTTTCAATCTGTGGGTCTTTGTGGTACTCTGAGGCATTTATAGGCCAACTTTTTGGGAGGCATTATCACTTAGAGGCACAAAGTGGCAGTTCCCATACTGCTTGAGACCACCCTGAGGTGGGTGAGAAAGATCTGGAAGTTTCAAGGTACCTAGCTTGGACATATAATCAAATACTCCAGAGCCTCACAATCATCATTGGTGAAATAATGTTACCACTTTCTTTAGTTTTGTTGGTTGGCTTTGCTGACGCAAATATTTTTAGTGTGTTCCATTATGTGTGCTGCTCATAAACCAGGTGAAGGAAATTTCTTGTTGCCTTCTTGAAGGAGAAATGAAAGATTGATTAATGCAGCACAGTCTGGATTGGCCCTGGTTCAAGTTCCAAGGTGCCCCTTGAAGCCGGAGAATGAGAATTTTCATTTTCTGAGATGTTGCTGGAGGAGTGACTAGTCATCTTCAGAGCTGTGACACTTCCTGAGGAACTTTTTTTTATTTCCACCTTTGTTCACTTGACATCTAACATTAAAAACTGATGAGCTTTGGTGTTTTTAGAGTCTTTTGGGACAAGTGTTTGGATCTGCCCCCTGCAAGGTAGAGAAGGTGTGGCCATGGAGCTCTGGAGTCAGGTAGGTGTGTGCTATTCTTCCCCTTTGCCACCGGTGAGATGCTGCTGATAATGGCACCTCCCTGACAGGGCTGCTGAGTGACTTGGTGTGAAATAGTACATATGGAATGCACAGTGTGTGTCGCTAGGTATAGCTAATAAAGTCTAGTAGTATGTTTGCTGATTTTTTTTTTTTCCAAATTGAGGTAATTGTGTTCTCCTCAACTCCACCCCTTCTTAGTAGGCATATTTTAGAAACAGATACCAGCATTTTGATTCCTGGGGCATCTATCTGTGTTCTGTAGTTGCGTTATCATTTAGAGATTATGCAAATAGGACCTGAACACTTCATGTCTGTAGTAAGGATTGGGGGGTTTTGGGTTTTGGGGGAAGGGTGGACAAAAGTGGGCAGAAAGTGAGGATAGAGATGATGCTGTGATGATAAGCTTTTTACTCATATACTCAATGGCTCAGTTAATGCCTCAGCATTTCTTGTTTGTTTGGTTTTTTTTTTTTTTTTTTTTTCTTTTTAAGTGGGCTCTGCACTCAAGGAAGGATTTGAACTCAGGACCCTGAGATGAAGAGTCCTGTGTTCCACTGACTGAGCCAGCCAGGTGCCGCTCCCCTCCCCATTGCCTCAGTGTTAATGAGCATATTGGGTTATCTAGGATCCTTTCCTCCTTAAAATTTTCACTTTTTTTTTTGGGGTGGGGGCGGTTCTTGTAGTGTCTTTCTAAAATGTTTGTGCAGACTTAGTTTCTAGCAACATGTTGTAAAACTGTGTATGTGTGAGTACTTTTTTGTTTTGTTTTGAGCAACTGACTGTAGTTTTTTTTTTTTTTGAAATCTTAAATAGTGTCCTCGTGGATAAAATAAATGGAAGTATATCTCTGCATGTAGAGATGGGGGTCGGAGTTAGCCTACCTGTTTCTTCTCTACCATTGCCGCTACAATATGTCTGTGATTCACTGTGGTTAAGGAATGCAGTTTGAAAACCGTATCATTTGAGAAGATGTATTTATTGTAGAGTAAGCCCACTCATAAGTTGCAACTATGGGTTTCCTAGATATTTTAGTGATTCAGAACCAGTGAATTGAGGCCAGGGCACTTGGTGATGTGCCATGAACATCGGGCTTTCCTTCAGAAGTAGGTTCTCCTTTTGACCTGTGATAAGGTTTTCTTATTACCTTGAAGATTTAAGGAGAAACTTTCTGACCTGAAGTATATCATTTCAGGAAATACTTTTGAAGAGGTTTCATTTACCAAAGACCTCAGGCTTAGCCAAAACAGATTTGGTTATGGTGATCTTATAATTCATTATTATTATTATTTTTTAAGATTTTATTTATTTTATTTGACAGAGAGAGAGATCACAAGTAGGCAGAGAGGCAGGCAGAGACAGAGGGGGAAGCAGGCTCCCTGCTGAGCAGAGAGCCTGATGGGGGGCTCGATCCCAGGACACCGAGATCATGACCTAAGCCGAAGCCAGCGGCTTAATCCACTGAGCCACCCAGGCGCCCCTATAATTCATTATTTAAGTTGGGACCCTTTTGAGAGTGAAACTGTTAGTTATAATACATTGGGTCTGTGGGAGTGAACTAGGGCTGCCCTAGACAAACCAGTACATATGTTTATCCTAAGACAGTCATACTTCAGATAGAATAGAATCAATCAATCAATCGATTAATTAATTTTTAATGTAGGCTCCACGCCCAATGTGGAGTCCAGTGACGTGGGGCTTGAACTCACAACACTGCGCTCAAGACCTGAGTACCTGGGTGGCTCAGTGAGTTAAGCCTCTGCCTTCAGCTCAGGTCATGATCCCCGGGTCCTAGGATTGAGCCCTGCATTGGGCTCTCTGCTCAGCAGGGAACCTGCCCCCACCCCTCTCTGCCTGCCTCTCTGCGTACTTGTGATCTCTCTCTCTCTGTATCAAATAAATAAAATCTTTAAAAAAAAAAAAAAAGACCTGAGCTGAAATCAAGAGTCACTTAACCAGCAAAGGCACCTTGGTACCCCTGGACAGAACAGAAATTTTGAATACCTAAAATCTTTGAAAGCCTGGGACTTACCTGAAATCTTAAAATGAGCCTCAAGACAAACAAGTTCTACCCTGTCCTTCTTTGCAGAGGATGCTGCTGTGGGAGTGGATTGGCATCTGCTCTGAGCCAACTAATTGATCATCTTCTATGTATAAATACTCTGCACTAGTCTTTAGGAGGATTCTTTCACCAACCACTGAAAAGAACACATTGTTTTTCCAAACAAAAGTTTAAAGAGTCTCGCCTTACAGTTTAGGCTCATTGCATTCTTTTTCGGCTCTGTTTTTTTCTCTAGTTCTGATTCCTTCCTGATTCTGACAGCGTTAATCCATCCTGTTGTCTCCCTTCTGTAATCCCTATGTTTTAATTCCAAATTATTTGGAATCAAATCCCTTTTTTGTTGTGATAAACATTACAGATTTGTATATACTCTAGAAGGGGACCTTGGGGCATTTTATATTTTTTGGCCAACTACAACATTTAGCTAACTGCCAGGGATGTAGTGGATCCTCACTATATTGATGAGGGCTTATGGCTAAGGAGGTCGTTGGCAGGGTTGGGGTAGCAGAGTAGGAGTGCACTTTAGTCGTAAAAAGAATGAGGGCCATTCAGATTTAATGGACATGGTGTTTGAACATGGAAAGAGGAGCCAAAAGGTCATCTTGCCTAAAATAAAGTTATGTTCACCTCTTATTTACTTCTTCACTGACCTCTACAAATGCTTTTTAAAATTAGCTTTTAATGACTGTTTACCTAAGTACAACTCCTACTGGCTTTTGTTCCATGATGATCACTGTCCCGCGTATGTAGGGGTTAGAACCTAATCCTAGAAACGTAATAAACTTCTTATTTGTGTAAATGACTGTAGATATTTTTCCATATGCACATTCCCATCTCTGTTGTGGTTGTACTCACATTAACTTATTATACTTAAAGCTAAGATATCTACAGCATACTCAACCTTGACCTTTATCCTGACAGCAACACATCCATGATGCTGGCTTTCTGCTATTCATCTCTGTCGTGACTGAGGTCTTTGAGGTGTTGAAAGTGTCTCGGCCCTTTCATTCTATGTGTTTCAGGTCAAATTCCCTATATGTTGATAGGGATCTGCATGACCTTGGCTTTGATTCTTTTAGGGGGAGCATCTAGAGTCTTCAGAGCCATGTATGTTTATGCATTTAATTCTGAAATGAGAGAGGTGGAATTTTCTAAATCATGTTACACTTTTTCTTATCCTCATTTGAAAATATTTGTGTATAATAAGAAAGAGTAAGGAGATATTTTGCATGTATGAATGTTGAAGATACAAAAAAAAAAAGGCAGAGGTAGTAGTGATGATGGGTAGGGTATTGGCAGCCACCCTTTTATACAAATAACAAAACTAGTTTCTAATCTACCTAATTGGATATAAGGAATTTGATAAATTCTTGCCAGATTGAATTAAAATAATAGTCAAGCCATAGCTTACCTAGAAATATGAGGTGGATGGGTTGGTGGTAAGGAAGCCTAACAGAATGGCCACAGCCTGGTAGGTAGCTCACTGGGGTATAATGGAGAAATGGCCGTTAGTTTTCTTACATCACTTCAGTTAGGGAGGTTGGTTGCTTATCCTTAGGTTAAAGCCTGAATGTCCACATAATTCCTTAAATTACTGGTTCTTAAACTATCATTCCTGGGCCTGGACAGGCAGCATCAGCATTGTCTGGGAACTCACTAGAAATGGAAATTCACAGGAATGACCCCAGACTCCCACATCTTAAAACCCAGGGGTACATGTGTTAGAAGGCATGCTGAAGTTTGAGAATCATTAGTAAACCAACAATTTGTAGTAGCTGGAGGTTGTGAGGACCTTTCGTAATTTGTTAAAAGCCAAAAGGTACGAACACATTTTATACAAGAGTGGGAGATTGGGAAGTCCCTGATTAAGTACTCTGATATGAAGTAAGGGTTTTAATTTTCAGAATATATCCTTCTAGAATTATTAGGTTCTAAGTCCTACACCAGTGATTGTTTTGAGAATTTGATGATAATTTGTCTGCAGTAGCATGTGTAGCCTTGGTGTGTGGTTTCCCTTTAGTTTTCTTCATGGAAATGTCACAGCCTGAAATTTCCAGACGTCAGTTCTGGGCTCTGTGGTAAATGGCAGCATGGTCCTTGCAGCATCCGGACGCCTGCAGGTTTAGCCAGAGACTTGATGTGGTAGAGGTTCTGATAGTCCCCCCACCCAGTCAGAAGGGTAGGAAGGGAATTCAGTGAAGACTAATTCTTCAAGTTGTTTGCTTCAAACAGCTTAATTAAAAAAATTATTAAGGCATACAGAGGCAAATTAGAAAATGCACAAAAGTGAATAAAAGAAAGATCGTTGAAATTTGTCCTTGGGTAACCAGTTATTTTGTTGTAAATGGTAAAATGAGAGGAAAAGAAGTTTCAGTTGGTGACTCTGACACAAGAAGGGAGTTTATGTCTCCCTCTTAGGTGCTATGATAATAGTAGCAATACTAATAATACCTAATATTTATTGAGTTTTTATGACATACCAGATATTTTTCTAAATTCCTTATTTATGTTAGCTCATTAAAAGCTGATAAGAAGTGTGTGAAGTAAGTTCTGTTAGTGTTCCCTGATAAGACAAGGACAGTGAGGCACAGAGTGGTTAAGCATTGTGCCCAAGGTCACACAGCTGGTAAAGATTTAAGTTGCAGCAGGGTGATGCCATAGTTTTAGTCTTAAACATGTCCCTTCTGGTCATCTAGGCTAATCAGAAAACACTGCTGTGACTACTACTGGGTGGTGGGGTTTGAGAGAAAACCCAGGCATAAAGGCTTTAGGTTGACGGATGAGGAGTTGGGGCATTTTTGCTGGGTCAAGTGGGCACAGAGATGGATCAGGAGCTCCAGAGTGTGTATAGGTCCTAGGCTTTTAGGACAACCCCATAACCTTTTAGCAGATTTGGATGGCTAATGCGGATTGAAACCAACCCAGCTTGCCTTGAAATGATGGGCATCTATTTAAACAGTACATTCTCTTGAGGTGCTTGGGTGGCTCAGTCAGTTGATTGCAGCTCAGGTCATGATCTCAGGGTGGTAAGATCGAGCCTTGCATTGGGCTTCTCACTCTGCTTGAGTTTCTCTCCCTCAGTGCCCCTCCTGCCACCCCCCTTGTGAGTGCTCTTTCTCTCTCAAATAATTTTTTTTTTTAAATAAACATTACATTCTCTGTGAACATTCACAAAGAGCTTGAACCTTCACAATTTGCTATAGTGAGGGCCAACAGCATCATCAGTCACTGGGCCTTTAAATAATACTTGTTTGTAAAGTTGCCTTGTACTTTGATCTTGAGTTTACTGCCAGTTTGGGTCATGTTGACTTTTCAAAATGTCATAAACTTTGCATGTTTTATCATTTATTTAATTTTCCTTAAAATTATTTCCCAGAACACTAAGTGGAAATTTTATTTTTTTGATGTCATTTGAAAGAGAGAATCCATGAGTGAGTTGATTTAATACATGCAATGAATAAGGACTCAAGTCTAAGAAATAATTTAGAGGCCAAGATTGTGAACTACAGAGTATGAATTCTTGGATTCAAATCTGGCCTCCCCCACTTACAAGCTGAGTCTGGCTAAAATACTCTATCTGATTTATTAAATGAGAATAAATCTCTGTATCCCTTTGGATTAATGTAAGAATTCAGTGAGGTATAATACTCTCAAAGCCTAATCTGTGGGGAAACAATAAATGTTAATAATTATTAGATACTAGAAGGGCAGTAACGATGGACAGAAGTTGAGATCTCTTGCCACTGCTCCCAAACCCTACCCACTCTAATATATCTAGGTGACTCCCCATGTCGGTTTTTTAAAACTCTACCTTTTTCTTTAGAATAGTTGTGCACCATCCTACTGAAGGAAAGAATCCTATAACCATTTCCTGATTGATGGATGTTAGGATTATTTCATATTTTCCTCATGATTATAAACATCTCATACCTTATTTCCTTGCTCCCTCCTTCTTTCCCCTCAAAACTTTGAAGGTTGTGTTTTGAGGTTTGTCTTCAGTTCCACTACTATAATTGTTTCTATTATTTTGCTAACATTTGTTTGCTGGGGTATCAGGGAGGGTTTGGGTTCACTTGGTGTAAAATTAAATAATCATTACACATACTGTCCTATGTTTTAAAGAACTGAACACTTCATGAGGGTAGGAGGGTTGTGTTTTTTAGAGAAGAAAGAAGAAGCTGTCCAAGCACTCTTACTGAAAACTTCTTATGGCCAGTCTCTCAGAAATTCAAACCTAAATTCATTAGTTGGTATGTAATTGTATAAAGTGCTCATAACCCAGTATTGAGAGTTTTCTCATTTATATT
Organism: Mustela nigripes; assembly: GCF_022355385.1. Classification (NCBI taxonomy): domain Eukaryota; kingdom Metazoa; phylum Chordata; class Mammalia; order Carnivora; family Mustelidae; genus Mustela; species Mustela nigripes. Next base: position 142,632,038 of record NC_081558.1, on the reverse strand, counting down.
CAGTGGAATGCCTTTTCCCTGAAATTGTTCCTGCTCAAATTGTTGTTTATGTTTTTAAAAAAACTTTTCCATTCATAATCACTGCTGGGAAGCAGGAGCCTCTTACATGGCCGTCTCCATACCCCTCTCCCCATAGCAGCCCCATGATCTCTTCTCCAGCTAAGTGCAAGAGAGACCTCTGAGAACACAAGTTGTGTGTTGGTGCTCCTTTGCTCAAACTACCCAAGGAAGTGGGGTGAGAATGTTTCCCACCATAGTAAAATCCAGGCTTTGATCATAGCCCAAATGGGCCTCTTTTATCTGGCTGACACCTGCCTTGCCCCTGTTCCTTGACTGTACCTCCTGGCTTCCCTGCCTCCTCCTGTTGGAGCTGCATTGGTCTTGCTGTTGCTGGTCTTCCTCCAACATGTCAACCCATCTTGTAGTCTTCGCATATGCTTTTCGTCCCTCTTTGTCTTCCTCATTTCATTCAGGTCTGTGTTCTGATTTCTTATCATCATTGTGATCACTCCTGATTGCCCCATTCATTTGACATTCTACCTTATGGCCAGCCCCCGTTCTTCTCAGTGGTCCTTTACTGGAAGATTCCTTTGCTGTGTTATTTCTTTAGTATATGTCTTTCCCCAGGATTATGAGCCCCTGAAGTTAGGCTCTTTGTCTCATTCAGTGCTGTGTCTCCAACGGCTGAACTTGTGCCTGGCACAGGGGAGCTACTCAATAAATATTTGTTAAACTAAGGAAGGAAGGAATAGAGGGAGGGAAGATGCTTGTAGAATATAATGTATGACAGTCTATTCTGAGACTTTAATCTGAATATTGATCACAGAAACCAAGAGTTAATTTAAGTTTGTAAAGAATTCAGAGAAACTCTCACTCAGCTAATTTTCAGAGCACTGAGGTGTGGTTTCTGAGAATTTTTCAAAAATCCAAATGTACCATGGATTGATTTCTTACCATGAGCCTCACTATTTTCTATTTTTAAATTGCATTTCTGTTTTATATCTTTTATCATGAAAACACTTCTGAATTTTCTTTGTCACCTCAGATGCCTGCTTGCAGATGATTTCCTTCTGTCCCGAATCCTCCTTCAAATCAGTGATGGGAGTTGTACTATATTCCCAGGATTCCCCCTCCTGAGGAAAGTAGGATAAGAACATCACTCTGTATGAGGACGAATGTGGCCAGTAGTTTTAAACTTCTTCCTGGCTGGCTTCTGGGTGGGGCTCAAGAGCTTTCCAGGGGGAGTCTTTTAGGGTAGGCTCCCCTGAGCCTCATCAAGACCATTTCTGCTTCTGCATTGGATGTATTAGTGTTCCCTCAAAGATTTTGTTTGACCAGAAGTTCCTTCTGACAAGTAACAGTCATAACAACTCTGATCTGGAGGGGCCTCTGACCTTTCCAGAGGATTATGGGAGGGGTTGGAACAAGGCCTCCTGTCCCTGAGAATTGAGTCGCAGGCAAAGGCAGGAGCATCTGTCCTGGATGAGTCTGACTGGTTCTGGTCCAAGGGGACGTTTGATGGTCTGTCCCTTGAACTTCATTACAGGAGTTCTAGAGCCCCTGGCATGGGTTTTACTTGGCAGCATACACAGGTGCCTTTGGCTTTGATGCCGTCTTATGTTGCTCTCTTTCAGTTCCTTCTTTCTCCTTAGTGCTTCTGTTTGTGGTAAAACACAGCTGTGGAAACTTCATGCTAATGGCAGCTCCTGGCACAGTGAGTTTGGGGTAGCCTCATCTGATTTCTGTTAAATAATTAGATTTCTTTTCACGGTCTCAGTTTTTGAGGCACACAGAGGCCTCTGTTAAAATGAGAACATGAACTTATCAAAGTTAAAATGCAAACAAATTTGTGAATGTGTCTGGAAATCACAAACAAAAGTAACTTTTAGGCTCATATTCACATTAGCAGCCCAAATGGAAAGCAGTGTGTTGTTGAGTGAATGAACTTAATACTAAACACGGCTTGCCTAGACTTTAGACATTATTAAAATCATATTTGCAAAATACAGTTGTATAATAGTAGAGTCCTTTTTGAGAGGTTATATTTTTTGACTTTCATATTATCTTAGCTGTAGGAGATGGGGTGGGGTAGGGTGCTGCATGTTATTTTCTTGGACTATTCTGTTAATGTTCTAACACCTTGAAGATGTTAAATAAATGAAGGGAGTGCCTGAGTAAGTGATATGAACAAGTAAGTATAAAGGAGCTCCAGCCCTAGGAGAAAAGCTTTGGGACTTGGTGAGTTAGCACCAGAAAAATAAAGCATGTATGCCGGGGGAATTGGCTGTTCGTTAAGAAGAAAGTCAAGAGTGAGAAGGAATTCTGTAGACATTCTGTGAAAGAAAAGCTCTCTCCTCCGAGGGAGGAAGTGGTGTGTGCTCAGTCGTTATGCGCCTTAGGATTCTGTAACTTCTGTAAACTTCCTTCTGACTGGAAGTCAGTGCAGTCTCTCACGTGGTGCTCACAGTGTGATTTAAAATGGATTTTAGGGAAAGTTAAGATTTACTTCATAGCTAGCATTAGTGAATTATATCAGTGCTGTAAAGTACTAGAGAACTCATCTAGTTAAATATGGTCTGGGCAGTTCATTCTAGAGTGTATTTTTTGAGTGTTAGAGTTTCTTACATTCTTTAAATGAAAAGTCTATTTTGGCTGTTATTGGAGCCATTAAGTAAACACTTCATGGAATATATGGCTTAAGATAATATTCCTTACTGGGAAGGTGTTTTTGTTTTTTTTGGGTTTTTTGTTTGTATTTTTGCTGCTTTCATTGTTTCTGACCTTCAGCTGTGGAAAGGAGTCTACATTTAGGAGGCATAGAAGTAATGGAATGCTATTAAGGGAATGGTGGTAATTGAAATACTTCATGAGAAAGGGAATTTAAATGCATAACTTCACCACATGCAAGTAGCTAGACATGAAAACTCCTTTTCTGCTCAAAAAGAAACAATACCAGGTTTACGTGGTACTTTCCTTTCTTTCGTTTCACCCCAAATTCTAAGCAACTATTGTTGATAGTTTTCTTTTTTCCCATTTATTTTAAAGATTTTATTTATTGATTTTAGAAAGAGACATCGAGAGAGGGAATACAAGCAGGCTTCCCGCAGAGCAGGGAGCCCAGCGAGGGGCTGGATCCCAGGATTCTGGGATCATGAGCTGAGCCGAACGAAGGCAGACGCCCAATGACCAAGCAGCCCATGCGCTCCTGCTGATAGTTCTCTAAGCAATGTTAGCTTGGGAACCTTGGGCCGTCATTAAAAATAGAGGACGTGCAAGTTATAAATAAATGCCTAGGCTCTTGTGTACATGCACAGAGTTTTCCTGTGCCAGTTCCTCAGTTGTAGTGTGGAAACTTCAGCACCAAGGCGGGTGATAAGAAATGAGACTTGCTTAGCAGCAAGCATGTTTGCGCTCGATATTACCAAGGAAGCAGCTGCCGCAGTACAGCTCTTCCAAGTGGTCTCTTCGTATCTTAGCATGTAGGGTCTTGTATTGGCCACATTGCTAAGTACTGACAAAATGCTCTGTGGCCCTTGTTAATCTGTTAACTTCTCCAAGCCCTAACACATGGAAGAGAACTCTTCTTAATCTTGTGTTTTCTTTTTAAAGTCTTAAGCAGTAGCTTGAAATGCTTTATTTTAAGATGTATTAGGTAACAACCTTTATCTGAAGAGCAGGAATTATTCTCTTTATGTTTTGAGTTGACATGTTTTCTAGAAGAGATATTAGTAAAACATTTCTAAAAGTCATCTGAATCCTACAAAATAATGTATGTGTTTTAGGCTATAGAAAATATGTCTTCTGAGAGTAATATTTTTGACATTTATTATTCCTTTTAAAGTCAGTTTTCAACAGGGCTGCTAGGAATCAATTGACTGATTTTATGGAGCTCAGTTCATTAAAAAGAGTTCAGTCTATAGTAATGACATTGTAATTGTTCTAATGTATATTCAGAGAGGGAGAAAATACCGTAAGTCAACTGTTCTCTGTTTTCCATGCTGGATTAAACTGCTGTTCATAAAGAAATGGAAACGTTGGATTATCCCAGCCCTAGTCAAAAGTTTATCATAAGGCAAGGCCAGAACATTTGGATATTCTGTTTTGCTCTATTGGGTCACAATTCCTGTTAGTAGGTTTTTTTTTTAATCCAGGATGTCCCTGAGACTGAGCATAGGCCTTTATAACAGGCTTTCAAAATACATTTCTCTCAACCTCTGTGGGTATTTACAAATGAGTCAGCAATGCTTTTAGGTTGCTTCCACTTTATAGAGCTCTATTACCAGATGAAATAAGGAATCAAAGGAGCAATTCAAGATGGATTATATATCTGATTGTAAAACTGAAACCCCAACTTCTAGAGGAAAACAGAATATGCTCATAACCTTGGATAGGCAGTAATTTATTAGGATACAGAATGCACTAACCATAAAATAGAAAGTTAATAAGTTGTACCTTATCAAAATTTTAGACTTCCATTTTTCATGAGATACCATTAAGAAAATGAAAGGTAAGCCATAGATGGGGAGGACAAATTCACAATACATATCTATGTTAAAGGACTCAGAGTATTTAAGTAATTTTCATAACTTATTTAAAAAAGGGCCAAAAGACTTGACGCAGTTCACAAAAGAAAATACTTGACCAGGCAACATGTGAAAAGATGTTCAACGTAGTGAGTCATCAGGGAAGTGCAAATTGAAATGATGAGGTAATACTTCACACCCATTAAAATGGCAAACAACAACAACCACCACAAAAACCCACCTCCCAGAACCCCCACAACAACAGAAAACCACAGATACCAAGAAAACTGATAATACTAACCATTTACAAGGAAATGGAACAATTAGTACTTCCATAATTTTTAGTTGGAGTGGAAAGTAAAAAGTCTGCTTTAGAAAGCAGTTTGTAACTTGTAATCAAGTTAACATTCAGCTAATGAGCTAGTAATTTAATTCCTTACCTGTTTAGCTAAGAAAAATGAAAGCATATGTCTCTAAAAAGAATGTTCACAGCAACTCTGTTCGTAACAGGCAAAAACTGGGAATGAGCCAAATGTCCATCAGAGGATTAAAATGGATAAGGAAATTGTGTTATACTTGTAGAATACTGTTTAGTGATCATGATGAGTGATATGTGCCAACAGTATGATCTCAATAATCTCAAAATGTGAAACTAAGCAAAAGAAGTCAGATACAAAAGGGGTGTGTAATGTGTGATTCTATATAAATACAATTCTACTACAGGTAAAACTAAGTTCTAGTGGCAGAAATGGGGCAAGTGGACACCTGTGAGTGGAAAGGAGAGTGTAAGGGAACTTTTCTGATGGAAATTCAGTAATTGGGGTGGGTGTTTACTTGGTGTCAAAACCCATTGAATTTACATTTCAGATCTGCTTTCCATTTTTTCCTATGTAGCTTACACTCAAACCTAAATTAAGTGGGGAAAAAAAAATCAAAGGTGTGAAACTTGCACTTAGAGCAGTAAGGCTGTTAAATGCATGTTGTAAACTGTGGGTACATGGTATAGAGTATTGGAAAGATGGCAGGGAGTGTGTACCACAAGAGCTCTCAGAAAAAAGGTCAACAGGAAAGGCTGTGTGGGCAAGAGATGGTTTATGTTATGTTTTGAAGATGGAAATTGATAAATGTAGAGATTGGTCATCGGAGGGAAATAATTCCAAATAGAATCAAGATCTCTCCGGTCAAGGGATCAAGGCAAGAATAAAGGAAGACATAATTAAGGGTCAGTAAACATATTAATGGAAGTTGTTTCCGTACTTTTTTTGTTTGTTTCCGTACCTTTTTTTTTTTTTTTTTTTCTTTTAAAGACCATTTATTATTCTTAAATATTTACAACTCATGGGTTAAAATATTTATCAATTTATTACCAAAAGGTTATTTGTTGGGATTTTGCTTGAAAGGGGCTTCACCTGTTATCTTGCACCACTTTTATTTCTTATGAAAGAGAATTCCAGGTTATCTTTCTAACTTTTTACATTCTTCCTTTCTAGACATTTTGAACTAGCCACCTGGCTATCAAGGAGGTTTCAAGGATACCCTCGTTAATAGGCTTTCTAGTTTCCCACCTCTGAAAAGAAGGCCCCACTCACTTTCTTAGCTACTGCCATGTAACAGCTCCTAAATAACCTAATGTAAGAGCACAGTCCAAGTGTGACCATAAATGAATACCATAGCATTCCAATGGAAAGCTATAAATGTGAAACAGTGATTCAGTAATGAAAACTGACTGGTCATGGAATCTCTTTTAAGAAACACAATAATGGGAACATGGAGGCATAGTGAGGATTACTTATGAAGAAAGTTATCAAGGAGACCTGATATTCCCACTTAAATAAACAACAACAAAAAAAACCCATCAGGCTAAACAGTACCTTTGTACACTACTATTGTTAGACCCCAAATAAAAAGATCTTAGAGATTTAAGAAAATCACTATAAAATACTCTATTACTTATGTTTTGCATGGTTTTAAAACATTCACAATGCTCTTAATCATACATGAAAATATAAAAAAATAAATATTGCCATGCATATCTTGCTGACATTTTAAAACCCCACAAATAAATAACTTGAAATGCTATCCCTTCCCATCCCTCAATTGGTGTGTCAGTTTCCTTTTTTAAGACGAGGCCTAATTTTGTTTCTTCAGTCCACCAGATGCTTCAGTACACAGTGCTCTTTCCTTTTTGTGAGCTCCTATTTTAACTCCACAGTGCAGCCCATCATTTTTCCCAGATTATAGCCTACATGCTAAGTGGGTATCTTCTCAGGAATTACCTCCTGAAGGAAGGTAGCTTTTCTTCCACTGCCCCAAGTGAAATGCTGAATCGACAGTCCAATGCCGGTTAGGGTTCTTTGGATGGAGGTTTGATAGCTGTGCAGCAGAGGACATGGGCTGGAATGTAGATTATGTGTGTGTTGTAGGTTTTTATATATATGAGTGGCTCTAGGTTTTGATTGTTGACTATATATCAGGTAGTATAACAACCACAGTAGTGCTTCTTAGGTAGGTATTTTAACAGATAAGTAAAACTGAGCAAACACAGTTTAAGTGGCAAGCTAGACTCTGAATATGTCCCTTTGGCTTCTACTGTCTTGTAGTCATCAAACCAGTGTACTGTGTTACTGAGAAATAAGATATGATGATGAAGATATCAATAAACATTGATTGTACTCTGATGTCATGACAGTCATTGTTTGGGTACTTTATGCATACGAATTAATTTAATTTCCATGATCAGTTAGGAAACTGAGTCATAGAGGCATTGAATAACTTTATCAAGGTGATATCAGAGTAAGTGGTGTGGAGTTAAGATTTGAAACCATAGTTTCAATATGTTGAATATTTTATTTATATATATATATATAATTAGTTGGATTCCAGAATGCTGCTCTTTGCTCTTTCCTGTTGTGCTCCATTGCTTGGCTTTGTGGGTTTGAGGACTAGCTTTCTCCCTTAGTGAAAGCACAGCATGCATCTTTTCTTAGGCAGGAGTGGACTTAGAAGTCCTTAGGAGTGGACTTAGATAATAACTAGTGAAGCAGAATGTTGTTTCCATGGTATAGTTCGTTAAGATCCTCCTTACCACTGTCCATCCACTGAACATTTGTTGACAATCTTCACTGTTTTATGTCCTTGCTAGGCTAAGACAGACTCCATTCTTTTGCAGGCTTAAGAATGTAGGTGTCATGCTTGGTTTCCAGCTGAGTCTGGAGTTGAGATCAAAACAGACCCTCCAGAATGACCTTTCATTGTAGCCTCTGTGTGAGGATTTCAGGCTTATCTCCTTCCAGGATTATAAGAGGGTTTACAAGTACCTGCTGGGAAAGTCTGTGCTGTATGCTGGCATCCCTAACTCCAAGACCATTGCCTGTAACAGTGACTCAAGGGAACTACTGATGTGCAAATGTACCCTGCAAGACCTGGTGTTCTAGGGAACTTTCCCTTGTCCCCAATCCAATGACTCAAGCATCTGTACCCAAGTCTGCAAATATATCAGCTGGGTAAATGAAACCATGAGGAAGCATCATCACTGATCTCTGCATACCTCCCATCTCTCCATCCATATGCCCTGAACAAGAAATTCACAGAAATAAGGACATGATGAACTGTAGTCATATTTGACTTTACCTTTACTCAAAGACATATCAAAATCTCAACAATCCGCCATGTGTGTAAACCAATGAAACTAGCAAAAGACCTAAAATCAACCATGGAACACAAAAACCTCAGTGCTGGTAAAGATGTAGTGAAACCATCACTCTCAACTAGTAAAACTGTAAATTATGCAGTTTTAAAAAAAGAGATTATTTGAGAGAGAGAGAGAGAGAAAGAGTTGTGGACTCCCCTTCAAGAGTGGAGCTTGATGGAGGGCTTGATCCCATGACCCCGAGATCATGACCTGAGCTGAAATAAACAGTTGGATGTTTAACCGACAAAGCTACCCATGCACCCCATGTGCAGTTTTTATGATAGGGCAGTTTGGTAAGGTGAATTGAGACCCTTATTTACCACTATTGATCCTGTGGTTTTAGTTTAAGAAGATACTACTAAGAACAAACAAAAACCTAAAGTGCAGAGCTAGGGTTGAATTCATCAGAACATTATTTATCACAGTAAAAACAATGGAAACATTGAATGTGTCTCTCAAATTAGTGGATTATTTAGGTAAATAAAGGCTTGTTTGGGACAGGATATTAGGGAGCTGTTAAGGACAATAACATTGCAGAATTTTTAGTGTTATGCAAGAATGTTTATGTTATATGATGCACGTGAAAAAAGAATGAGACAAATACATGCATGGGGCTCTACCCGTGTAAAATGAAATTTTCACAGAACAAAATCTGAAAAGACACGTAAGAATCTAGGTCTGGGTTTCTTATTTTGTTTTGGGTTTTGTTTGGTTTTTACTCACATGGCTTCCCAAGTGTTTAAAAATTCTCATACTACTTGAAATAAATGAAGAAACTGGACATTACTGGCAATATGCTAATGTTATGGTTTTTGAAGGAAAATTAGGAGACCCATACTCAGAAAAATAAAAGTCTTGCCACAACCCCAAAAGAGTAGGCCGTAAGGGTGCATTAAGTATTTTAACCTAAAGTGATGTTTTAAGGGAGAGCTCCTTTTCTGAAAATAATTCTTTCCCTTTTTTGTTGTTCACCAAACTACCTGTCTCAGTGGCATGGTGAAGGGGCCTGCTGCTGTGTTTTGACTCTTCATAGATTCAGTGAAAACAAGACAGCTAATTTTACAGTTTAAGTTTTCTTTTTATCTCAGGACATATCCTCTCTCTTCCTTTTTTCACTTCTATAAAAATGGTGGGTGCAGAGATGTTTGGAGTAGGGAAAGAGGCAGTGAGGTCCTTGTGCAGAAACATAGGTAGGCAGTTTCAGGGGCAGGACAGAGAGAATATTAATTACGGCCAAATCCTGGGATTTTTAACTGAATTTTGCATCGTTTTCCATATCCTTTTTTGGGGGGGGGTCATCAGTACACGTAGAGCTATCAATCAGCTTCTAACAAGATTAGGTCAGGGATTCAGATCAAGTTCATAAATGTTGTTTGGCTTCTGATAAGATTAGCTCCCTTTCAAATCTCTATAAAGAATATATATAAAAAAAAATCTAGTACATTAAGATATGCCCAGAGATTGTTGCCATAACTGAGTAAGTATCATTTCTTTGGTGAAAGAATTGAAGTTGTCAAGGCTTGTCTTTGTGCCTGTTAGAATGTAAGCCTCATGAGGTCAGGGAGTCTGCTGCCTGTGAAGTTACCCCTAGCGTCTAGAATCATGGAGCGGGGCACATGATGTGGAATCAGTGTTTGCTAAATGAATGGATGACTGAAATTTTTCTAGAATGAAAATATTTCATTTACCCTCTGTAGCAGAATGGAAGCATTCCTTAGATGAACTCATATATCAGCCATTAACCTTAGGGCTGAACTCACTGGAAAGATCCTGTAAGCAGTGAGTGAGTCCTGCTTTCTGGCCAGATATCTCTCCCACAGTAAAAGAAAACTTGACATGTTGCAAGTTGGCTTGGTGTGAATTGTCGCTATCGTCCAGGGATGAGATAAAAATCAGTGTGTGTCATCCTAGAAAGCTAAGACTCAAATTCTTTGTCCTGGTGACCACACCAAAGTGCGCAATCTCCTGTGGGTCAAGCTGAGCAGCCAAATAGCTGATCTTTTTCTCTTTGAGAGTGTGACTTTAATGACAGATGTATGTAATCCAGTAGAAGCCATCATCCCTCTGTGATTATTTTCTCATCTGAGAGATGAAGGGTGAGAACATGGCCCTCAGTGCTTTTCAGAAACAGCAGATGGAAGACTTCTGAGTTGAACAAAAAAACCCAGCCATATAAGTTAGGCTGTGTGAAGGCAAAGGATTTCAAAGGAATCAAAAATTGATCAGATCCAAAAGCATATGACCATTTTACTTTGCCTTTAAAAGGACAGTGGAGTGGGAAGCTTTGTGGAAACTTGGGTTTTCTGGGAATTAAGGTAGCTGAATTATTACTATAAAGATAAGGCTAGTAAATAACCTACTAGGCTTGTCGTTTTCGATGGTGCTAGTTAGGGGAAGAAAAGTGACTGCAGAGGAGCCAGAGTATTTAGCTAAAAGGTTTTTAAAGATATGATGGAGGAGACTTGATCCTGTACTCAGGAGGCTTGACTTTTTATGTAATGTTTTGGGTGATTTTTTTTGTAAAGATAGTATACCTCTACTGAAATTGATTTCTCTAGCCATGTCCTCTTGGCTTTCATGAGGCAATGCATTTTTCAGCATTCAGGGACACTTGTGGATTTAGTACTAGAATGTAGCAACAGAATAAAGCTAATCTGAAATCCCAAGTAGTAAATAGAGCCCAGCCAATGAATCCTCTTTGTAGTATTTAATCTTAAATATAAGAATGACTGTGTAACTTACTGTCCACAGCAAGACATTTCTGAAGTAGGAATATTTCTGAAGTAGGAATATTCTGAAGTTAGGGGTATTATTTATAGTTATGCCTGACCCTGTCCCAGGGTGTACGTGTCATTTACCCAGTGGAATTCAAAGTTGAATGTGCAGCAAATCACCTAGATGACATGTTAAAACACAGACTGCCAAGCTCCACTCCCAAAGTTTCATACTTCAGTAGTTCTGGGGTCAAAGATTTGCATGTTTAACAAGTTCACTGGTGATGTTGATGAATCTTATCTGGGGGGACTACACTTTATGAACCACTGCTCTACCTAAAAAGGCTTGGCACTCTTATGCCAGTGATGTAATTTTCATTTGAAAGAGACTTTCCTTATTGTCCAATAGTCCTTTATTAGAGAGCCTTCTGCAAGTGAGGGTTACCCGTAAGGAGGATGGCAGAGTAAGCTTTTGTGGCTTCAACCTCTCCTCTCTGGCCTGGTGTGCTCTTGGTATTCCAGAGACCCTTCAAGCTGGGACGTTGAGAAAGCTCGCTTGATACCAGCCTAACTTTCAAGCAATGCTGAAACGAAATGAGATAAAGGTGACTTCTAGACTTCCATAGAGATGGAGGCTTAGGAAGCCTCAACACCTAAATTCACTCTAGAGGCAACAGTATTCCTTTGTCCAGCAGCTGACTCTAGAAAGCATCTTTGATCTAATGGGAAATACCTTGATCCCGCTCCCTCCCTCCCTCCCTCCCTCCCTTCCTTCCTTCCTTTTTAAAATTTCTCTGGTCAAGAATAATGTCATGCCTAACTGTGTGGGGATAGTACGGTGGTTTTGCTTGTTAAGCATTTATTCTTTATTTTGCCCCGTCATGAACTGGCCTAGATTGTACTCAGTGTTATTAGTAAGGTGAGTGTGAATGTAGGGTTCAGCTACAGATGCGTAATTCTCAAAGTGGGGACCTCCAGAGACGCAGCATCAGCTGGGAATATTACAACAGGGACTGGGACTCAGGGAGCTTGGTGGCCTGACCTCTTAGAGGGTAGTTACTTAGTCCCTTGCTGCCTAGTGTATGCATTAGCTATTTTAAATTGGTCCACCTCTCCCTCCCCTCCAGTTCTCCTGACCTTGAGAGACTTTCTTTTTCTATTGCTGCCTCTTCCCAAGTTGTATTGTTTAAAGATGTCAGGCATAATTGTAATTTATGTTTCAAGCATAACTTGCCCCCTAATATATGTGTCTGATACTGGATGGAGCATTCTTTTTTTTTTTTTTTTTTTAAAGATTTTATTTATTTATTTGACAGAGAGAGATCACAAGTAGGCAGAGAGGCAGGCAGAGAGAGAGAGAGGAGGAAGCCGACTCCCTGCTGAGCAGAGAGGCTGATGCGGGACTCGATCCCAGGACCCTGAGATCATGACCTGAGCCGAAGGCAGCAGCTTAACTCACTGAGCCACCCAGGCGCCCGAGGATGGAGCATTCTTACAGCCACAATATTATAGATACTACCTACAAATACATGATTGAAGATGAAAGTAGTTGAAGAGGATTTTAGGACCTGCTGATGGGTGATTGGTGGAGGAGGGTGGAAAGGGAGGGAACAGGTGTGGCGTGGTAAGGCTGGATTGATTGAAACCCCGTGGCCTCAGGAGCTCCATGAATAGAGTACAAGCTCCTTCCATGTGCTCAGAGGGCTCAGGCTCATGGTGAGATCAGCTGGGTGGCCTTGGTCAGGATAGTTACATCCTCTCTGCCTGCTTCCTCAAGTGGCAGAGGGACAGTATAACATTTCAGCAAGCACTAATTCTTTCCCCACACCCTATCTACTTCCCGTTACTGGGTTTTCATGCTTGGACTATCTTGTGTCCCCTCATTTCTTCCTTACTGCACTATAATGGACATGCTAACTTGGGAGTTTTTGTGTCTATTACCAGTTGTGGATGTGTGTGCATACTATTTTATGTGTATTTATGCAGATTTTATGGAAGTATAAAATTTGTATGTTCAAAAATTATAAAAATCTATTATTTTGCTATTTGATGAGTACATTATGTATTTTTAAAAACTTATCAGTGGTTTCTTTTTTTTTTTAGTGCTAAAAACTTTGTTTCAAGTCTGTTTTAATAAGGTGAACATGTAAACTACAACATGTGTGTGGGGAGTTTATTTTTTTACCAGTGTGAATTTTTTTTTTTTTTTTTTTAAGAAGTGGGGAGGGGCAGAGGGAGAGGAGAAGAGAGAATCTTAAACGGGCTCCATGGAGTCCGATTCTGGGCTCCATCTTAAGATCCTGAGATCATGAATGGAGTTGAAATCAAGAGTTGGGTGCTTAGCTGGCTGTGCCCTACAGGTGTCTCCCCCCCATCCCCACTTAGTGTGAATGTTTTGATTCATTTCTCCATAGCATTAGGTGTGCTTTCTTAAAAATATGTTTCTGGACTAGATGGATTGTGTGAGGTTGGTTGACTATGCTCACACTGTAGATCGGTGTTAATTCTCTTATGTGTAACGTGAAATTCATAATATTTAGAGTATTTGAAATAATTTGGCTGATTAGTCATAGACCCTAATTAGTAGCACATTAACTCAAATTTTTGCTATGCATAAGAGATGTTTTTGCAGTTTATAATTATCTTTAAAGGCAAATAATTTATCTTCTTAGGTATTATGAGAGTTAAGTTATCCCAATAACAACAAAGATCAAAGCTTTTACCTGTGTGTATGTATGCGTGCGTGCACGCGCGCACACACACACAGGTAATAACTATATATCCAGTCATATATGCAATTGTAAACAAAAGCATTCACACTAACTTTTAAGTATTGTAATAATTGATTTTACAGTTTTTGGGGGGCAATTTCGATACACATGTAGAAGCTTTTACATTTGTCCCAGATAAACACCTTTTTGTCATTTTCTTTGACATCTCTTCCTCACAGATATATTGTAACAGTCACAACTGGAAATCTTAATTAGTCATCAATTATAAAATTTCATATTTGGGTCCTGGACTCAGTGTGAGCAAATAGAATCCCATAGCAACCAATTATCATTCTCAAACAAAAAGTGACTTACTGGGAATGGGGGTGATCCATTGTTGCTGGGCACTGTTGCTGCCCAGCTCACAGATCCTTTTTGCTCTCCTACGCCATTCACACATACTCACATGCTCTCACAGCAAAGCTGTCTCCTTATCTGCCCGTCACCTTGCGTCTGTGGGTTAAACAGCGTTCATTTCAGAATGTGTCCATGTACGCTACAGATTAAGACTGCTCGAGTTCCTGCTCGTCTTCTAGAACAGATGAAAATCAGGAACTTGACAAAAACCACAGAATAATCGGTCTGCTCTCACTGCTTAGTTGATCTGTCAGAACTTACTCAAGCCTGGGAAATGGAAACAGAGAGATGTTTGGATCTCTGTGGGTGTCAGGCTGGCTTCTGTGCTAGCTACTTCTTTGCCTTCAGTGGTCCAAAAATCCTCGTCTTCCCCCCACCTCCTCCACCACCTTGAAATTTTCTCCTACTTTTTTCAACATCCCCACATCATTTGGCAAATGAACAGTCAGACGACAATCTAAAGTAGTTTTCTTTGTAAACTTGTAAACTACACGTCAACTTGTGATATAGTACAAGGTCTAGAATGGACAATGGGCAAGTGAGGCAGGTAAGAAGTGGTTCTGTCTGAAAGCCCCTTCCAGGAGGAAGCAGTCAGCAGCCACCCAGTGGTATGCACTGTTCACAAACAAGTGGGTATTGGGGCTGCCTGGAAACGCAGAATTAACATTTGAGTAAATAAGCATTTCGACATCAGTGGCCAAATCTCTTAGATAAGAGGTACTGTATTGGCCATTTTTTCCCCCACATTAGTTTTTCCATGTTTGAGCATTACTGACAGATCGGGAGTCATTTGTTCACCTTTTGCTTAGTGTGTGCTGCTTATTATGTTACTGTTTTGAAAGCAAAAGTCAGGCGCTGCTTCCAGTTTTTAGTCGAAGTTATATCGTCTAGTTTGTCATGTCCTGAAGAGTGTTCCAGTATCTCTCCTAGGGAGTAAGATTGCGCATTTAGATTTGGAAGCCTCAGAATTGGGCTACAAAGGCCCCATCAAAAAGTGTGTGACTTAGAACCAGATTAATAAAGAAAGAAAACCATGTGCCCTAGAGCTCTGTAGAAGGCTGCTACAGTTCAGGTGTGTTCACTTGGGTTGTTCCATTGCCACATCATGGGTTCATGGTTTAACTCACAAAATCTGGATTTCATATACATGAGCAGTTAGACAATAATTGTTCTTACTTATTTATGTGCTTATGATAAACCGGGTCCTGTTGTAGATACTTTGTGTGTACCTACTATGTGGTAGGTGGTGTTCCAGATTCTGGAAATGGAGCTGTGACCCTCTCAGACCCAAGTCTCTTTCCTCATGAAGCATATTTTCTTATTTCGTCCCCCACTCACAAATAGTCACTTAATACGCTGAGCAGAGGCCCCAAGGGACCCACGGATGGTTTTAGGTTTCCAGCTTTGGTCTGTGTGAGGAATTGATTCTTCTGGCCCCCCCGGGGGCCCATGCAGTTCTTGCTGTTGTCCGTACTGCTGGGGCTTTGAACACCTGTGTGTGCGCAGTCTCGAGGCTTGTTGGTTTCAGCTGAAGTGGGCTGTCGTGGGGAAATACAGGTAGGTAAGGACTAGCCGTCAGAGGCTGGTTATTACCAGGCACAGTACAGTGTCCTTCAGATGGAAACCTGCTGATTTTTTTTTTTTTTTAAAGATTTTTTATTTTATTTATTTGACAGAGAGATCACAAGTAGGCAGAGAGGCAGAGAGAGAGAGAGGAGGAAGCAGGCTCCCTGCTGAGCAGAGAGCCCGATGCGGGACTCGATCCCAGGACCCTGAGATCATGACCTGAGCCGAAGGCAGCGGCTTAACCCACTGAGCCACCCAGGCGCCCCGAAACCTGCTGATTTAATGGAAGATTCGGCGTTCACATTCTCCTAGCTGCAGCTCTCAGGACTTCTGATTTATACCTGGAGGTATAAATGTCCTCATGGTCTCAGAAGCACCCATTAATTGTCCTTGTGCTTTCAAGCTTTTTGCATTCACCATGGAGTGCTCACGTACCTGATACGGAGTATGACTGGGAGGAAGTTTAAATTCACTGGAGCTTATTGTTTTCTTCCTGGTACCAGTTCTTGCTAAGTCCAAGGCCAAAGAGATCGTACAATATAAGTGGTCATGTGATGGCTGGTAGTCTAGATAAGTGACATAGATCCTGTCTGAGACCCCCAGAGATTAAGGAATTGTAAAGTAGAGAGCTCATGGCCCACCCAGAGGGTCAGCTGCCACTTGGTCAGAGCTTGTCAGGGTCCAGTGGATGAGCCAGTATCATCAGAAACTTCCGTGTTGATTGTGTGCACTGTTCTGAACACCTTATGTGTTTAAAGTCCCTGAGTTCTCACAACTCCGTGAGCTACTGTCCCCCTCACCTCCTCTTTCCATTCCTCCCTCTCTCTCTCCCTTCCTTCCTTCAGATTTTGTTTATTAGTCAGAGAAAGAACACAGGCAGAGGGAGAAGCAGGCTCCCTGTTGAGCAAGGAGCCCAATGTGGGACTCAACCCAGGACTCTGGGATCATGGCCTGAGCTGAAGGCAATCACTTAACAACCGAGCCACCCAGACATCCCCCTCACCTTTTTTCTTAATAGAGGAGGAAACTGAGGCACAGAGTGAGTTAGGTCCAGACTTCTTAGAGCTGGGGTTTGGAAGCTGATGGAGCAGCTCTCAGAGCAGTGCTCCTACCCGCAATTCCACGTCTCTCCTGACTTTGCACTCCCTTCCTAAATCTAAGACTTGGCCAGATCAATGTAAGCCTAATGTCTGGTGGGCACAAACAAAACCTGACCGCACTGCATTTGGCTCGTGGTAAGCCAGTCTGGGCCATCTGTTTGTAATTATAGGGGCAGGTGACAGGGCAAAGGTGACAAGCTGGAGACTCCATGAATACTCATTGTCAAGGATTGGATTGGAACCCAGATACGCTTGCTCAATGAAGGAGCACTTTCTTTGTAGATCCTTCTACAGCCAATTTACAAGGGAACATTTTGAGGGTTAACTATGCCTTTTCACAGATGAGAAAATATAGCCTCCAAAAACTTAAGTTGTCCAAGCCAGGAGGTGGCAGGACTGGACTTCAGAGCCCGAGTTTAGGATTCCTTCTTCAGTACTCTAGGTGTTTCCTAGAACCAGATGAACACTGAGCACAGATTCGTTAATCCATGAAGCATCTGAGAGTCGGGTATACTGGGACATTATGTGCTGGGAACCCAGGAAAAGTATATTTTCTCATCAGAAATTGCTGATGGTATGTACCAGAATTTTAGTGTGAGATGAGGAGTGTACAGACAGTGATGGCAGCCAGATGAAGTGGTGCATGTGGTAAGGACGGCAGGGGCCAGGCCAAGTCGTAGAGGCAGTAGTGAAGGCTGTACTTGCCTTGGAATTGCTGGAAGATGAACATGTAAGTCTCCAAGAAGAACTTAGTAAATTATGTGTTCATCTTGCATTCCTTTAAAGTTTTTTTTTTTGTTTGTTTGTTTTTTGTTTTTTAAGATTTTATTTATTTGAGAGAGAGAGAATGAGAGAGAGAGCATGAGTGGAGAAAGGTCAGCAGGAGAAGCAGACTCCCTGTCGAGCAGGGAGCCCGATGCCAGACTCAGTCCAGGGACTCCAGGATCCTGACCTGAGCCGAGGGCAGTTGCTTAACCAACTGAGCCACCCAGGTGCCCCTCATCTTGTGTTCTTAACACTGCATGTCTCAAGATAGATTATCTGCCTTCATAGGTTTTTTGGCCATAGGCCCTTACTGAGAGAGTGGTGAGGCCAGGTCTTGTGATTTCTTCTTTCCCTGCTTGGGAGAGACTTTGAAAGGAGACATGCAGAGCTGCTGCCTCTTCCCCCTAGGCCTCTGGATAGGCCTCTCTACCCTCTGCTTCCCTAGGAACTCTGAGCAGTTCCAACTCTTTTGAAGTCCTTGTTTATATATCTGACTGGCCATCAATATCACCTGGGGAGCGTTAAAATGCAAATTCCAAGACCCTGCTTCAGAGGAACCGAATCTGAATCCTTGTGTTTTCGGCTCAGAAATCTTTTTTTCTTTTTTTCTTTTTTAAATGGGGGTGGGGTAAGGTGTGCTTAGAGGGAGACAGAATCTCAAGCAGACTCCCCACTCATTGGGGAGCCTAACACTATACGGTGTTCTGTCTAGTGACCTTGAGATCATAATCTGAGCTGAAACCAACAGTCAGACACTTAACCAACTGAGCCACCCAGGTGTCCCAG
This sequence comes from Mustela nigripes, assembly GCF_022355385.1. Lineage (NCBI taxonomy): Eukaryota > Metazoa > Chordata > Mammalia > Carnivora > Mustelidae > Mustela > Mustela nigripes. The sequence goes on along the minus strand of NC_081558.1, from coordinate 142,613,765 downwards.
GAATCTGTATTTCCAGATGTGTTCACATAATTCTGAGACATGGCCATGTGTGTGCCTCCCTGCCTTTCTGTTTAGGAACCTGCAATTTTATAACATTTGGAGGAACATTTCCTCTTCTGGGCAGATGCCTTACCTCCCAGCCTGTTTTGTCTGTTCAGCTCATTCCAACTGCCGGGATGCCTCCTCAGTAGCTGCTCTAGTTTTAGAGAGCCATGCAGACCTGTGGCCTGAGAGCAGAATTTTAATAAGGATCAGAGTACCAGTAGGGTGATGATAGTGACAAAGAGAATTCAGACACCTAGTGAGTAAGACTAGAGCAGCCAAAGATTAGGTGAAACCCAAAGAGGAAGGAAGAGGATTGAAAGGGGCTTATGCAACAAAAACAATGATGTTTGACTTCTCTTGAGGCCTTTAGTTTTATATTTTAGATCAGTTCTCTCATCAGTTTTTTCCCCCACTGGATGCAAATCTGTTCTTACCCTGTCTGCCATTACTCGCTCTTCTTAGCAGCAAAGTCTTAGGAGCGGAATTTTCCCTTTTTTGTGCCCCTCACTATGTCACCCACATTTTGAAAAATTGGCCTTAGCTGTCCTAGTGTGTGGAGGGAGCTTATTTGTGGATGACTCAGATATTTCAATGCAGTATTGCAAATTGTCCCTGCCACCATTTTGTATTTCTTTGAGGTCTATGCTGGGCATTTTGTGGATATGTTCAAATATGAAGATTATCTTTTTTTTTTTCAATATGAAGATTATCTTGTACACATTTTTCTCTTGCAGTTGGAAATAAATGTCTTATTAATGTTTGCAAAAGCATTTTATCCTGACAGACTATTGATCAGATCTTCACGTATTTTAACATTAAATGTTTTGTTATGTTTAGCAACACACATAATAAGCTTTACTCAACATTGGATACCAGACTCAATATAAAATTAAAGTAAAATAACCATATTAATAATAATATATAATAAATAGTTAGAGGTCATGTTCCCTGCTTTCAGCACTCACTATCAAAAAGAGAAATGAAGGATGCTTGGGTGGCTCCTTCAGCTGAGCATCCACCTTTTGGTTTCGGCTGAGGCCTGATCTCAGGATCATGGGCTCAAGTCCCAAGACAGGGGCTTGGCATGATAGAACTCAGCTTGGAGCCTGCTTGAGATTCTCTCTCTTCCTCTGCCCCTTCCCCCACCGCTTCTGTGTGTGTGTGTGTGTGTCCACTTACTGTCTCAAATCTTTAATAAAACAAGAAAAGATAAAATAGTGTTTTCTTCTGTGCTGTTTTGATTTATGCTACATAATTCTATGTTTCTGCAACCCCTTCCCATTTAATTTTGTGGAACCCTAAGATTAAAGTACTATAGGACTTCATTCTGATTGATCTTTTTCTCAGAACCTTCAAATACCCAGAAGTCGAGGGCCATCCCCACCCACTCCACATGCTCACAGACGCACATACATTTCCTTTCTTCAGCACTGCTTCCAGGCTGGAATCTGACCGGTCACTGCTGAGAGACTGGTTATATATAAACATCCCTTGTGTATTCGTACTACAAATAGAGTGGGCTTAACACACGTAATCCCCAGATATGTCTGTTATTGTTTCCAGTCGGTTTCCATCCAGCCTGTTGTCAACTGCCCTTAAAAGCTGACTTTCTTACTTCTTGGTTCTATAATTGTCCTATTTTGTTCCTTACCCCAAAATCTTTTAAGCAAGTATTAAAAAGACTTCATTGCTATTGCTTTATCCCAGATTTTCCTCATTTGTGTCATTGGATGGTAAGACAAGCTGTGTATTTTGCTTTTTCTTGACTTGCTGTCTTGGTAGCCTGGTATAGAAATTTCATATTCTTTTTTCATAGCTCTGTAGTAGTCCATAATTTATTTAATTATTCCCTCTGGATGGGCCTTTAGATCATAATGAACATTTTCAGTGAGTTCATTTTAACCATAGCAGCTATTTACTGGGTCATATCATTTAAAAAAAAAAAAAGTTAAAGTTTTTGCTGGCAAGTGATTCATGATTGTGTGTGGGTTTGGGATGTGTGAGTCCATGCAGGTGTCTACTGGACATCGAGGAATATGTGGAGATGAGAATAACAGAAGATTTTTAGTACAAGGCTCAATATGAATGAATTTACAGAGATATTTATAGGAAGTGAGTTTGGAAGTGGCTCTCTAAAAGAATCTGTGAAGGAGATGGTGTTTGGTTCTTATTATATGGCTCTTTTGTTTACAGAATGGGGTGAAATTCAATCTGGGATTAAAAAAAAAACACACAAAACAGTGCAGGGGAGGATACTGTGGATGGAAAGTCAGCAAGGGTGGGGTTAAGCATAATGTGGAGGATCCTAACTGTCCTGCTGAAGAGTTCCTAATTGAAGATGCCGTGAATCTTTTGTAGTAAAATAACTGATGATTGTTTTAAAAAGTACAGTCTGGGGGCGCCTGGGTGGCTCAGTGGGTTAAAGCCTCTGCCTTCGGCTCAGGTCATGATCCCAGAGTCCTGGGATCGAGCCCCACGTCTGGCTCTCTGCTCAGCAGGGAGCCTGCTTCCTCCTCTCTCTCTACCTGCCTCTCCGCCTACTTGTAATTCTGCCTGTCAAATAAATAAATAAAATCTTAAAAAAAAAAAAAAAGTACAGTCTGTCAGGAAACCTGAGTACAGACATGCCTTTTTGGGTTTCTCTATGTGAAGTATTAAGTCCTGCCAAGGTCCATGCATCGATCGAGAGTAGCGCAGTGATAGGAATTATGCCATTAAAACATACTTAGTGTTATTTTAAAACAATTTTTTTTTTAAACCTCTCAAAATGAGTGATAGGTACAGGAATTTTTGGTACTTGTGTATTTATCTTTGTGAATTATAATGAAGACAAACTTTTGGTATAATATGTCCACCTTCTGGTAGGATGACAGAAGTGACAGTTTATAAGGTATATTGATATACACAATATTTACATATTTTGTAGACACTGTACAAAACCACACTTTGGGGTGGGCAATTATGTTGAGTCATGTGTTGAATACCTTATCCCAATTAGTTGAAGTGCTCAAACAGATTTTCTGTGTTGCTAGTGTTAGACTATGTTTAACCTTAAGAATCAAAAGGAATGAATTTCAGTTGATGTTATTAGCAAAGAATTAAAATTGAGAACTTTAACTGTTATAAAAACAAAAATTTCAGTGCGTATATTTCCTCTTCTCTGTATAGTTTCTTGGAAAGGTAATGGGGAAGTAGAAGAGGGCATTTTCTTTTAGATCTCTGCATCTCTGCAGAGCACCATTTCTCATAATTATCGTACTACTTCTGTCTGCTCTTGAGACTTGCCCCAACTGTCACTGTCTCCGGAAATGTTCCTGATGCCTCGGTAGTGGTAGTATTCATCCCATGTGGTCTGTGTTTTTATAACCCGTCAGGCTAGAATGGGCTGTGGTGGCTGTCTTTGTTGGCTTGTTTTGGTATTCCCAGTCCCCACTACTGTATTAGGCACTCACAAGTGTGTGTTGAGTGAATTTATGTTACTAAAACATGGGGAGGCAGAGAATATCCCTATAGGAGGCTCTGATCCTGTAGGTAAAAATAAGTGAGATGATATAATTAATCTATAAACAAGGGCTGTGAGCATTTTTAAATGATATTATTCCAGAGGCATTATGTCATTACTTATACATTTTTGAGCTCTTTTTTTAATAGGTTTCTGAACCCTTGATCTGCTTATTTATTCATCCCAGATCAGATAATTGAGAGGATTTATAAGACTGTGTATTTGATTTAGGGTTCTAACTGCTCAGCTCTTTAGGAAATTGTTAGAACAAGTTAGAAAAATGAGCCTTGAGAAATCACTGAGAGTGGAATCACGGAGCAGGAATGAGGCTTGCGAATGTAGAGAATTACTTCATTTCTACTAGATAAACTTTCCCAGAGTTCTAGTAAACAGATGCCACTTGTTCAGGCTGAGGTGGGTGTGGGAGGTGCTCGTCCTAGCCAGTTTAGGGGAAGGTTTTGTGGGCAATCTTCAGAGAATTTGGCTGAGGGTAACTGAAGTCAGAGGAAGTATTCCCGGTGATCACATGTGCAGTTTCTTTTTCCCATTTTTCATCCAAAGCAGGCCGCACCAGAAATTATGTGGCATCAGTCTTCTCTGTCCAGCATGCTGATGTTAGCTAAGCACACTTGTTTGTACCTTGGGACTGGGTGAGGGCTGTGTGGTTATCTCTGGCGATTTAATTTCTTTGGCAGCCAGACTGAGAACTTCCTTGTGGTTTTAGGCAATTAATGCTGTAGAGAGTTGGATCTCTCCTTAGTTAATAATTTGAGCACAGCGGTGATTCTTAGGCTGTTTTGTATGAAGCAGTTGGCATAATCAGGAGAAAGAATCAGTGAGGGCAAATTTCTGTTTCGTTCTTGCTGCTGCCTTATCATCCTCAAGGATCATGAGGCCAGTTGAATGAGGACATGTGGTTACACTGGTTTAACTTAATCGTGACTGGAAGGCTAACTGGGCACGTATTTTCTGTTTGAACAGGGTGGGGCTTCAGTGTTTTTGCCAGAGCATCCCAGACTTCCTGCAGGTGGAGTTTATCTAGTCCTGCTGTGGAAGATAGCCCACATCTGGGCCCTCTTATGGCTCTGCCTCCTGCCCTGCCTGTTTGTTTATTGTCTCCATGGAGGCCTGTGCCTCAGAAGGGTGAAGGCCTCTTCCATCTCTACAATCTGTCGAAAGCCTACCAATCATAAATTTTGTTCTTAGTAGCTGATAGTGGTGGGAAAGCTCCATGGTGGTTTTGCTGTGGAGGATAGAGAGAATTTAGACTGGAATTAGATAATGTGTTCCTTCAGGAAGCAAAATGGGCTGGGTTCTTTTTTGTGGTATTACACAAAACTGTTAGCCAAGAGTACTGACCTAGAAACCACCACCCAAACTCCCAGGAAGTATCCATTAAAGGTTTTTTTGTTGAATAGTTGCGAATTCAACATCCAGGGGTTCAGTTTGTGTTAGTAAACTGGGTGGAAGGAGCTTCACAGTGGGGCTTTTCATAGATGAGATGGCTGGATTCCTCGAGTTCTTTCTCCTTGTCCTCAGCTGCTTGTTCAACTACTAGCACAATCCTGATACAGACACCAGTTTTCCTCTATGTCATGAGTGTGGGGGCCATATATCCTGGTTTGCCCACACTGCTGTGCCGCATCAGTGATACTTTCACCCTCAAAAGTTTCCCAGTCTTGACATGAGTGATATGCTCATCTTAACTCTAAGAGAATGAAATGATCAGATATGCATAGTTGGTGGCTTCCCTTGATGTTCTCTTAATAGTGGGTATTATCGTTCATGCTTATTAGAGAAATTATTGAGTCTTTGGTTGAGAGAACTTTTCAACGTAAAGCGCAGCCTTATTTGCAGTGTTGATGTAGTTTATTTCTGTTAATTGCATTTGGTAGCATAATAATTAGCAAGGCTTTCAGTAGTATCAGTAATAGCTTGAAGTATTTCATTTCATTATCAAGCCATAGTTAAATCCTGAGCTTCTGGAGTCACACTGGGAGAGTCTAGACCCCAGAAAGAGCCTTGGTGAACTCTATGACCTTGGGAACATTACTGACCCTCTTCCTTTCTAACAAGGGGGTAGTGCAGGTGCGTCCTCAAAGATTTGTCTAGAGGATGAAATGGGTGGATTCCAGGTCAACTACTAAGAACAGTGCCTAGTGCATTGGGAGTACCCAATAAATGTTTGCTGTTTTTATTTCATTAATAACTAATCAGTGTTAAAAGTACTAGAAAATGGTATGCAAGAGGCTGGGAAGGAGCAGGAAACTCAAAGCCTCTAGCAGTAGGGCCATTAGTTTAAAGTCCTGCAGTTTGTTTATTTTCTTCCCTCAGCGTGGCACACAGTTGAGATCTAGGTCCTGATTCCCAAATCCTTGCTTGTCTCCAAGACCACAGGGCCTCCCTCTGGGTCTGAGCTAAGCTGAGCGCAGGGCCAGGCGGGACAGAGGCCTGGACCGTCCATATCTGAGGGTAGATGGGCAGAATTGGGTGTAGGGAAGGAGGGGTGCATGAGATGACTCACATTTTTACAGTTCAGGTGCTGGGTGCATGATGGTACTGTTAACGGGTTCAAGGGGTAAGGAGCCTTCTTGAGGTGGGGAGAGAAAGGGATGCAGTCTAGGTAGCAGCTTGGATTCCCTGGCTTCCTAACCAGCTACCATCCCTTCACTTCCCAGCCATATATTCCTTTAGGTGGTATGGCTCAGTTTTGTCACCTGTAAAATGGAGATAATTTTTACTTCTTGTTGTGGGGACTAGACATTTTATGTCAGGTACTTGGGACAGTGACTGGGGAAATACTCTATTATAAGCTTTGATCATTATTATTTTATCTATTTTTAAATTTTTTATTAACGTATAATGTATTATTTGCCCCAGGGTTACAGGTCTATGAATCATCAGGCTTTATTTTATCAATTTTTTTTTTAAAGAGAGGAGGAGGGGAGGTAGAGGCAGAAGGAAAGGCAGAGAGAGAGAATCTTATAAGCAGACTTCGCACCCAGAGTGGAGTCCCAACGTGGGGCTCGATCTCAGAACCCTGAGATCATGACCTGAGCCGAAATCAAGAGTCTGATAGGTAACTCACTGAGCCACCCAGATGCCCTTTCTTGCTCTATTTTTAACCTGTTGTTTTTGGGCTCTCAGTGGTATTTATAGCTGTCTTTCATAGTATTTGCAGAGAATACATTCAACATCGAAGCAGGCTCTTCATGAAGCTTGCATGCAGACTTCATAAGAATCAATCTTTTTACTGTTTTTTGATGATGAAGAAATGAGAATAAAAAAGATTGTCTTATTATTTATTGATTTATGACTAATACTGTATCCCTTCCAAATTTACTTAGGCCTTACTGGTATCTAGAGGCCTGGGTTTTTACACTGATGAAACCTTAGACATATTCTTGTTTCTGTCCACTGATGCTTCAGGGGTGGATGGATCCATCCCATTTCAGGGATGATGGATCAGGGTTCTCAGTGTAGACAGTACTACAGAGGGGGCTACTTTGTCAAAATTGGAGTTGTTTTTGTCTCAGTATTTGGTGGAAGGGCCATAGATGCTTGGTATCTTACAAAGTATAAAGCAGTCTTTTGTACAGCGAAGAGTTGCTCCATGCTTCTTGTGGGAATAGCCCATTAAACTTTCCCATGAGTGAGAAACCTCATAAAAAAGATCTGAGCCCTTAATTTATGTGTTTTTCATATAAAGTATCTTTGCTTTAATATATACTGCCCACTTACCCAAGAACATAAATTCTCTATTTTTTGGGAATCTGCTCAAAAATTATATATGATTTTAGAAGCCACATCACCAGTGGTAATAATGTAGGTGGCATTTGGTTGCAAGTAACATTTATAGCTATTGAATTCACATAATTATATAGACAGATGCAAGCAAGCGTCTGTGTTGAATGGATTAATATTTGATATTAAATTACACATGATTTTATTTTTTTTTCTATTTTTCCTTAGGGTTATGATTATCGTCACACGTACATATACACACGAGCAGGCAGTCCTTGGTTTGATAGTTCTGACATACACTTATTTGAATTATCACGACTTAGTTAATGCCAGTTTCCCAGCCACATTCTTCAAATTTCAATTACAGCAGTATATTAACGTGAGTGCTTTTATGAGCTATAAACTTGGCTGCTAGCTCTACAATCCGCTATTTCTCCTATAAGTAGTACACATGCATTCCCAGTCAGTGACCAGTCATGTCACTTCTTTCAAATTCTGTCAGTGACTGTTAATTGCATGTGTCTTACTTGGTTCATGCCCAGGCAGCAAAGTGTGCTGTTGTGTTGTTGCCTCCTTGTTTGTTTGAGATAAACCTCATGACATTCTACAAAATTGGGTAATCACCAGTGAGCATTGACCAACACAGATGAAAGAGCAGCAAAGAAATGAAAAGCTGGACATGAAATCAAATCAAATGTGAATAGTTCTAGATGCCATCGCTGACTGGGAATTTTGGAGCCTCTCGGATGCAGCTAGAGCAACTTAGTGCACGTGATCTTACTGACATCAAAGAAAAAGTGTTGGTGATATAAATGAAGAGATGTCCCAGAGCAAGTGAGGCTGGCAAGAAACTTCACAGAAAGGAACTCTCCGAAGTACGGCTTTCCCCCACCAGAGTGTTCCTTTTAGATGTTGAAATGACATAAAGTGAAGAAGCAGTTACCATTAATGTATATGGAAAAATTCTTGGGCATTTCCAGACTCAAAAAATGGTGTCTCTTGAGGCTTTTCTGATACTTCAGGATACATTTTGCTGAGGGGTGCACAAAATCAGTTGAGATAAAGCACAGATGCTCACAGACATCGTTCGGAACCAGCATGGCGTGACACTGAGTGTAGTTCCTGGGGGAAAGAGCTTGCTGGGACCATTCTCACTGCTCGGGGTTTGCTGCCTCTGTAATGGCTTGAAGCAAAATGAACTCTGAATGCTCTTTTTGCTATATACCTTTTTTATCGTAAAAGTGAAAATCCTCTTTGGATTTCCCTTGGTAAGCAAGAATAGATACTAATGGATGTCTTTCATAAAAGTGAAGTGCTATAATGGAAACTTTCAAAAAAGCAGGAATAACTATAATTAATAATTTTAAAAGCTCAAAGGATAAAATGTTGCAAGCTACTCATACTTAGGAAGGTCACAGTTCTACAAGGCATAGGAAAAGATGGTTACTCTGTATTGTAAATCACATAGTGAGAGGGCAAGTACTACCCTTAAAGTTTTTTTTTTTTAACAATGAAATAAAACACTTTAATTCTCAATATTTCCAGTGTTTTAAATTTACTAGTATTATCATTTCCTATATATTTAAAACCATCAATAAGAACATTTTTAATGTTTAGACACATTTTTAAAAATATTATAAATCAATCATAATTTTTCTGTTGATTGTTAAAATTGCTTTGGACAGTTTCAGTTTTGCACAGTTATTTTTATGGTCCCACGCTACCATGCAGTGTGAGGTCTGTGTGTGTGTGTGTGTTTGCAATTGTATGTGTACATAGATAATATTATATATGGCTTCTATATCTGTGTGCTAAAAATATGTTGAGTTGTATTTGCAAAAGGAATACATTAGGTTTGATGAGGTTTAGAAGTTTTGATCTAGATATTTCAAATTTATATAATGTAAATGTTCAGCCTGATACACATTTTCTTATATTTATTCATTCTTCCAATGTGTTTAATGGTGGTATTTCTCTGGCTGCGTAAAACAACATGTAAAAATGTGAAGACACACACAATATGGTTTAGGCTTTTTGAAAAACCCTTAGAGGTATGGTTGGTAATTGACAGGTGCTTTCAATGTTATTGAAGATATTTTGGTTTAGGCTAGTGATAACGATCTTAAGCAGTGAATGTGATCTTGAAATAATACCATCACAGCTTAAGGGGCTGAGTCACATTATGCCAAGTCTGTTAGCTCTAGTTACACGTGTAGTGTGTTTGTCTGCATATGTATATAGATAAGTCCAGAGTGTTGTTGGAAATTCTTATTTATAATATCTAAACCAAGACATAGAGTTGGAAGTTCTGGGAAATCTGGTGACTATTTTGGACCTTTGCTCACAAGTTAGGCTGATTTGATCAGACAAGTTAGGCTTGTTTCTGAGAGAGGCTGCAGATATTGGCCAGACTGTAACCACTGGGTATTCTCCAACATTATTAAGAGAAGTTGGCCACTTTACTTGTATTAAGAATGTTTGCCTGTGAAACTGTTTGAAATAAAGGAATTTCCAATTTAAGTCCATATCTGGAGTTTTCAAATGAGAACAAAAAAAAGGGTATGTGCTTTAACAGCTTTGTTATACCAAAATGACAAACAGCTTTGTTTGTCATTTTATATGATTCTTATCTCATCATGATTTATAAGAGAAACTTAACATTTGGAACACCAGTTGGCATTTTAATACCCAGAGTTTCTTAATAAATTAAAAATTTTAACACTGACATTTTTTCCTCTTGAACTCTAATACAATTTTTCGTACTTTTGAAACCACAGGTAAATTATGTTTAATCGAAAATTTTGCTGCATGAAAATTAGGAAAGAATAGATAATTTGTAATGTTTTCCCATAAAATCTCATGCATTTTGGCCTGTTTAGCTTTTGTCCTTTTTACTTCTGTAAGATAAATTCTTGTAGGTCTTAATTACTCTTTTCAGACATTTCCATTGTACATTTTTCTAGGCAGCTCCAGGACTGTCTTTGTTTTTGTTTTTGTTTTCCCGTGTGTGTGTGTGTGTGTGTGTGTGTGTGTGTGTGTGTATGTGTGTGTGTATAGCGCTGAAGATGGCTGTAGGGAAGGGGAAGCCCTGTACATGCTGTATACAGGGCACGGGTTTTCTTGAGCTGTTTCATGAACGTTGCCACTAGATGGTGATAGAGGGTTAGGTGGTATGTTAAGTAATTCTGTATCTACCAAATTCTTGCACTACGCTGAAATTTGAAATTTGAAAATGTTTATCCTAACAAATATTTGCTTTTAGAATTGACTTCAGATATTGAAATATCATTTTACTTTTCATCATGATAAAGTGCACTCTTTAATCCCCCTTCCCTATTTTCTTCTCAATTTGCACCCTCCCCACTCCCTGCCCCCACCTTCCCTCTGGTAGCCCTCTGATCTCTAGAGTTAAGTCTGTTTTTTCGTTTATATCTCTGTCTCTCCCTCTGTTTTTTTTTTTTTTTTACCCCTTTTTTCATTTGTTTTGTTTCTTTAGTTCCATATATGAGTGAGATCATATGGTGTTTGTCTTTCTCTGACTTATTTCACTTGGCATTAAACTATCTCAATCCATGTTTTTTGCAAATGGCAAGATTTCATTCTATTTAGTGCCTGATTAATATTTCATCCTGTATATATACCATATCTTCTTTATCCATCTGTTAATGGACATTTGGACTGTTCCCATAGTTTGGCTATGGTAAGCAATGCAAAAAAACATAGGGGTGCATGTATCCCTTTGAATTAGTTTTTTGCATTCTTCGGGTAAATACTCAGTAGTGCAATTCCTAGATCATAGGGTGGTTCTATTTTTAATTTTTTAAGAAACCTGTATACTGTTTCCCACAGTGTCTGCACCAGTTTGTATTCCCACCAACAGTGCAAGAGGGTTCTTTTTTCTCCACATCCTTACCAATACTTGTTGTTTCTTTCGGTTTTGATTTTTTTGCCATTCTGACATGTGTGAGGTGATTTCATGTAGTTTTTACTTGCATTTCCCTGATGATGAGTGATGTTGAACATCTTTTCAATTAAAATGTTATTTTATTTATTTATTTTTAAAGATTTTATTTATTAGTTTGACAGAGAGAGACAGAGTGAGAGAGGAAACACAAGCAAAGGGAGTGGGAGAGAGGGAGAATCAGGCTTCCCACTGAGCAGGGAATCTGACGTGGGGCTCGATCCCAGGACCCTGGGACCATGACTTGAGTCGAAGGGAGACACTTAAAGAGTGAGCCACCTGCATGCCCTGAAACATTATTTTAAATATCTTCTTGCACACATTTTTTTTTTTTAAGCATAGTATGTCCCTAGTAAGTATTTATTAATTTGTTAGCTGTTGTCTTAATGGTGGTTAGTCTGGGGAAAAACCAGGTTTTATAAAATTTTAAGTGATCCCAAACCTTACTTTGTCTTTGTTTTCTTTTTTTCCTTCTGTAATATATCACATTTATTTTTTTCCTAGTAGATCACATTTCCTCATAGTGAACATAAATTTCTTTCTGTTTAGGCTATGTTCTTTTTAGCACATGTGTGTGTGCACAGACACAAACACAATTTTGTGTTAGCTATTTAATATAAATTTATGGATTTTCATAGTGACTGTTACTTTGATGCTTTAGTTGAAAAACAAAATACTTGTATACTGGGGAAACAAGAATAGAGTGGTGTAAATGGTATAATGAATAAAAAAGAGTAGTAATACACACACCAAAAGATTTTCTACAAGATCAGTTTCTTTGAATTTAAGTTTTAGTAAAAACAGAAAAACTTGTTTTCAAAAATCTTTTGAATGTTTATCATCTGCTTAAAAGGAAGAATAACCTTGTTATTTATAGCTGTATGGTAGGATACTGAAATACTGAATATAATCCAGAGAGTTTATGTAAGAAATTTTAGATTTCAAATTTCCAGATTGTCAATATATTTTTTAAAAGTTTTAATTATGAACAAGAGAGAGAAAATGAGAGAAGAGAGGGCACATGCAGTTGAGGAAGGGGCAGAGAGAGAGAACCCCAAAACTCCCCGTTGAGCATGGAACCCAACATAGGGCTCAGTCTCACCACCCATGAGATCATGACCTGAGCTGAAATCTCGAGTCAGACACTCAACCAACTGAGCTACTATGCACCCCCAGATTATTGATTTTTAAAAATAGCCAAATAGATTCTAGTTTTTCTTCAATATTAATGTAGTATTTTGTATTAACTTCTGATACTAGTACAATATTTTGTTTTATTCCTAACGATGTTTATCTTACTAATGTAGGTGATTCATTCTTGGTTGTCCTGAAGAAGTAGTTTTTGTGACTCCAGTGTGGGGATTTGTGTAAAATATAAACACTATAATTTTGATGGTTTTTGTAACATGACTTTTTAAAAAATCGGGATAATGCCCTTTTCCAATATATTTCCCTAATCCAGTGTGTTAAGATGTCCCATTGATGTACTAATATCATTTAGGGAATAAAACCACCATCACATTATATGTCCCCACTAACTATACAGCAGTCTAATTTTAGAAATAGTAAATATTAAAATAGGATTGGAAATATTTTAAAGTCCTTTTAGAATTGAAGTATGAATTAGAGGGTAAAATGAGGTCTGGGGTGGGGAAGTGTTTGTTAATCCCAGAGTGCTAAGTGGAACCATTTGATGCTATTGAAGATTGTACGTTCTTAGTTTTTTGTCAGGTTCTGTGATAACCACGCATTTAACAGCTTATAGCTACACAGTGAAGTGGGTAGTATCAGTTTGAGATTTTTGACTGGGAGCTGTGACGAAGTAGAGAGAAATAGGGGATGGAGAGGATAAGACATATTATTCTGAGAATATTTTCTCAGCCACATCATTGCTCCTTCTTTTTATATAGTGTAGCTGTAACTCATTTTGGGCACTATGGGGAGAATGGAGGAAGGAATTGGCCCTCCAAAGTGCCTGTTCACATTAGCTGATCTAAAACATAGTTAATCTTTGTTTTTCTTTTTTAAAACATAGTTAAGCTTAACCCAGCTGGGGCACTCCATGGGGGTTGGCAATGTAAGTGACCAAATGAGGTGTGTATTAATTCATGTACCAGAGTGCCCCTGGAATTTATGGGATTGGAATCTTAATGAGCAGATGGGAATCCTGGTAGAGATCCTCTGATCATTCTTTTAACCACTTTGCTACCATCCCTCCTCACCTCCTAGGAACTTAGGAGGACCCAAATTCTGTTGTGTACTATATGATGGTAGTTATTGTTGGGCTAAGTTATTCTCATGCCCTTATATCTGTTCACTTTAACTTTTGAAATTGTGCAGATAGTTTACAAGGGTTTAATAAAGTATGGCACTGTGTTATGTATGTGTGTGTGTTGTCTCTGGTAACCACATTGTCCTCTTTTTGTTAGCCAATTGGCAAAGATACTTTCAGTTCTTCTTTAATGCTTGCCCAGCAATGTGAGGAACAAATCAGGCACCTAGTACGCAAGCATCTGATGACTTTGAGAAGAATAAAGGCTTAAGGATTTATCTTGAAGGAGAAGTAAATCTTCTAAGATTTAAAACATTACTCTTGTCCTTTTTTGACTTAATCTGAGGCACTCTTACTTTCAACTTAAGGTAATATTTTTCAGCTAATGAGAACACTATTAAAGGCAGATAATAGCTTAAAGGAAAGACTATTTTGCTAATAGTCTCTTCTTTCCTTTCCTTTCCTTTCCCTTCCCTCCTCCTCCCCTCCCCTTCCCTTTTCTTTTCTTTATATAAGCACTATGCCCAGTGTGGAGTCCCACATCGGACTTGAACTCACAATGCTGAGATCAAGACCTGAGCTGAGATCAGCAGTCAGATGCTTAACCAAATGAGCCACCCAGGCACCCCAGTTTTTCTAAAATAAAGACTATTGAGTTTTCTATAAGCCACATGTATTTGATTATTAACCAAGCCTCCATGTTCTCTACCCTTGCCTAATGAGGATTTAACAGCATAACAAGATAATAATGGCAAATGTAGTATTTTATCCAAGATACATTTGTCCTTATAGTCACATTTTTTTCTCTCTGAAATAGCGTGAAGTTTTAAAATCAGTTAATTGAATTCAGTCTTTGTAACACATTGCTCAAAAAATACAGTTGAATCTTCTCCCTCCTACCTCTTACCCACACCACAAATCTTTTCTAATGGTCTTAGACATTGGTAAATACAGTGAAGGGATGATGGCTACAGGTTGTACATATTCACAGATGGAATGACAGGAGGCCTAGTAATTAATATGTACCTAGTAATATCAGAAATACATGAGCCCAAATCTTAAACCTTATAGCTACACAGTTATTTTCTCTCCACTTTCTCTTCTCTCTGATGTGGCTTCAAAGCAGCATTTCCTGGCAGTTGGCTGCAGTGCACTGACATTGCATTGCCCCGCTCCGCCTCTGCGGTCTGCTCCTGACACCCTAGTCATCAGCCTGCCCCTCGGCTACACACCACCTCTAGCTTAGCTTGCTTTTTGGGCACGCCTTTATGTTTCTCCTAGTTCCACATCATCCCCAACTTTCATACCATTTTTGTTTTCTTTTATCCGTATTTTGATAGGCTGACACGAGGATAATCAAAAGAAACCTTTATTTACATTCTGTACACTCGGACTTCAACCAATAAGGAGGCCTCATGGCCTTTGTAACTCCTACACGTCTGTATAATCATAATATATGCGGACTTCCGATCTTCTGACACTTTGCAGTGACCTGATGCTTTCGCTCCTGGTTCTGATATTTGATTTCTTGAATAGCCTTCTTGAAAATGACCTACACATGAAAAAGTAAATTATTGGATCCAGGCACACATTGCATGCAGACAAGAAAAGTGTCATTTCTTTGCAGTAATACAGAATTTGGTGTGCAGATTCATCTAAATGTCTGTCTAAGTGGCTGAAAGTAAAAGGAATTCTACACAAGTGATAGGGTAGAAAGCAGGTAAAGAACACCGCCACCACCACCCGTATGCTCTGGTTATGCTTCCGCTTTCGGCTTGACTGGCTTATAAATTGCCTGCTGGATTTATGGATGTACCTGGATATGGCTATGTAACATCCGATCAGGATCACCAGCACAGCCACGAACAGGCAGCTGTTGACGTAAATGACGGCTTCGTGCCATTTGACTCCCAAGGGACTTTTGAGTTTCATGCAGTCGTGAATGTTTTCCTTGGTTAGTTGGCCATTTGTTAGAATGATGTTAGGCAAGGACAGAACAGCCATAACCACCCAAACACAAATAGATAAAACCTTTGTGAAAGTTATGCTGTACATGCGAGAGTCCCCAAACGGCTTGACCACCTTCAGATAGCGATCGATGCTTATGAGCCCAAGAAATACGATGGATGTATACATGTTCGCGTAAAACAAAACTGAAGTGTATCGGCAGAGGATAAACTTGAAGTACCAAGGTCCGAATCCTGCGTCATGCACTATTCGAAATGGAAATGTCAGCGTCATGATGAGGTCAGCAACCACTATGTTCTTGAGATAAAATATGAAGCTGGTTTTATTCCTAATGTGGAAGAAGATCCACACTGCTAGACCATTCAGCAGGATGCTTGCCACAAATATAATGAGGTAAAGCACAGGCAAGACGATCGTGTCAAACTTGTTAACAGTGGTGTTCTTTCCGAGTCCATCACTCATGTTACTTGAAGCGTGACTCCCTTGGCTGTGCAGCTCATTATCTGTAAGAGAAGTGGGGAGATGGGATGTCAGAGCTTCTCATGTGTGCTGTGCAGACTACTAGCCTCCCTTACAGGCCATCGCTGTTTTGGGCAAATTAAAAAACGTCTTAGCAATTTAAATAGTTACTGTAGTGCATTTTTACTGTTTTGAGTGGCCCCAGTGTTGGTGGCCTCTCTCCCCAGTCCTTTCATTCCCTTTCCCCAGACACATACATGCTGAGGTCCCTTGAGTGTAAAATGTGGTATTTCTGGTTCTTCATGCCAGTCTTTTGAAAATGAAGATTAATATTCCAGTGCCAATTATCCTGATTTTTAATTTAGTGTTTGATATCATTACAAATAGAATCAAAGAAATCTGGGGGCAGAAAATTGGATTTTCCTGTAATGAAAATAAAAGGGCTAGCACTGGCTGTTCTTGGTTTTAAGCTGCTTAATCATCAGCGATTGAGACAGTAGAACTACTGGATGATTTTTTTGCCCATGGCTTGCTTATAGAATGTAAGAGCCTTTAGTGGGGACCATTGTCAGGAATAGAAACAAAAGAAAATAGTTGTTAACATATAAGATTATTATCATGGAGAGCAATTTGTCAAAAACCGTTCTAGGCTTATACCTATTTTTGTTTACAAGCCTACATTATATCTATTGAACTTAGATAAGAATTTTAAACCTTTTACTTTTTTTTTTTTTTTTTTTTGAGTTTTTAGTTCATATTGTTAAAGGCCCATGCCATACCACTCTATCACATAATCAGGAACATGGTGTGTGAGCCTCTTATTTATGTGGCAGCCATGAAAATGGGTCTTGTGCATCTCCTGCTGAGGAGAGCAAAATCCACAGGCAGCTCTAGCTCAGGGCTGAGTCGGCCACCATTTTCTTGCTCATGGATGCTTCCCAAGAGCTGCTCTTAAGTCAGTAACTGAACACAGGAAGGATACTAAGACAAGACTTTTCCTGGGACAGAAGAGTTTCTTTTGACAAATGACTTTGGCCAGAAGACTCCTCAAGCTGGTGAAAACTTCCTTCATATTGCACTGTAGTGTGAACCTTCCCACTTGACCTCCTTGCTCCTTTTTCCTGCACAGGGGCTGGGCTTGCTTTTCTGTCTGCAACCTCTTGCAAGCATATCCCCCAATAAATCTTGTGTCCATCCAGTTATATTTTGTTATCAGCTTTTTTTTTTTTTTTTCTTTTAAACCTGGACTAACCCAATTTTCGAATGAACTTTTTTGGGTGTAAGTTTAGAAGAAGGTCATTACTGAAGTTTTACTTGTCACTAATTAATCGTGTTTATGATAATGACAGTTATGTTTTGGAACGATATTATTTTAGAGGTAACAACACTAATTTTGTCTCATTTCCTTATATAACAGGCAGTGTAGTATCTATTTTGGTTACCTTCTTTGAAGAAACGAAACAGGGGAGATAGTTTGATGATTATAATTCAAAAGCAGGTTCTTAAATTGCTGCCTAAAATTTAAGGGTAGACTCTTCCCAAATAACCTTGTACTCTTTCTAATTCTTTTCCTTTTATTCGCCGCTACAAGTGTTTTTAAAAACCGGTTTTCCTGGCAGAAATATCCTTACACAGGCTAGTAATTTATACCTGGACTAGCCTGTTATGATGAGACCCATAGTATTATTGAGCTTTATAAGTTTAAAATGCCTGATTCAGCTGCCATCTACATTACTGTTGCCAGTTTCAAATATTGTCTTGAACAGTATCATTCAAGCCTATTTTAACTTAATGAAATGTTGGACTCTTGGCTGCTTCTGTGCCACAAGATCCCCATCAACATCCTGTTATGAGAAGCTTTTCAAGATGTGCAGTTTTACCTGGGTTGAAAAAGTGCTTGAATTAATTTCCTAAATTAAACTATTAACAGACACTTTCTTCTAACCCAGGATAGAACCCTGTGGGAAATCGAGAGAGGACAAGTCAGTTTTAATCAGGATCAGTGGTCCAGCCAAGGGACACAGACTGGAAAGGGGCAGCCACATCTATCCTGATACGATGGCTGTGCTTAACGGCAATTAACAAATGGTTTTCAAAGCCATTGTAAGTATGAATAGAACGGTTCACCAACTGTAGCATGCTCACCTTGGACTATTTTAAGCCCAATGTTGCCTCACGGCAGTGCATGGCCACGGTGGGGTGGAAAGATCCACACTTCCCAGCATTTGTTATGGCTAGTGTGTCTGCTCAGTATGTCATTCTGTTTTAAAGTTTTAATTGTATGAAGAAGCACTCTTATTCAATGATGATTTATTGATCATTTATGATTATTATTATAGATGGAGTCTTAAATCAGAATGTCAAAAATAGTACTTAACAAATACTCTGTCTCCTAACTTGTAAATATTAAGCGCAAGTGACCTTGTTCCACTGTGGTTACTGTGGCTTTGCGAGTCTGATGTTCAGCCTGTTGATTATGTCACCTCCTAGTATTTGCTTCCTTAGTTTATGTATAGGACTAACAAATTGGAATACAGGACTTTCTAATTCAGTAGGATAAGCCTTGGCTTGGTTGTTTCTTCATTCACAAATTCCACATTTATATTGCAGCTTAAGCAAATTAGTGGTTAAACTTGTTATGGGTTATTTTATGAAATAATATGGTAGAAGAGAGGGAAATATTGGTTTGTTGTCTGTGAGTTGCTCTGGAAGGCTCCAAACTTCATATAGAGAATTTTCTCTAATTGATTTTTTAAAGAAGCAAGTCTATGTTATTTTCTTCTTTGCCAGTCACGCCTTTTATTTCTTCTCTTCTGTGTCATTGCCCCCAGTTTTTCCAGAGCTAGTTGGTGTGCTCAGAAGTCTTTCTGTGCACAGAATTCTGCTCAGGAACAATGGCCATTAAAAGTATGTGGCTCTCTTCACCCAGGCCGATTTTATCATGTTGTCTTCACTGTCAATAAAAAAACTTGGCATAGTTAGGGAAGGTTTTTAATGACAGGTAGCTTGGTGATCCAATTAAGAAAAATTAGAAGGTGTTTTTACAGTGTAAAGGCTATTTTCTCACACACTCCTTGTTTACTAGGACATTATTATTACCTGGATTATTTAGCTCAGAGCTTGATAAAGAATAACAGTTGAGGGTGCAGATTTCTCTCCTGCTCTTCCTCCACCAACTCCTTTTAAATTATATCAACAAAGGCAATGACATGGAACTCTAGTTCTACAGTAAATTAACATTTGGTGGCAGCACATGTATGAGAGAAGTATTGTACAGGTGTTGAGGCGGTGGGATGTAGCAGAAAGTCCCATTTGACCGTGCTGGTTTAGTCACTTCATAGCTTTGTAAAAGAGAACAAACTGTAGCCATTTTGCCAGATCTCCCAAGAGTTAAATTCTCTGCAAACATTATTTCCAGCACAGTCTCTAGTACTTAGTAGATGTTCACTCTGTAACTTATGTCATTAACTACAATTTGTCTCAATTGCAGTCACGGTAGGAATGATAGAGTGGTGAAGAATCTTGGTCCTTTTGCTTTCGGTGTAGCTACATTATTGCTCATTGGGGTGTGTCCCTCTTTGGCACAAAATGTGAAATTATCAACAATATGTCACTGCTCTACCTGCCTGGTAGGAATGAAACACACGGGTCGTGCAAATTATAGGGTGTCACTAGACAGCATGGCACAGCTGCCCTTGTGTGGTCATTGTTGAAATAGTTCCCCAGGAGAGGAGGAAGATGTGGTCTTTGGCCTCCTGGAAAACCTCAGTGAACCTTAGTTTTTACATTATTATACCTGGAAAGTAGTAGGTACTTTAGTTTGGGTATAAAAATCTTCCACAAATGTTAATCTTTCTTGTCCCTTTTTGAGACGTCTGTAGATGGAACAAAGCTTAGAATTATGTAATAGCAAGTTAAATTGCTCTCGGTGATGCTGTCCTACCCTGTTTTATATTTAATGAAAGACCAGGCTAAATGCTGATGTATTTTGCTAATTGGTTTGGTGGCCAATAAAACCCCAAATTTTCATACAGTATAAATAACAGTTATTGATCAAGGAAGATTTTTCTGTGCGTTTTTTCTCCCTATGGCTTACCTGGTAGTTTTGCAAGTGTCAGGTTGAGCCCCATTCTTTAGTTGTGATGGACTGGAAGCAAAAATACGTGTCAGGAAACACTTGAGGATGACTGAGGGCAGGGTTCGGCATAGGTTATTATTGGCTTGAGTCCTGGGCAAAAAAAAAGCAGGGTGGGGGGGGGTGAGAGTGGATTTGGAAGGACTATGAACACAGTAATTTAATCGCTCTCCCCGCCTGCCTGCCCGCTGGCCTCCTTTCTTCCTTCCTCTCTTTCTCCCTCCCTCCCTCCCTCTCTCCCTTCTTCCCTCCCTTCCTTTCTTCTCCCCTCGCTCCCTCCCTCCCTACCTTACACTCTCCTTTCCCTCCTTCCTGCCTCCCTTCCTCTCTTCCTCCCTCCCTCTCTTCCTTCCTAAGCTTTATTTATTTTAGAGAGCTGGGCCGGGAGTGGGTAGAGGGAGAGGAGGAGAGAGATTCTCAGACAGACTCCCCTCTGAGCCCAGGGTGGGATGCGACCATGACCTGAGTTGAAATCTAGAGTCCTATACCCAACCAACTGAGCCACCCAGACACCCCTATCTTTTCTCTAAAAATACGTGTATGTGCTTTCACAGTTCAGAAAAGGCATGCTCTTTGTATACAAACAGCTGTGCCACAGGAGAGTTGCATACTTCTGTGTCCTTTTCCAGCCTGACATGGAGCAAGGACCATTTCTGTGTAAGCTGTCTGTCTGAATGCCAGTGTATGGCTGTGGGAAAGTTACTAATGTCTCTGTGACTCTGTGACTCTTCTCTGAAATGAGAATCGTAATCATCCTATTTCAAGATTGGGATAAGGATTATGTGAAATAGTCCACAAGACAGTTATCAGAACCGGGTCTAGGAATGTGCTCAGGACGTGTTCACTTACATCGTCCCACCCATCCCTGCTTCTACTGAATTCCATTTTTCCCCTAGCCTGAGCATGCGTCTGTGATGGAACTTATATGCAATTGGAAATTATTGTAAAAAATGCTTTTTTTTTTTTTTTTAAATCTAGCACTGACAATAAGAGTGTTTTATAAGCTCACATACTTTTAGTATCCTATTCTTATAATCTCTGGGGTTCTAGTTCTGGGTTTACACTAACCAGCTGTGTGATCTCTGTCAAGTCACCTTACCTTTCTGGAATTGCCCTGAAGAACCTAGAAAATCCCAGTCAGGACTCTAATTTAGGTGAGCCGGCTTCTGTGTTTTCCTCAAACATAGATTTCCCTTAACAATTTAATATTGTTTGAATGTTTGTCTTGTTAAGTCCCTGTGTTTCTCTGTGATAACTGTGTTCCATTCAGTCTCAAAGTATGATTAGGAGTGAATAATTTAATTGGGTTTGAGTGATGGGCATGTACGTTTGGCTAAATTCCTGAACTTTTCCATGCTTCAGATTCCACACACTTATATATAAAGATTAACTGAGATCATACATGCCTGTAACATTGAATGCTTTAGAACATTTCCCCTACTTCTCCTTCAAACAGCCCTGTCTATTCTGTTTTCTGGCTTCTCTGAAGTGTTGATAAAAGAAGAAATCTTGAGAACTGTGTTGGTAAGGATGCTGCTAAAGTCAGATAGTTCTATGGAATGAGTGACTTGCTGTAGGGGAAGTCACACTATTGCTCATCTCTTTCCTGATGTTGCTCATATACTATACAGCTGCAAAGAGACCCCAAGTAACCTCATCTCCTTCAAGTACAACACAGATTTCTGGCTGGAGTAAGCAGTTACATTGGCTGAGTCAACAGGGAAAGAGCACTTTGCAGGCAGAAGTATATTGAAGAATTTGGCAGCAAATGGAGAGGCACTTGTTTCTTTCTTTCTTTTTTTTTTAATTAAAAAAAATTTTTAAAATGTCTTTTTCTGCTACTTTGCCCTTCTTTTCTGTTCCCTAGTATCACATGACTTTTAGGTGCTAGATTAGTAGTAGATGGAAAATAATGGCTCCCAAATTTTTAGTGATTCCCCTCCCTACTCAAATCCTGTCTTTGATAATTTAGGTACCATGTCCAGTTGCTACAGTGTGTAGTACGTAGGGGTGGTCCAAGAGCATAGAGGATAAGGGCTCTTAAGAATCTTTCCTTTTTGGGTGCAAATGTTGCAGGATTTTAAAAATCAAGACAAGAAGGTGAAACTCTGCTTTGTTTTTACTTATCAACATTTACCAGGAAGGATGATTGAAGCACTTAGTTTCCTTTCTTCCTTCCTTTCTTTCTTTCTTTCACTTAGTTTTCTAATCTTCATAATAATGATCCTTGGGTTCAGTAAATCCCCCCCCCCCCTTTGAATCAAGCTTCTCATGGAAACATTTCCTGAAGTTTACCTAACAAACACATCTTGATTTTTACATTTCTCTCTTCCCAAGTTACACGTTTTTCCTCCCCACCCCCTCTTGGCTTCATGTACACCTTACTAAATAATAAGAATTCCAATATAGTTTACCCAGCTGGAAGAGGAGCAGTGTCTAGAAGTGGGTGAACCACAAGCAGCAGCAAGAGACCACAGAAAGCCCTTAAGGAGGACCCAGAAAAAAGATGTATCCTGATAAGGGGAAATGGGAGTCAGGGAGGTTCTGTGGCTGCGGTGGTGCTGGAAATTGTGGCAGGTTTGCTGTAGGTCCAATGGGAAAGAAGCATGTGGAAAGGCTGAATGTGGCCAAAGAAGGTGCAGTAATCTGTGGATGATGATGGTATCGAATGATAGAGAGATAGGAAACTGGAGCCCGATGTTGCTGAATAGGGAGGGGAGGGGGTATTGGCCTCCCAGGTGTTTGAGGTGTTAGGGCCAAAATGAGAGGAGCATTGCATAAAGGTTCAATAGAATTCAGTTTTGGAATTTTTGATTTGAGGATGCTCATGTATTCATGTGATATCTGCTAGTTGATTGAAGGTACAGGTCTGGAGCTCAGAGGAGTGCTTCTGGGTGGTGATACACATTTAAGGTCAACAGAGGACCCATTGTAGAATAAGCGGTGGGAATGGAATGAGATTACCCAGGAGGAACCTATCCAGTAGAGTGAGAATGGGACAGAGCTGATGTTGATACTTTCAGAGAGAATTCTTAGGGAAGGGGAAGTACCTGAGGGAGGGTCAGAGAGCTGGCCAGTTATTAGAGGAAAGTAATGTCTTGTGAATCAAGAAGAAAGTTCAAGAAATGAGAAGCTAGGTTTCATTTTATCCTGCAGGGAATTCAAGTAATACAGGAGAGCAAAGTGCCATTGGATAGGATTCAGTTAACAAAGAGGTCACTGTTCATCTTTGCCAGGACTGCACGTGTTGTACTGTGCGTGTTTGTCGGTTTGGGGGGGTGGCGTAGGGCAGAGGCAGAGGCCTGTTGATAGAGGGTAGAGTAATGTTTGTGAGGTGAGGAAGTGAGGGAACAATTTCAAAGAAAGTGTGCCTGTGATGGGAAGGAGAGAAAAGGGTGGAAGGTAGAGTGACAGGCATACGACCAGTGGAAGATTCTGTTATGCTTCCCACTGAATGCCTGGCATTTAAAATATTTCCTTGCCCTTGTCCTTACTCCTAGTTGAGTATGGCAGCAGTGTGCTGGAGTGCTAGCTTTCAAGCTCAGCCCTCTTAGCTACTAGCTTTCTGACCCTCTATTTCCTCATGTATAGCATGAGTGTGATGTTACGTCCCTTGTATGCAAGGTTAAAGTGAGGATGTTTATGAGGCAGCTGGCAGAGCTGTACAGGGTAGGGGCTGTCTTGTTCATTCCTGTTACGTCTCATAGGGACACAACGAGTAGCATTTGGGGAAAGGTAGGTTGGCCACAAGGGGAGCCGAGTTCTCGCCACCTTGTTCACCCTGGTAGTGTCATGTGGTTTGTGGTCTTAGCCACCCTATTAGGAGCCCTTTGACGGATCTCTCAGCTCTCCGAGCTCGCCCTTCCTTGCAGTTGTCTCCGAGCCTCCTCTGACAGCTGTGTGTTCTCCAGCTTCAGGGCTCCCCGTGTGGTTGGTTGACTCCAGAGCAGCCGTGTGCCCCGTGCATGTCCCAGCTCCTGCAGGGTGTCCCAGTGAGGATGGCTGCAGCGGCAGTAATGGCTTGGTTCCAGGACCTCCTTCATGGGTGGGAATCCTGTTGGGCCACCTATGGCCTTGCGGGGCAGGGAGGGTGGGGGGTGCCCTGCTGAGAGCTGATGAAAGCACTCAGGAATGTGATGTCTGTGGTAGGCCCAAGCCTCACAGCCATTCCTGAGGTTAGATGGTATCGAGGTTTAGAGACCTGTTTTGTTTTGTTTTTCTTTTCTTTCCCTTTCTTCTTTTTTTTCCTGCCACCCATTGATACCCTCCTTTGACTGTTTTGCTGTTGTTGGTTGTATGCTGGCTTTTTCAATGCGGGTAGTGGGAAAGGACCAAGGCCTTCCAAGTGTCTCCTTTATCTTAGACCTTGGACTAGTTGCTAATTTTCCTACAGTCTTCAGAGTGGTTCAGTGACCCAGGTGCTTTATTCCCTTTTCTCCCCCAGGTGGGAAGATCCGAGTTTCAGACACGTAATTACCTTGCCCTGACTCACATGGCAGGAAATGGGTAGAGTCAGCATTCAGCTCAGATCTGATTAAAACTGAAGCTGCAGTTCTATTAGACTGCCTGGGAATAAAAGTGAGGAATGATTTTATGGAGCTTATTTTTGGAGGGTAGGAGTTGGGGTGGGGGAGGGGGAGGTTTGTTTTCCCCAGTCCAGCTGGTGCAGAGACTGCCAGTGCTCTAAACTGGAGATCTCGTTTTGTTCGACCTGAGCAATGTTGAAAATATCAGGAAATTTCACATTAGAACCCGGATTTGGATCATCTCCTGAAAAATGAGATCTGCAAACAGTGAGCATGAGCATTCTAGCGGTATTTGCTGCCTCTTCCTGATGGGAAGTGCACTCCCGTGTCCCTCTCCGCAGCATTCTCTGTTGACACACCTGGGCCGCCTCACTTTGGGAGCAGTACCTGTTTGATCCTGCAGATACCTGATTTTGTAACCTTTGGTCCATTTATCATTTAATCTTATGTGGCTATATTTGAACTATATGGATCATCAAATGTTCTGTTTAAATTATACATATATTTTTCTTCTTTTTCCTCTGTTCCCCTCCCTATTGAGTCTTGAATTTTCTTGCTTTAGGGACCGTAGCTTAGCATTCTCTCCAAATGATTTTCCTTTTACCTCCTAGCAACCTAGAAAAATAGTGGTGGGAGAACTTACTTAGCTCACACCTGAGAATTATTGTCACAGTTGATCTTTTCACTGTGCTGAGGCCTGGGCTGGGGTCTTTAAGCAAAAACCTTACTACTTCTTAAACTGCTTTTGTTGGTGGGAGAATGAGATTCTGGGTCCCAGGGAAGGACAGGTTATAAGTGGTAGAATAGAGACTCGAGACTTGGACTGGATGTCCGTCCAGCCCTCTGCTGTCCCCCTTTAAGGGTGACGGGAGCATTGGGGGAAGGGTCTGCATCCAGGAGGGCTGAATTGCTAACCTTGTGCACATAGCCGCCTTCTTCAGATTTGCTGTGTTCCACCTCAGCATGCTTGGCGAGCCCCTTGCACCTAACTGGGGGGAACCTGCCGCAGCAGGAAGAGCCAGCAGCTGTCCCTTCTAGGACACAGCCGGGCCTTCGTTCTCTCTGGCTGTGCCGGATCTCCTTATTGCCCTTCCAACCAAGATATGAAAGGGGAATGCTAGTAAGTGCCCGCTCCCTGGTCGTAGCTATTCGTCGTTTTGTGGAGTGATTATTTGGTGGCTTCATCTGTCTCCTCTATTTGTCTTCCATCTTCCAGTTTGTTCTTCAAAGGCTCATATCCAAAACTGTGAGAATTTCAGATCTTACAGAAAAGAAAACTTTCCTACTACGTTTTCTAGCTAAGCCAGTAGCTCATAATGGTAATAGTGCTGCAGTTTCCTGAAGTACTCATAAAAAACATCTAATAGGACGTTTCTGATGAAAGGTACAGCTTCTCTTGCCTTTGGAATTGCCTCTAACCCAAGAAGCTTTCCCAATTTAAATCTGAGAGAGAGGGAGGGAGTGAGGGTTTTCCAGCACTGTTAACAGCTTTGCTGGAGGCCTTGGGAAAGAAACAAGTTATCTCACTGGATACAATTTACTTGTTTTTGTAATAAAATGAGGTGACTGTCATCATTGGGCACTTCATTAATGCCTGCTTGGAGTCCCATCCCAAAGGTGTTGGAATGCAAAGTACACAGTTATTCATTCAGGTTGTTCAGGTCCTGCTCTAAAGTTCTCTTTCTAGAGTTGTGCTTGACATCTATAGCTTAAAATTATGTGTATTTTGGTTCACATTGAGATTTAGCATATTTTTGACCTGACCACTTGCTTTACAAGTATTTATTTGGGAGTGATGTAAAGTGGGTAGTCAACTCCATGAAGTCAAGGCTTGAGTCTAATTCTTCTTCCTAACCTTATCCCCAAACCTGGTTATTCCCTTTTTACAGGAGGGGAATCTTATTAGGGAGATTCCACAACCTACCCAACATCACCCACAGTGAGAGGCAAAGCCAGGAAATGAGCTTCCATTGTAGTGACCCCAGAGGGTCTCTGTTCTGACATTTGTCTCTATTATTGGAAGCTCAGAAGTAGCCTGGCCAGTGTCTTCGACCTGGGCAGGTATTGAGTTTTTGACTCAGTATTTAAGTCTGTGATCCTGGACAAAACATTTTACCTCTCAGAGCTTAAACTTACACATCTCTGAAACGAGGAAAGCAGTGAATGCCTGGCCTAGCTCCCAAAGGTACTTTGAGATGTCATGTGATAATATATATAAAGTCAATTTTATATTGTAAGCACTACAATAATATAAGGGTGTAATGCAGGGCAAATAGGTTTTTTTCTGCTCAGTAGTACAATTTTTATTAGTCATATGGTTAAATTTTACAGTTTACGGAGTTGAAGTGTACATTTTTACTTTCTGTTTTGGCAAAGTTGGATTCTGCATTATTGATATAGAAGAGGCTGGTTAGAGAGGTTACACGCTGTAGTTTCAATAACCAGAGTAGTGGTTTCAGATGAGTATGTGGAGACAAATATATTTCAAGGAACTTCTGGTTCCTTAAAAAAAAAATTCTCGGAATTTACGATCCCAGATAAAGAGTTTAGTTTGGCTACCATCCTGAAGAAAGGAAGAGTGTTTTCCACAAGCTTAATGAGATGCTATTCCTTATTTCAGAAAAGTCATTCCATGGCTTAAGCATTAAACTTAAGAGTTAATTAATGTTATTCTTCCTGGTGATGGTGGTGGAGGTGATCTTCATCTTTCCAATAGGGTTATCATTATGGTTTTCTAGCTATGGATAAGGGTAAATATTCTCAAGAGAATACCTATCAGTAGAATGGCTGTCAGGTTAGCTACCCTAATTCTTCAGATCACAGTTTAATCAGACAAATTAAATTAATAGAAAAGACTGATTCCTAAGAGACAAGTCCTCTTTCAGATTCCTCCCTTACCTTTATTAGCAATCTGAAAACTTCTTAATGAGGTCTTCAGTGCTAGTGGATATTTTACATTTTTATCATCAAACCCTCATTGTTTCTTATTTTGTCCTCTTATAAAAAGAAGAAATAAATTGCCCACTCCCCATATATATGTAATAAAAGGATCTGGCATCACATATAATTAATTTCACATATGTGTGTTTGCAAACACACACATATGCATACATGCATACACACAGAGAACATTTTCTTTAAAGCAATTCCTACTGTTAACCTCACTGGCATTAATTACCTTATTTTTAGAACAGTGATTCTCAAACTAGTGGGAATATTTGAATCAAAATAATTCTGGTTTGATGTATAAAGATGGTAAGTTGCTCAACTAGGAGAAATAAGTAATCTGTTTGTACTATTATAATATTTGTCACCCATGTTTTCTCTTTCCTCTGCCTGTCATATTTCCTTTCATTATAACCTTCACCAGCTTTTTGTCCTGTACAGAATACCTCTCAAGCCACCCTCTTGGTACCCTGCTGACCTGATGATCTTGTCTACCTGCCCACTTGGCAGCTCCCACACTCCTGCACCAGACCTTCC
Source organism: Mustela nigripes (assembly GCF_022355385.1). Lineage (NCBI taxonomy): Eukaryota > Metazoa > Chordata > Mammalia > Carnivora > Mustelidae > Mustela > Mustela nigripes. The sequence goes on along the minus strand of NC_081558.1, from coordinate 142,585,670 downwards.
CGGTCTGTCTCTCCCTTGTCCACTGGGAGGCTTTTGAGCCTCACTGATCTGCCACCTCTTCTCAAAGACTTCCATGTTTCCCCCTGTACTGTGTCAGCACTCCTCAGTCCCTAGGTTTTCTAGCTGTTTATGGTTTTTAGCCTGGCTGTTCAAGTCTCTAGCTACTTTGCATTTTTCCTGTTTGCCTGAATGCCTGGACATCTCTGAATCCTACTATCTCCAGCATAGTACTTGACAACATAGTGTGAGGCTCAGGAGACATTCGCTTTAATGTTAGGCTCTCATGGAATGTGGCCTCCTGTGACCTAATCTGATCTTAGTGGATTTCTGCCATTTTTATCTTTATGTGTATCTTCTTTTACCATCTGAAGGAAAAGAGTACAATCCAGGGAGGGCTGAGAGAATAGGAACTGGCAGCTGATCTCATGAAAGACATGGCCAGAGACCATGAGGAAGGCTGGTCAAACACTCCTTTGATGTTTCTGAATAGCTCACTAAGAAAAAAGACTAGAATGGAGAGTTACAAATTTAAATATAGCCCCATAGGTCATGTCAGTGAGAAAAAGCGAGCCAAGTCTAAGGCGAAATCATTAACAGTATTGTTAGGCTGATAAAAGACAGCTAATAGCTGGAGCGTGGGGGGAGGTAATCAGCAGGGCTGGGGAATGCATGATCTGTGGGGTGCTGCCCCACTCTTAGGCTCTGGATTGTTGTTACATAAGTATGCGGGTCAGTTGCTACCAGACTATCTGATTTATAAGAAAAATGGATTTTTATATAAAATTACATGAATTTTAAATTATGGATTAATTTTGTTAACCCACTGGGCAGACCACATAAAATTTGTCTGTGGGTTACAGTTTGTGACATCTAACTTCATTCATGGTGGGGCTATGTCAGACCTCTCCTTGGGGTTTCTATTCATGCCTTAGGGGGACCCAGAGCCTTGTTATGGGATTCCTGCTCCAAACCTTTTCCTTATTTTTACCAATTTTCCCTTAGTATTTTCCTTTTTAACTGAAATTGATGAGTTTGTAAGACAAGCTGTGGGATGGTTTATAGGATTTCAGAATTGAATTGCAGTGTATTTAATTTGGGATGAATGCTCTTCAAAGAGCTCCAAAATTTCTTCTTCCTTATTGCTGATGTATTAGGTTGAACCACATGGACATATTATTTTTATAGGTCAAAATGGCATTTTCATATAGTTCAACCTAATATGCCTACCACTTGAGAAATTTCAGTTCTTAGAATATATTACTGCATAGAATGTTTCAGGGAAAGGGGAATATTGGGGTTGAATACATACAATGGAAATATCTCTTCAACAGTGATCATAATACTCTGCTGCCTGCATATAGTAGTTAGGTTTTGACGGCATCCACTGGTCTTTTATTCATTCATTTTTGCTGCATATGGTGTGAGTACTACATAGGCACTTCAACACAATGCAAGAGTATCTTGTTTGAATTTCGGCTGTGTAGACCTTTAAAATGTTTGGTTGGAACAACTAAAAAATAATTGTAGCTCTGATAAGTTAAGTCTTATATGTTGCTCTGGGCCCTGAGTAGCCACATGGGACCTAGTCATGATGTGAAGGACTATCTTAGTAAGAGCATCCAGTAAACCAGTAAACAAATAATTTTGTAGTTATTCCAATTTTTCTTTTAGCCAGTCTATCTAAATCGTTTTGAGAAGGCCACTGATAATTTCTTTTCAGTTTCCTTTATAACCTTTGTGTCTGGTAGGTAGAAGGAGGAAGAGGCTTGAGCAGGGAGGTCGTCCATCCCTAATGGAGTGTGGCAGGCCCTGTGGTGCCTGCAGTATTGAGGCAGCTCATGTCCATGTGTTCCTTTCTTGCCCCTCTTCTGCCATCTCCCTGCCTGAAGCCACGCTCCTGAGTGCTGACAGTCCAAGTGGTCTCTGTTACCACTTTTCTTCAACTAGATCAGAAGCATCTTTAGTGCAGGGACCTTCCATGATTTCATTTCAGCTGCCCTCTCATACTGGCTTCTGCAGAGTTTGACCCTACTGTCTGTCCTCTGGAGAGTTGCTCTGGTGGCTGAATGCCAGTATCTCTGACCTGAGATTATGTTCAGGCTATTGGCTAATGCTCCTCTGCTAACAGAGAAGAAGTCTGTGTTTGTGTTTCTATCTTGTGAGGCACAACAACAATATTAGTAAGAGTGAGGGTTTGGCAAATGCTGGCTAATACTATTTTGCAGATAGGATGGTTCTGAATTATTTAGATACATTTTAATTTAGTAAAAGACATTGGATTCAAGTTGGAGATCTTTCATTTACTTGGGCGGATTACCTATGCCTGAATTTTCTCTAATGTAAAACATTCATCATTGGATTGATTGGATGATTGAATGGGGTATTACCACAATATTACCTCATTGATCCTTATAGATTGTTTTATTGGTGCTTGGTTTATAGTCAGAACTATTTCAGTGCTTCCTGGGTATTTGTAAGAGCAGTATCTTCCTCTCCCCATCCCCCCACCCACCATTTTTCAAATAAACTGAATCTTAGAGAGGTTCCTTCATCAGACAGCTGAGTGTGAGAGCCTAGATTAACACATCTAGTGAGAGACAAGAGTCTGGATTTGAACACAAGTCAGGGAGCGTTGTGTTCTTAACTGCCCCATTGTTGCTTCTTCTACACAAATTGGGAGTTTATGTGCTGATTATAATGTGATGCCTCTTTTGGAAATACTAGGAAGTAAAGTAGCTCCATAGTGGGGGCTATCATGTACCCAAGACAGTCATTTAGTTTCTACAGTCAAGTAGTACAGGAAGTAAATCACAAGTCTATATAATTTTGCTTACAAACTATGCATCAAAAAGAAGTCACTAATAGCCAACAGCGCAGACTCCGAACTTGCACAGTATGGCTGGCTGCCTGATGATAGACATGATTCAGGGGCGCAGCTCTGCTGCTTACTTGGGTACCTTTTCAACTCCAGTTTGCTCAGCTGTAAAATGGAGGTAATGGCAGTATACATCTTATAGATGTGTGAAGCTTTTTCTTCATTTAAAATACGGATTAAAATCCACAGTGCTCTTGAGCATATATTAAGCTATCGACGTGTGTTATGAATTTTTTTTAAAGATTTCATTTATTTATTTGAGAGAGTGAGAGAGAGATGAGAGGAGAGAGGTCAGCGGGAGAAGCAGATTCCCTGCAGTGCTGGGAGCCCAATGTGGGACTTGTTCCGAGGACTCCGGGATCACGACCCAAGCCGAAGGCAGTGGCGCAACCAACTGAGCCACTCAGGTGCCCTGTGATTGTTGTTTTAGTATTAAGGCTAGAAGGGCAGTGTCATGAGTTTTATCTAATACATTAGAGAAAGTCATTTAAGGAGTTACCTTCTCTTTCCAAAATGATAGAAATTGTTTTCAGAAATTGCATTATTAAAGAGTCATTGATTCAAATGACTTAATGTGATGTCTTTTAACAAGTGAAGCAGTGCTCTTCTTCGAATGCATTTTAGTGTAAATTTTTTCATCTTCGGTTAATAAGAATGTTAATAAAAGATGAAATATGCTACTTAGGTACAAGATGGAGAACAAACTCTATTTTGCCCATTTTTGCTACATCAGGAGGAAGAGTATTTACAAATTTTCACCAGAGGGGTGCCTGGATGGCTCAGTTGGTTAAGCATCTGCCTTGAGCTCAGGTCATGATCCTGGAGTCCCCCTGGGATTGAGTCCCACATTAGGCTACTTCTCAGCAGGGAGTCTGCTTCTCCCTCTGACCTCTCCCCTCTAATGCTCTCTCTCTCTCTCAAATAAATAGATAAAATCTTAAAAAAAAAAAAAAACTTAAAAAAAAAAAAAAACAAAAGCAAAACAAAACAGAAATGAATTGTCACCAGGTTGGGGCGCCTGGGTGGTTCAGTTAGTTAAGTATCTGACTCTTGGTCTCAGCTCAGGTCTTGATTTCAGGGTCAGGAGTTTGGGCCCTCTGTTGAACTCCATGCCCAATGTGGAGCCTACTTAAAGAGAAAAATAAATTGTAACCAGGTCAGGAAGGAGTTTGGCTTTGACCTTTGGTCTGAAACAGAATTTTTTTTTTTTTAAATATTTTATTTATTTATTTGACAGACAGAGATCACAAGTAGGCAGAGAGGCAGGCAGAAAGAGTGAGGAGGAGGAAGGCTCCCTGCTGAGCAGAGAGCCCAACTTGGGGCTCCATCCCAAGACCCTGAGATCATGACCCAAGCTGAAGGCAGAGGCTTTAACCCACTGAGCCACCCAGGCGCCCCTGAAGCAGAATGTTTTGAGTCTTGTTTCTTTTTCACCCTGATGTTTTCCAGGTGGTTCTCCTCAACTACATTTTTTAAAAAATGTTTTTATTTTCTTTAGTTGGAAAATAATTTTTTTTAAAATTTTTATTTAAATTCTAGTTAACACACAGTGCAATATTGGTTTCAGGAGTGGAATTCAGTGATTTATCACTTACATACAACCCCCAGTGCTCATCACAACAAGTGCCCTCCTTTATGCCCATCCCCCATCTAGCCCCTCCCCCCACCCACCTCCCTCCATCAACCCTCAATTGATTCTGTTGTTAAAACTTTATTGTTGGGGCATCTGGGTGGCTCAGTGGGTTAAAGCCTCTGCCTTCTCCTGGTGCCTGTGTTGCTCAGTGGGTTAAGCCTCTACCTTTGGCTCAGGTCATGGTCCCAGGGTCTTGGGAGGGAGCCCTGCATCAGGTTTTCTGCTCAGCAGGGAGCCTGCTTCCCTTCCTCTCTCTCTGCCTGCCTCTCTGTCTACTTGTGATCTCTGTCTGTCAAATAAGTAAATAAAATCTTTAAAAAAAAACCTTTATTGTTATTGTTTGTTTTCCCTTTCCTCCCTCAACCCCTCCCCCCATCTCAACTACTTTTTAATCACAAGAATGGTTGCCTCTGCTCTCCCCTCTCTTTTGATGGTCACAACTACAAGAACTGCAGGTGACCCTGGTGTGTGTATTAGTGCACATCTTTCTACCTGAGGAAGTGGGAACAAACTGTATTCATCTCCATCTTGGGAGAGAGAGAATCTGGAACCTAAAGAGGTTGGGATTTGATTAGCATTATGTAGTTGGCTGGGACAGAATTGGAAAGGATAAGTTCTCCTTACATGTTTGGCTCCATCCAGTTTCCCCTCCAAGTATTCCTTAGTTTGAGCCATGTCTTGGTTCTTGGTAACCAATTCTAGTACCTCAGCATACTTACCTATAACTTAATCTACCCTAAACAGAATGGAATGGAGACCCATTAAAATTGTAGTTGTGTCTCTCTTTAGGAACATGTAATAGAAGAAAAATAATTCTGATATTCAACTATTAGTATTTAAATTAAATATATATTTGTTTTTCTGTAATAACACAGAAAGAAAACCAATTAATGTATATGTGTGTTTGTTTGTATATATATATATAGTGGCACTGTGGGACTGGAGAGGTGCAAGGGCCCTCTAATGACCATCTGATCTGATCCCCACATTTTACTGTGACGGATGTTACTGAGCTCTTGGAGAAGAGGCTTGCCCAGCTCACTCTGATAACTTTGGCACAGTCTTCAAACCCTTCACATTTTGCAGCGGGTCCTGGATTTTCTGCCCTAAATCAAACTACTGTCCCTTGCCTGTGCAGAGAGCATCTGTCCCAGAGACTGTAGACTACTCCCACGTGATTTTACCTAGATTTTGCCTCACTCTGTCTTGCCCTCACTAGGACAGGCTTTGAGGGGAGTTTTATGTGTTTTCCTATTTAGAGGCATACAAAAAGCAAATGACTCTTCTTGTCTCCTGTATGTTAAATTTCTGTGGCATTTTCTGAGTACAAGGGCAAAGTATGAAATATTTTTTGTTCTTGAAGGAAGCAAAACCCTGGGATATCAAGGAAGGAAGAAGAGCAGGCACGCACAGAAAACAGGGGGCATGCACACTGGTAACCTAAAGAAAAAACATCAATTCTCATTTGGTCTCCCTTCACCCACTCCCTTCCCTGAGTGCAGTAATTCCTCACGGCACACTGTCTCTGGTTAGGAAATTTCCCCTTAGCTTCTTCATGAAAGTTATGATTTTCTGCTAATTACTTCCCTCTCCTCCACCCCTGACCTACATCCTTAAATATGGTATTCAGGAATCCAGCTATCCCTCCAGCCACTCTGCCTTCACCCACGTATACCAAAAACACTCTTCAAGTAGGTGTTGGAAATGATAGTCTTAGCAAAGGGTATTGCTGAAGGACTAAGAGAAGCTCCTTGATTCCTAATTTCAAGAAGGAAAGATTTTTGTTAACTTCAGAATGGCAGAGATAATAATGATATACAATATGATCAGTGCATGGCCCTCCCTGCCCCATACAGTTTTAGTAATACTGAGTTCCTTAGTAGGTAAATGTTAATATAGTGAGTCAAAAGTCACCCTACTTGCAGCTCACCTATCTTTCCATGTCTTTGTCATAAATTCAGCAAGTTCAAATCTCCATGCTTATTTTTTGTTTTTCTCAGTGAAGCAAAAGCTACCTTACATTTTGAATGTGAGGCCAGATTAAGGTGTTGGAGCCCTTTGTTGGTAGCCGGGCGGTTTTCTCAGTGCCTTTCCGGACGTGTTTTAACATGATCTCTGAAGGAATTGGAATGAGGATCGCCCTGTTCGTTGTGGCACGATGAAAAGATTGAGATGTTTTTATCAAAATGAAGCAATTTAGACAGAAAATCATCTTTTTTCTTTTGGTTTCTCCTTTTTAAAAAAAATGTGAATGAAACAAATGTATATTATGGGTCTTGGGAAACAATTAGAAGACACTATGAATTTTACTCATTGAATACAGTAAATGTGATAAAAAAAAATTTAACTTAAACTTAAGTGATTTCCAAGTCATCGTTTCCATGTTTGGAGGCACAATGCATAATTTACATTTTCCACCCGCCCCAGTTGGAAACAGTGAAGCTTCATGAAGAACATATGGCCCCTGTTTTGGAATGTGGTGCCTCCCAGAGAGGGAAGACTTAAATTATCTTATGCAGTTAGTATTCTCATTTCGACATTTTCTTCAGACCTCAGGTTTAAGCAGAAGGATAATTACAGTCTAGTGATGTGTCCTATCAGCCACAGCTTTTAAGAAAATTAAAAAAAAAATTTTTTTTTATTTACCTTTCATTGCGGTGTCTGGGTGTCCATTCACCTGATACGGTGTCTTCAAGTTGAAACAGGCTCCTCAACTCTAATTAAGAATAAGCTTTGAAACTATGGTTGACAGAGAAGTGGATATTCTCGCACAGCATGAGAAATAAGCATTTTTCTCCCCTGTCGGAGAAAGTGGGTTCTCCCCTGGGCCCCTCGAGGGTGTCCTTTGAGATTGTCCTGCTCCGAACAGCTCGAGTAACTTGCTCTCTTGCTAATGTAAGTGACTCACATCTGAGAGTAGGTGAGATTTGTAGACTGGGGAAGAGCATTTCCTGAACTTGCAGGAATCTGTCGGTGATTCACCTGAAGGGAACACAGAGGGCTGGAGCTCAGAGTGCCAGAGGACTGTTTAAGGAGGAGGAGACCAAGTGTCAGGTTGGGGTTGGCCCCTGCTAAATCAGTCCCAGTGTTTAGGTCATTTCTGTCTGTCTTTTGTCTTCTTTCTGTCCTTTCTTTTCTTTTCTTTCTTTTTCTTCTTTCCTTTTTTTTTTTTTTTCTTATGTAGGTGGAGGAGCTTCCTGTTGCTAATTAGAAAATATGCATGCAACCTTCCTGCTGATTAAAGTTGGATTAAAAGGAATCAGAATATATTTTATGAAAGATAAATCCTTTAAGATATTATTCTACTTATTTTTAAAAACTAAAATGGAAATGTGCTTATACTTGTGATTGATAACATTGGAAACCTGTTGTCCTACTCAAGAATCTGATGAGATCTGTAGGCCTATTTTTACATATACACAAATGTCAGTATTCAAAATATTTTAAATAAATTTATTGTGGGGTTGAGTTCTCATCTAATCCCTTAAATTCCATTTTTAAAAATAAAGTAGTGGGTACCTGGGTGGTTCAGTTTGTTGAATATCTGCCTTTGGGTCTGGTCATGGTCCCAGGGTTCTGGGATTGAGCCCTGTGTTGGGCTCCTTGGTCAGCGGGAAGTTTGCCTCTCTCTCTCTCTTCCTCCGCTGCTCCTCCCCCTGCTTGTGCTTTCTCTCTCTCTCAAATAAATAAAATCTTAAAGAAAAAAAAAAAGGACAAAGCCACTTATTTTAAAAAAAATCTTCCTGTAATGATACATTTATATAATCAAATTACTTTTTTTTAAATCACTTTTTCTTATTTGTAATTACTTTTAGAACTTTCAGATAAAAATCTCTGAAAGATTTGCGAGATTTTGCAACATTCAAACAGGCAAATAAAAATTTCACCAAGTAGAATCAAAACCTTTTACTATCATGGGTGAAAATAAATGAAAATAATAAAGGTAGAATCTTTTTTGAAGTTGTAGATCAATAATAAGAATTACTTAGTGATGGGACACCTGGGTGGCTCAGTTGGTTAAGCGGCTGCCTTCGGCTCAGGTCATGATCCCAGCGTCCTGGGATCGAGTCCCACATCGGGCTCCTTGCTTGGCGGGGAGCCTGCTTCTCCCTCTGCCTCTGCCTGCCACTCTGTCTGCCTGTGTTTGCTCTCGCTTCTCTCTCTATGACAAATAAATAAATAAAAAAAAAAAAAAAAAAAAAAAAAAAGAATTACTTAGTGTTTACTTATGCCTTAAGGAAATTATATATATACATACAAACATACATACACATTAATTGGTTTTCTTTCTGTGTTATTACAGAAAAACGAATATGTATTTTATTTAAATACTGAGAGTTGAATTTCAGAATTATTTTTCTTCTATTACCTGTTCCTAAACAGAGACACAACTACAATTTTAATGGTTCTCCATTCCATTCTGTTTAGGGTAGATTAAGTTATAGGTAAGTAGATAGCCCTAGGGAACATCTCAGGACAAAAATTAAGCAACTTAATAGTAGCTCAATCTTATAAGAATTTGCCAGATTTACAAACAGTTCTTTAGATTTGACTCTGCTTTGTACCATTTTATACTTCTTCCCCAAGGGTTTTGATTTTAACATTTGAAGCCAGTTTTTTGCATCCTGAGGAGGAAGGCTGTGCCTTGCAGACCTTAGTTTGAAACTTGTTCTTTTTTGCCATTTGTCACTGTGATCCATAGCAGTAAATGATGTGAAATCAACCTGTCAAAATAACCAACTGCCAAGTCTTAAAAGTGTCAGTTCAAAGAGAGCCTTCCTTGTAGCCTTCTTAAAACTGTGTGGATAAAGGCTTTCCCTGCAACTTCTGAGGGTTGTCATCCCAAATTTCTAGTTATCTGTGTGAAATCATATTAGGGACCTTATTTGGACAAATACTTCACAAGCTTCTGTTGAAGGAATAAGGAATGTGTTGCCTCCCAGAGGAGGAAGACTTAAATTATCTTATCTGATTTACGTATCTTAAATTTTAATATATATATATTTTTTAACCTGGGTTGCCTTTGTCCTGTTAGGGCCAACTAACAATATTAATTTTTTATGTTAAAAAATAATCCCTGTCCTGTGTAAGGACCAAGTTCTTCCTGTACAGTGGAGCACCTTGACCTTGTACCTATTGGTGTTTTCGAAAGATCTCATGGAGGAGGGAAGGAGCTGCATTCTGCTTGTCCATGCAGTGTAGTAGGTAGCTCGCTCTCTTCCTGGAGGTGGGCTGGGGTTGGAATAGTTTTTTCCCTTTCTGGGGAACGTAATAGTCAGATTGTTGTATTTAAAAGCTTTGGCCAGTGATGCAAATTAAGTCTAGGAATGAAAAAGTTTGCATGAGGCAGCCTTTATGCATTTGTCTTGAAGCATATCATGCCAGTCTCAAGTTGGGACTTGTTCAAGCCGGTCTTACTGAACATTCAAAAAGGGAAGTAGTACACGTTTAGTCACGAAAAAAGTGTAATGCTTTGATGAAAAGAAAAGCTGAAAAACAGCCCATAACTTTATTATTGTTCAAATCACTGAAAGGTTAACCTGCTTAAATTTTTTTTTTTTTAAATTTTGGCTGGTTTTTATAGCAAGTCTCACATTTCATAAAAGCCACAGGAGACTTTATAACAATAATTATCTTGCTGCTTCATTGGAAGATCCTATTAAATGAAGGGAAGCTCTTTTAATAACAGTTTTAGCCATTACAAATCCCAAATTTATTTTGAGTACAAGACAATGTCCTGGGATATGTGTTTGTGGTTTTCGACCACCACAATGTTTAATAAAATTCCTTTTTCATTTTTTACTGAAGGTGACTTTTTTCTTCTAATGTTATTTTTAAAGATGTCAAGTCCACAGGCAAATTGAATAGTGCAACTAAATTTCATCTCAGCTTACACACTATTAACATTTTCACATACTCTATCCCACCCCCCCCCCACAGTATTTTGGGGGGACCTCTTTGAAGTTGCAGTCCTTGTGACAGATGCCTTGCCCTTAGGTTTTTCTGCTTGTGCTTTCTAAAAACAAGGATATACTCTTACCTAATCACAATATTATTATCAGTCAAGATTAATGTTGAAGCAGTAACATTTTAAAATATTCTGTCTGTATTAAAATTTTGCAATTTCCCAATAATACCCTTTTAATTTTTTTGATGTGGCATTCAACCACTGGTTACACACGGCATTTGGTTTAGCTGTCATTTTAGGCTTTTAATGTTTAGAACAATCTCTCCTTTTTTACTTTTATAAAAACGTCCCCTTGGCTTTTGAAAATTCGTTTGCTCTATATTTGGTAGGATCCATTCTGGAGGATATGGAGTAGGGGGTGCCTCAGAATGTTTCGAAGGCACTTTGGTTGTATTAGCCTGAAATTTATATTAGAGTTTGGGATTTTGAGGTCAAATGGGAATGTCTGTAATCTTGTTCAAAAAAGACCTGGTTCGTGGATCACGGATCACAAAGTCAGTAGATCCAAACTCTCATTTTCTTTGGGATTACTAGATAACTTACTCAAATTTTCTTGGTTTTATTGTTCTATAAAAGGAGGATTCTGATTTAATTACAGAATTTTAGATCAGAATTCCCACAACCTTACTGATTTTTCAGAATATAGTATTAGAAGAGACTGAAGCACTCAAGGAGAGAATGTGTTTCTAAGATCTTGGAATAAAAGTTTGGTATCATTATTGATGCCTTCCTAAAACCTTGAAAGAACCCTTTATCCTATTCCTACCCTCTTACCTTTTTAGTGTGAGACATTGGCAAATGCATTACCAGAGCTTGTCTTGGTCTTCTAGTCCTTTTCTCTTGCATATGATTTTCCTTTGCATAGAGGGTTTGCTAATTTTTTTTTTTTTTTGGTTAAAGGTTTTATTTATTTGAGAGAGAGGGAGTGAGCACAAGCCAGGGGGAAAGACAGAAGGAGAAACAGACTCCCCACTGAGTGGGAAGCACCATTGGGGGGCTCAATCCCAGACTCTGGGATTAAGACCTGAGCTGAAGGCAGACACTTCACAGACTGAGTCACCTGGCCCCCTGCACTAGTCTTTTGTCATACACTAACTCACTACAAAACAAAGACAAGCAGAGATCTCATAGCTCAAGTCCATCTGTCTTGAGTGCCCATGCCTATTGCATGGAGCCAGAACATGCACCAAGGACTGTAGTAAAATCTTCATCACATCTTACTGTCCAATCTCTCTGTATACAAAAGTCACTCTAATTGTGGCTCACATCCAGTGGCTGCGAATTTGTGCTGAGTATAATTACTACAAACCCTTTAATGTTCCCTTGCTGAGATTGCTATCTTTAGGTTCCTATGCTTGAATTACTGTGTTTAATCTGTCATTTGAAATGATTTGTATCTATTAGGTCTGCTTTAAATAAAGCACTTACCTTTTTCTGGTATGAGAACTTCATGTGTAATGGTTGATTAGAGGGAAGGGATGGTTTGGAGATTAAGCCTGGAGATATGCCTGCATACGACTCCTGACCTCCTATTGATTCCCTGCCTTGTGCTGTGCTACTTACTCTATGTCTTCACTTGGGAAATTTTGGCTTCGGGCATTGTCGGGCCATGACAAGAGCCTAGTAACTCTGGAGACAGACAGACTCCAACTTGGATTTCAGCCCCTCCAATTCATAGCCCCCCCACCCTTTGGAAAATCATTAATAGAGCTGGGTCTGTTCTTCTGGAAAATAAGCTTGGGGATAGTTACCTTATAATATTGTGAAGATTAAATGAGATAATATATGGGACAATTCCTTCAATGCTTTAAAACGCTGTTGATACTTAAGGAAAAGTAGCTTCTCTGTCTTCCCTTCCTCTCCGCACCCCCCATCCCCCACCAAAGGCAAAGTGACCAAGGGAATGAGTGGGGGTGTCTGAACGTGAATTTGGATTCACTAAAAATTGAAAACTTTCCTCAACTTCGAAGCCAGAGTAAGTCCATAATATTTTAGTTGCCCTTAGAAAACTCTTGGTTTTCCTTCAGTGATGAACTGATGATTACTTGAAATGCTTTTTATGTTCTCTCTTGACAGCTTTCCCTTCTGAAAAGGAGGAAATTAGAATGGCTTTTTCTAGTCTATCTGACATGGTGGGGAAGTATAAACCTGAGAGCAGGATCTGTAGAGGGAAGAGAGAGTTGGTCTCGGCAGGCTCACCGCATTCAGGTTAATGTTTCATTTTCTTGTAGTTCAGGCATATTTGATTGTAGGAAATTTCAGTTAAACAGAGTTAAATAGAGTATAAAGGAAAAAAAAAAGTGTTGAGTGATATGTCTATATGATAAAATTTAATGCACAGAGCCAATGTTCCTAAAACGCTATAGTATTCAGATAGACCTTATTTACCAGATAGGTAAAATTGTTCTAGATGGACACCATCAAATACAGTCATGTACGGGCATCTGGTATTTAAGCTGTTTTTTAAAATAAAGGTAGACATTTTTTATTACTATGCCTCGAGATGTTACATTCATCAATTTGTGTTTTATTATAGAAGTGGCAAGAATTCACATGCTGAGTGAGATATGGAATTTTTTCTAAAAATGTTGCTCAGTTGATTGAGCATCCAGGTCTTGGTTTCAGCTCAGGTCATGATCTCATGGTCTTGGGGTCTTGGGAATGAGCCCTGCATCGATCGTGCCCCCACCCCAAGTTGCTCACACATATGCTCTCTCTAAAAATAAATAAAGAAATCTTTTTAAAAAATTAGTTTACCTACTACTGTAAGTCTTAAATTCATTTTCCTTTCTCTTCTCTATTCTTTTTTTCTCTTTTGTTACTTTCTTCTATGTTCTCAACTCCCATCCCTACCACTTGGTGTCTTTCTCCGTGCTGTCCCTGCTTTCCCTATGAATAATTTATGCTGGGGTTGAGTGGTTGGACTAGGTATTAGAAACCCAGGTAATATTAATGGCTGAAATGTTGGCATACCCATTTTTCTGGCTGAAGCTGGATTTTCGTGGTCATGGGTTAGACCTGCTGAGTGTTTGCACTTCTGCTCTCTTTGCTGTTTCACATGGAGCGCTTTCACTCTGCACGGTGTAGAAAGGGACCACTCTGTTCCTAGAAACCCTTGGAAAAAGCTGAGGTAATGTACCAACAGTTGGTCTTTTCTCCTTGGAACTCTCGTAAACTGTCTTGTCTTTTGTGGCAAGATGAGAGTTAATCATAGTCTCTCACTTCCTTTTCATATGGGGCTCTATTCCACCATCTCAGTGTTCCTACTAACCTCATATTTGTAGATTCATCATATTTGACCTTTCTAGAATGCTTGATTTTGTTGACTATTACTTCTTCCTTAGTTTCCAGTATACGAGATCTCCTGCTCCTCCTTTTAAGTCAGCCCCCACCTTCCACCCTCTAAACTCTGCCATTCTAGACATCTCTTCTGTCTGTTCTGTACAGGACACTTGCACGGCATGGACTCTCGGATGCTCAGCTCATTTCTTCTCTTACTGTCTCAGAAAAAATGTTCCCCTAGCTATCTGATCTAGCACTATCTTCAGAGCCCTGGATCCATATTTTGTCTCCACTGGCTAGATTTATTGACCCAGATTTCTGAGACTTTAATCATACCCAGAATCTGTTTCTTTGCTTTTATGGTCTAATATATCACTCAGTCTAGTGGTCTTCAGAGCAATGAATCTCAATTGTAAGGGTAGGGTGGGGATTATGGGCCCCATTGAAAATACATTTTGCCTATTAATTACATACATTTTACATACAACCTCCTACTCTCCGGTGGTCTTGGACTCAAAACCTCGGTCTCTGAAAATGTCTGTAGGGTTCTATTTCAGTTTTCCTCCTTGGCTCTTGCCTGCATCTGTGGAATACTTCTTTAATTGATCTCCAGTCCTCAGTGGCTTTTCCTTACTTGCCCTATTGGTGGCAAATTGATTTTCCTAAAGCACAAGCAAAGAGCGTGTAGTTCTTCAGAAACTTTCCATGGTTCATCGAGAAGTCTATACAATCCAACACAAGACCTCTAGCATTCTGCTGCAGGCTCCCATGCTGCATTCCCAGGCTCATCTTCTACATCCACGTGCTGTAGCCCCCGGCCCCCATAGCCCTTTGTGCTCTGGCCATAGCACTTTCCCCACCCCTAGCTGAGCCTTCCTCCACACTGCTTATGGCCTGGCAGCATTCCCTTTCTCATGCTCTGTCTCCTTCCTCAAGGTCCAGCTCTCGTTGTCATCTCCTGCAAGCCCTTCCTCATTGTCTCCATTTGGAGTGAGCTACCTTTTCCTTTCAGTTGTTAATGGTGAGTGAATTATGTCTCTCATATAGCTTCCACAATTGGATCCTGTTGTGGGATGTGTGCCTGACCACTGTGTGCTTCCAGGGAGGCAAAGGGCCCTGCAATGAAGGCATGACTGACTCAGTGAATCCGTGAACCTGCTATTTGGAATTTTATGTCTCTCAAGACCTCTCAAGTGCTGGAGGTACTCGTAGGGCTGAACCGCTCAAGCCCCTGAGGTTTTGGATCTCGTTTGTACTGAGACCTCCCCCTTCCTGTTCAGGAGCCACCTCCTTATCATCCTCACAGCTGGGGTGTAATGTCAAGCCTTGAGGAACTTGTCCCAATGGTGTAGCAGAGCCATTGAGGTATTGGGTCCCAGGCCACCTGCCTGGATTTTAGCCCCAGCTCTGCCTCTGCTTGCTGTCAGGCCTGACCGTGGGCCATGTATCTTTTTGCTTTGTGTCTCAGTTTTGTTTTTATGTTGCCCTCCAACAGGAAGCCCTGTGGTATCTCTCTCATAGGGTTGAAGTGAGAAACAGAGAGGGTGATTGTCCTTGTAGAGCACATAGCATGGTGCCTGGCATATAACGAGCCCTCAGAAAGACTGCAGGCTTCATGCATTAAGGCCCAGGGAAGCTCTTGCTCACTTCTAGGTCAGAGCCAACTACCTGGCAGCACCTGGGCTAGTCAGAGCCCACACATGAACGTATTGTTTCTGTGGGGTCAAGGAGTGTGGAGGTGGCTATGGAAGTTTTGAAAGGAGCCGGAAATATGGGAGACAGGATTTATGATTTCTCTTGAGAACATTAGAATATCTGAGGTGGTGAATATAGTGGTAATGAGGATGGGCTCTGAAGCCAGAGTCTGAATTACAGTCCTAGTTCTGCTTTGTCTATGCTGTGAGGTCCCCATGAAGTTGCTTAGCTTCTCTGTTTCTCAACTTCTTTGTCTCTGAGCACTTCCTAGGATTATTCACTGGGACAGTCTGTTGAAAGCTCTTGGTAGACTTGCCTCATATATAGTGAAGAGTAAGTTTGTTGTCACACGGTCAGTTCTTCTCCTCTTGCTGATAGCCAGCAACCCTGAGCCCCCAAATCCCTCCAGTGCCAACTGTTGGCCCGGAGTAGTAGAAACCCCTGTAAGCCGGGCATGAACTTTTCAGGTAGCCAAGTCCTCGCCACTGCCTGTCACCTTACATCTGCCGTGTTCTCTTAATAACAGTTTTGTCTGTCTCCTGCCAACAGATTCCACTCTTGTGCACTCATGTCCAAGAAGACTGCTGAGCTCTAAATCTTAAGGAACAGTATGCACAGTTCTCAGAATGAACCTCAAGGAGCAGTTAGCACAGTAGTTCTTAACGTGTGGTCCAGAACAGTAGCATCAGTCACCTCTGCAAATTTAGTGCAAGCTCAGGCCTCACCCCAGACCTCCTGAATCAGAAACTCTGGGGGTGGGCTCAGCAGTCTGTGTTCTGATCCCCATGTCACATTGGGAACTACCAATTTAACGTGTGTTCTATATTCATATTGCTTACATCCAGTAAAAACAATTATATTTAACTTTTTACGAAAGCTCTTATTTGTGTTTGGAGCTCACAGATTATATTAAAGCTAACTATTGTCTCCCTCCTCTTTTGTTTTCTTGTTTCAGTCATTAACGGCTATGGTATAGCATCTCATTCTATAAGCATTGTAGAATTTAGTATTTGTGATTGCTAGTTTGGAAAGTTCTCTTCAAATGGTTGCTTTGCATTCTGTGAGCATGATTTTTAAGGTGGCTCTAATATACCCATCCCCTAAGTTCTTCATAGATTTTTTCACTCTGCAAATCAGGTACTCAGCTTTTCACTATCATGTTAACTATAATAGAATTAAAGATTTGTATTTAGGGTGGGCATAATTTTAGAACTCTGTCTTTCAGTATCTTTTTAAAAATTTTATTTGTTGGAGAAAGGGAGAGAGAGCGAGCAAGCATGAGCAGGGGGAGGGGCAGAAGGAGAGGGAGAAGCAGACTTCTCACTGAGCAGGGAGGCTGATGGTAGGCTTGATCCCAGGACTGAGATCATGACCTGAGCCAAAGGTGGACGCTTAATGACTGAGCCACCGAGGTGCCCCTTGAAAGATCTTTATAAAAAAAATTCTGTATATTATCAAGATGCAGTTATTTATAATACACTATTAGAGTCTACATGTGATTGTTTAATGTAACCTTAATGTACTTAAAGGCAGTGTGGATTCAGTGGCATCTTTAGCAGTTACCACAATTCTTTTATTTCAGAGAATGAAGATAAGACATTAAGAGTATTTTCTAGAAGAGTTTTGGAGATTGTAATATGCTATAGTTACAGATTTTACTTAACCAAAACCAACAGCATGTCACTCAAGCATTTTGTCTGTAGTTTTAAAACTGAAGTGTTGACAGACATTAGCCCCAAAGCTATACATGTCCTGTTTAGTAATCCTGCTTTCTTCATGTTCATTTACTAGCAAACCCAGGAACACTCCCAATTCCCAGGGCCCTGGGTGCATGCTATAGGAAGGCAACTATAAAGAGCTTGCGTTTTCAATGAATTTATATCACCTTTTTGAAAATAACAGCATCATGAGAATTGGCTTCCTCTTAGCTCTTCTAGAATGTGAAAATAAAACCACCTTGGATTATTTTATCAAATATTTATTGATTTCACAATGAGACACCATCTCTGCTCTCAAAAATATACATAGATTATTAAAAGAGTAGGTATGTGTGTGGGCAAGTAATTACAAAGCAGCGTGATAAGTACAATAATTGAGGTGTGACAACAGTCCGATGAGGGGGTGATTGGGTTTGAGATGGTGGTGGGAGGTTGACCAGATGAGAGTTCATGGGCCAATTGATGGCATCTTAGGGTTTCATGATTGGGTCAAAGGGAGATTTACCTGTGCAGTGAGTGGCCCAGGGACGAAAAGGAGCAAGGCATGTTTTGACAGTTACAAACATCCATAAGAGTGTATGTAATGTTCCAGGGATGGAAGAGCAGTTAGGAGATAAGGCCAGAAAGGTCGGGAAGTTCCAGGTCCTTCAGGGCCTTGGAGAACATGGGAAGAGGCCTGGGGTTTCAGCTATGGTGATCATGTTAGAGCCAGAGGCACGTTTACAGAGCATGACTATTCCTCTGTGCGTTTTCTCTAGAGATATAAATCTGTGTCCACAATTCTAGATAAACACGTTTTAGCTTTTTTGAAGCACACAGGAATTCAAGAAGAAATGTAGAGGTGAATAAGTACCAGCAGGTGGCCATCCTTTGCTAAATTTCCCCAGTATGGATGCTAATGATTGTGGGTCAGCATTCTCTCCATAAATGTGCCCAGAATGGCACAACAATGACATACTGTATTTCAAACAGTTGTAATTCATGGTCTGTGGGGAATATTGTGGGAGGTACCTAGAAAATATGACATGGTTTCAGTCTCGAAAATATATTGTCTTTCTTAAAGAATCCTAGTCATCTTTCAGGGATGCAGTTAGGGATATCACTAACTAGTGAAGGGAAGTCTGCCCCAGGGGCCCTAACACATGCCCAAACAGTGGGAGGAGTAGTTAGTTTCCGCCAGAGGCGTGAGCATCTGGGTAGAGGTTGTGACCTAGGCAGGGTTTGTTCAGTAGCTGGCATATTCAACTGCCATTAGAGTATTTGCCAGGCAGAGGGAGAATTCCAGAGAGTATCAGTCCTGTGTTCTTGCCCTTAAATTGTATACACTGAAGACACAGGCAAAGCACTACAGTATGATATTTTATGTGGCTTAATAATCATCTGTGCCTCCTATGGAGTACTGAAATGTCAGTACTCTTGATACTGGAAGAGGCTCTTTATAAGGGGAAATTCCTTCATCCAGGCTTTCTTAGGGTTTTCTGACCCTGTTTCAACTCCCCAGATGCTCCATATCCAGTATCCCTTTCAACTACTAGCTTCAGCTTTCATCCAAGGATTTTCAGGTTTGTTTGTTTGTTTTTAAATCAGCAAGTATCAGCAGCTGTAGGACACAAAAGCAGTAGTGTTGTTTGACTCATGTATGTCAGAGAATGTGGGAAAGTGTTTTGGAAGGGTCTTTCTTAGTAATTTACATTTACCCATAATGTTTTCTAAAATGCAAATGAATGCTTTCAAAAAGATGACCTCTAGCGGCCACTTTGCTTTCAGTTGTTTTCTCTGAATGATACTTCATTCTGCTCATCAATCGGTCTATGTGGAATTAAAATTTGTATAATCCTTTCTGTAAACCAGGGTAATAACATGTAAGAAAGCATTTGTCCCATCTGTTTTTCTTTCACTGCTTAAATTTGATTCCCAAATCAATTATCTTTTGAAGTAAATAGAAAGTAGTCATGAGAAATTTATCAGCTTAGAGTTATATTATCTGTCTGAGTGGTTTGATTTTCTTGAGTTGATCCTGTGGTCTTTTTCCCTCTCATACACGGTAGGCGTTCTGTGAATTTTTTACACAGGAATATGTATATTAAGGGATCCATACAAATGTTAGTTGCTGCCAAAAAGAGAGTTGTTTCTTTAGCTATAAACAATTGATTTTGCAACCTGCAGTCAGTCTTGCTGTTGATTTGACTGTGAGTGTATGGAACTCGGGCAAAATGAAATGGAGCAAAACACACAAAGAATACAGCCACGACAATAAATACTTTACCTTCCAGCTTTGTGTTGTGTTTGCGGTCCTTACTTCCGGACTTTCGATAAGAGTTGTATACTTTCTTCGCAATCACCACATAAAACAGAAGCATTAGGACAAAAACAGTCCAGAAAATCAACTGGCATACGTTGTTCACCCCTTGATGCCATTTCAGCCCCAGCGGGCCCTTCAAAGAGGCACACTTTTTCACGGATGACGGCGTTGCTTCCTTGTTGCTCAAGATTATATTTGGCAGAGAGATGAGGAACAAAAGGAGCCAAATGAGGATTGAGACTAGTTTTGCAAAATCAGGTTTTTGGACGAAGAATTTTCCAAAAGGCCTGATGATCTTGAGGAATCTGTCAAAGGCTATAAATCCTAGCAGTATGATCCCTACATACATGGTCTCATAAAAGATGACCGCGGAGAAACGACACACAAAGGCCCGGAGTTGCCAGGGTCCGAGGTGTGAGTCGGAGAGGATTTTGAATGGAAGTGTGAGCGTCATTATCAAGTCGGCCACCAGAGTATTTTTGAGGTAGACAACGAAGGTGGAGGAGCTGGGGATGTGAAGGAACACCCACAGGGCCAGAGTGTTCAGCAGGATGCCGAGGACGAACACGACCGTGTAGATGGCTGGGAACACCAACTGCGCTACCCGTGTGTCTCTGGGGCACCGCTCAGACCCATTGAAGCTCTTGATCTCTGTGGTGTTCATGGTTGCCAGTGTCCGCTATCACAGATAACCACACACACAAAGGGAAAGAAGCATTTCATAATTTTCAGAGTGCTATGTTTAAAAGCAGTCTTTTAAACGTAGGTGTGTAGCATATTAACACCTTACATTTACTCATCGCCTTCAGTAGAGGAGTTGAAAAGGAACATATTGTTTCTAGCTAGGGTTTTTTAAACATGTAACTACATTTTTGGGACCTGCAATAGTACCATTACTTTTACATCCTTATGCAACCCAAATAACAGGTTCTACCTCCTTTGTAAGTGCTCCTTTTAACATGCAGTAAAACAAAACCCATTTAAGAAGGCATTATTCATGTCAGATTGCTGCATATTATATATTTCCTTATGCTCATAATCTATGGTTTCTAGAATGTCTACCTTAAAGCGTTCCCTCCCCACCCCGAACATTTTCTTTCTCTTATAAGCAAGCCCACTTATAATAAAAGTTGAAATTCACCTTTGTTTGGGAGAATCCTGAGCTGTTTCTTCTGATTGAGGCAGTGTTTGGTTTGGCCCATGGAGAGCATGTGAGGCAAGTGTTGTTCTGCTTTCTTATACCAGGTTTCCTTCCTCATTTTCACGTGTGTAATGTGATCAATTAGAATGTCTTCATATTCAAACCTTTGCAGATTTTCTAATAAGCCTCTTTTATATGAAACTTAGGTGCTGTTAATCTACTGTGACTTGAATATCTTTATATTTTCTTATCTAATACCTTTTGGCAATTTATCTTTTCTATCTACACAGCAGTCAGTGGAATTTTTGAGTGCCTCTTGTATCTAAGAATAGGTGGGAGAAAAATAAGTTAGTCCCAAACTACAGCCATGGAGGAGAGAGCAAGTGCTGATTCTAAAATCAGAATCATCATCTGCACTCTTGTAGACTGCTTTGTCCAGAAATCTGTGTTCAGTAGGATGACCTCTTATTTTTACATTTATCTCAGTCCTTTGGTCTTTTATCTCAGAGAGATAGACATATTTTCCAAAAGTTAAGACCTGTTAGACACAGATTTGGGGGGTTAGAGTCCAAGATCCAGCAATTATTGCATGCTAGATCATAGACAAATGATTTAAGAATTTCTGCCTCAGTTTCCTCATCTATATACTGGATGTAATGAGATTATATTCCTCATGGTGTTAATGAGAAGACACAATGAGTGTCAGTTGTCTAGAATTGTGGCGGGTATGTAGGAAACACTAAGAAACATTCACCCCTTCCTGAAGTGGTGAGTGTACTGCACATTTCAGTAGAGGTAATTTCACTCATTAGAAACCATTTTTGGAAATTTCTCTATATCTAATGCTGTATGTGAACTGCTGAAGACTCAGGAATTTCATCAGTCAGCCTTGGGTCAAAGTCTATAAAATGTATCCTTTAAATCTCTTCCAAGTTTGAAAGGGTGTAATTGCTGCTTTATGTAGAGACACTTGTCCATGAATCGAAATGTTTCCCTGCCAGGTAGATAAAGGGAAGGGGAAAATTAAGGGACCTTATGAGGGGAATGTGGAGTTCTCCATGGAGTTTCACATCATAGTTTTTACTGCACATTTCACGACAGGGTTGAGCAGACTGTGGTTGTGTTGGTGGAGAATTTTGGGATCGCCTGGTTCGGGATTCTGGGAAGAAAAATTTCATGTTCCACTGGATGTTTAAAACATGAGGCAATAGGATGCCTGATAATTTTGTGGAAACTACGAATTGTGGCACAGTTTAAAAAATGTATGTTTGACTCAAATAAATTGTTTCTTGGAAATACAGATTCTGGATTTCATTATTGTGATGGAACATAATTTAAACATGCATCTTCTTGCTTGCTTCAGTGGAGGGGAAATTTTAATTTCTAAGTAGAAGTATTTGACCTACATAATTAAGTATAAATTTCCCTAAATCTCCAAAACCATTATCTAGATGGAGGTTTGGAATAGTTTCAGTTTAAATAAGGAAATGCTGTACAAGAAAATTTCATAATATGAAAACTGGAAAT
The DNA here is from genome assembly GCF_022355385.1 of Mustela nigripes. NCBI lineage: Eukaryota > Metazoa > Chordata > Mammalia > Carnivora > Mustelidae > Mustela > Mustela nigripes. The sequence continues at coordinate 142,563,529 of NC_081558.1, read as the reverse complement.
CACATTTTGGTCAACTTTCAAAATGTCCAAGTGTGGGAAACTTTCAAAAGAGGAACTGACTTAACGGTGCCCATTTCTGAAGTTAGGGAATATGTTCTTTCAAATGGGGCAAGTTTCAAAATGTTTGAGCATACTAAATATCCAATAGACCACACATTGCTATATGTCCATGTGCTTAACATGCCCAGCAGAGAAGTTAGGAGCACTGTCTTAGGAGTTGGAATGCCTGGGTTCAATTTCTTATTGGAGCTCTTACTTATTTCCTTGTGACCTTGGGCAAATTATTTATGTTTTCCATGAAACCGTTGCCTTCTCCTTACAATGAAAATAAATAATAGTATTTACTTTGTTGGGTTGTTCAGGAAATGAAATGAGTGAAAATTCACCCAGTGCACAGACTAATGTATGTCATGTAGAAGAAGATGTTAGTATGTTTCTTGTTGAATAAAGTTAAAAGTGGGATACCGTGTATACGTTTGGGGAAAGATCACAAATGACGGGTGGGGAAAAATCAAAGATGAAATGAAAGGTCCCCAAAATTAGAAATTTGCCAAATGGGAAGAAACCAAATTTTAAGTTCTATATGTAGTCAAAACCAATAAAATTTGTATAGCTAGTAGTTATACTGCTCTAAATGATAATATGTTCATATTTACTTTTCAACAAAAATCCTCAGGTATTGGTCCCATTTTGAGGCAAACAGTTAAGCAGTTTGAACAATGATGCATTCAAGCCAACTTCGGGCCCATGCAATCCGGTTCAGAGGTCATGCTCAGAGCCTGCCTCACACTCCCAACTGTCAGAAACCACAGTGTGAACTGGAATTGTTTACTAGATTCTAGACTTTCTGGGCTTTGTATTACTTATTGATGAGTGAAGAGTTTAAAGTTTAAATTTAAAGTTTAATGAATTTGTGAAACTTTATCCCTTATGGTGAATTACATGGTTGAAAATATAATATGGTTCCCAGTGGTGTGATCTGGATAGAATTAAAGAAGATACATTTAAAGCTCATCGAAATTAGAAGCCTGCCAAATGGCAATAAATTATTTTTCTCATTTTTAGTCTCTTTTGTGATTTTCCTTTGGATCAGAGTTAATAGTCTAAAGATTCCTGTTGATGTGGTTAACTCGTACCATCTAAATGATATCTGAAAAGATGAGGAAGTATTTGTTTTGATTTGGAATGAAAGTCATAGTGGGAACTCCTACAAAAAGAGCCTTTTACTTCACATCAGATCATAGCATGGTACTTTCTCAGATGACATAAAATTGCTTAAGAAATTCCACACGGGATTAACTGAAAGTGGAAATAATAATAAGCTAAAATAAGTTATGTAGTTTAACATTAACTGTAGAAGTGTCTATAAGTAAAATCAGTATTAGAAAATCTCTACAGATAAGTAGAAACAATGAAGTCTTAATATTACCTTAAACATATTAATATCTGTTTTCTCTTATTATAAAAGATAAGCAAGCTTGAGGAATTCAAATATAAGCATATGTATAGTAGAAACTGAAAGTTAATCTCCCCTTACATATGTATACCTGTGTGTGCAAATATATATATTTACCTTTATTGACAAACCAGATCTTTATTTCCTTTCATGTTAGTCTGTGAAGATTTACCTGTTGTTCTTTTTTTTTTAAAGTTATACTATAGAAAGTTACCATAGTTTGGTTAAGCCATTACCAATTGACATTTCATGTTTTTTCTTTTTTCCAAATTTTTCTCTCTTAAAAACAGTACTGTAGATCACATGTATGTCCATATATTTTTGTGTAGTTGTTTCAACATATTTGTAGAAAATTTCCTGGAAGTGGGATTGCTGGACAAAAGCTGTGCAGCAAAATGTTGAATGGTATTTTCGGATAGATTTCCAGAAAGATTGTACCAATTTACATTCTCACTGAGTGGGATTTTTCCTTTCAACACTGTTGTAAAAATCTCTTAAAGCAATTCTAAACTTAGAGGTGGGGAAAAAAAAAAACCCATGCAATTTAAATGTAAATATACTTGTTTATTAGTGAGAGTATATATTTTTTTGTATTTTTAATGTATTTAATACATTTTTTACATATTTTACATACATACATATTTTTAATGTATTAAATATTAATACATTTTATTTTTAATGTATTTAATACATTTGTATTTCTCTTGGAATTTGATGTTTTTATGTCCTTTTCCCATTTAAAAAGATCAGGCTGTTTCCCTTTATTTACTGACTTGTATGTGCATTTCTACATATTTAGTTCCAACTGGCATCACTGTAATCTCACTTTGGGCATTTCCAGTCAACAGTGATCACCCAGATTAGGCACCGGAATCTATAGTTTTTAGGTTTTTTTTTTTTTTAATTTTAATTTTTTATTTTATTTCTTTTCAGCGTAACAGTATTCATTGTTTTTGCCCCACACCCAGTGCTCCATGCAATCCGTGCCCTTTCTAATACCCACTACCTGGTTCCCCCAACCTCCCACCCCCTGGTTTTTAGTTTGTTTTTAATGTAAAGCTGCTGAAACACTTAGATGCCTGAATAGTGGGTTCTTCTTGTGATTGTTCTCCACCTGTTTTTAGAGTTCTGGTCCAGGGTTTGTCAATCGTCTTTTCTAAAGAACCACCTAGTAAATATTTTGGTTTATGGCCGTGCAGTCTTCACCACAACCCAGCTACTCAGTCCTGTTGTTGGAGCTGGTAACCAACCACAGGTAAAACCTGTGGGTGGTGGCCATGTTCTAATACACCTCACTGTGGCCCCTGACACTGGAATTTCATATAACTTTAATACAGCATGAAATTTTAATTATAGTATTTTCTCTGTTGATATTTGAAAATGTAAAAACCATTCTTAAGTTGGTGATCCAAAAAGGAGGAGTTGACTGGGTTTGGCTTGCAGGCTATACTTTGCCACACCTGGTTTAGACTGTTTCTATAAAAACCACTGTGATATCAAACTGCCCCTAACCAGCATCCTTTGGACTTGTTAGCTCCTAACGCTATTAACAAGGCTACATTTTGTTTGTCTCATCTGAATTTTTCAACTTCTGGATCTGAGTCTACAAAATTCGGCTTCCTTTTTTTTTTTTTTTTAAAGTTATTATGAAATCTGGGATTTGTTATGTATATTAAAATTCTTAAACCTGGAAATAGTGACCTATTCTGTGTGTCCTGAGTACTCTGTAAATACTGATCTCTCGGTCCGTCTTGAGTAGATTCAGTTTGATTTTTGATATAGGAGTGTAGGCTGTGTCAGGTCATTGAATAAGGAATTCCCAAAAAAGTGTGATTTAGAGTTTAATGTAAATTTTTTCATTTTATATATAAAAACATAGGTAATTCTGAACACTTTATAGTTCTTTTTTAAGAATACTGTAAAATTGGCATTTCTGTTTTTCTGTTCTTTTCTTTCTGTTAGGGAAATTGTTTTCTCAGTGAGTTAATTTCATACAAAGGGAAAGATTATTTGGGAAAGTCTTTGCCCACTCTGCAGTCTCTCAGCAGTTCATGTGGTCATGGCACCGTGGTGTCAGTTCTAACCCACTCTGTACCCCCTGACTCGGATGAGTTGAGGGGTGGATTTGCCCTTCATTTTTCTTGTATGCAAAGTAAAAAGACAGATGAGTTGGCCTGTGGTATTCTTCCGTTTTAACTATCCTGCTGTTCTTACAGAATGTGCACACTTACACATGTGATGTTAAAGTGAATTGTGTTAGTCTACGTGGCTAGAATGTAGACTAGCACTATGTAGAACATGCCTCATTTTTGATGCATTTCTTTTTGTGCTTCACCTCTAACACACAGTGCTTGCCTGTAGAAGTGCCGGGGAAGTAAATGGAACCACTTGAGAATAGATCTCATTTAGAAAGTTGAGCGAGTTCAACTTTGCCCTGATATTTAGCTCAGCAGAATATGTGGAGGATTTAGATAAAAATTGATTAATACTGGAGTTCAGTGAACTTCCATATACTGCAACTCACCCTGTTTTTCCCCCCCTCTCATCATATTTTGCTACTGGTATTCATGCCTTATATTTGAGAATCACCTCTGGGGATCATAAATAATTGAAATAAATAATACCAGCTTCCAAGTGTATTATATATTTTGTTTGTACTAAAAATAGTGACTACGGCTTGTGTAGAATCATATTTCATTATCATTTACTTATGAACTAATTGATGTGTTATGGTACTTTCACTAGAGACTTTGTCCAGTGATGTGTCATAAAAGTTTTTGCAGTTATCCTTTATTACAATGGTTTGATGTTTGATGTAGGAGTATATAAGAGGTGAGCTGTGATATCTAATGTCTTCGAACAAAGAAATTCCAACAAAGTGTGTTTTAGAGTTTAATATACTTTTTTTTTGATATTTCACACAAGTGACAAACCAGTAATTAGAAACATTTTACCCACTTTTCTGCTAATAGTTATGCTTTGCAACCGCATATTCACAGTTGTTTTTCTCACTGAAGCAATATTCACTAACCCAAATAGCAGGTAGTTTCTGAAAGCTAATTAATAAAGGTAAGTGGCAATGATGGTATTTTACCATTAATAAAACTGTTTTCTCTAGGATTAAGGAAATACTAAAAGAGTTTTTCGGTATTACAAGGTCATAGAAATAACTTTTAAATAAATAGCAAAATAAATTTTGCTATTTCTGCTCTTTTTATTGGACAAGTATTTTAAAGCCTATCTTTTTAATGAAAATTTAAAAAGTTCAGTCCAGTTACCATTTCAATTAATTTAAATTTCTTAGGCTTTTGCTAATAGTTAGTTAGAAGTTAGTAGTTTTTATAGTCTTTGTTAAATGTCCCTCTTAAAATATTATAATGAGTATCACAATAGATCAGCATTTGGTCAGGGACTAGAGTGTATGCACATCTCAGTATAATTTTCAGTCAGAAGTTTTTTTTATCAGCTTTATCATTTTTCCTTAGTTGATTATAACTTGATAATTATACTGTGTTCAATAACGTATTAAAAAAATTACAACATTTATCCTATGGTCACCCACATTGCTAACACTTTATAAATCATGACTTCCATGTAGTTTGGCTTATAACCACAATGATTAGATACAGTTCATTTTGCTAAACATCTACATGTTAGATTTCTTTTTCTACATTTTAAGACAGCTTTTACTACTGGATAAGTAAATGAAAATGACTTCTGTTGTTTTCTACTACTTGTTTAGAGAGTCATTGTTACTAACTCAGCTTACTATTAGTCAGTACTTTTACACAGTGCTTTCCTTTTGGATGTTCCAGACGCTAATAGGTTGGAATATTACCTCAGGTGTTTTACATTGGAGTCTCTTCACTTGGGTCACCACTGTCCTGTTCTTTTTTCCTGTTTTGTTGGGATGGAGACGTTGCAGAATTGCGGCACTTCAGCATACTCATTAAGGAATTTTTGAAGGACTTGCAGAGGAAAAAGTAGATGAATGGATCCAGGCATGCATTTAAGGAAGTCAACCAAAGTGTGCTTTCTTTAACATAAAACAGAGTATTCTCAGCGGAGCAGTCAAAGACATCCCGGGTTTGGCTCAGGGTGTAGGGAATGCGAGCAAAATGGAAAGGAACAAAACAAATAAAAAATACAGCAATGATAATGAAAACTTTGATGTTTACCTTTTTCTTGGGGACTTTGCCTACGCCCCTTGTTCTCACATATGACCTGTATAGTTCTTTTGTAATGAGTGTATAACATACAATGACAATTAAAAAATTAATCCAGAAAATGACTTGACAGATGTAATTGACTATTTCATGCCAGACCAGACCAAACTCTGATTTGAGGAAAGAGCATTTCTTCACATTCTTGTCTTTTGGCCTTTTGTTGGTCAGAATCATGTTGGGCAAAGAGAGTAAGAACATGAATGCCCAAATTATGACAGAGAGAATTTTAGCCCCCAAGAGATTGCTGGGGTTGGACATCTTAAATGGCCTGGTGGTTTTCTGGTAGCGATCAATAGTTATCAGTCCAAGGAATGAAATACTGATGTACATTGTGAAATAAAATATGACAGAGGTCACTTGGCACACAAAGGTTCTCAGTGGTCCTGTTCCCAGTTTGGCATCACTGAGAATTTTGAATGGAAAAGTCAAAATCATGAGAAGATCAGAAATGACTGTGTTCTTAAGAAAAATGATAAAGTTAGATTTATTGCGGATTTGAAAGAAAATCCTCATAGCCAGACTGTTTGTGATGAGTCCAACAAAAAACAGGACAGTGTAAAGGAGCGGAAAGAGGACCTGTGTGATCTTGTAATCTCTGGTGCATAAACTGCCATTTGCAGCCACAGAGGTGAGGTTGTCCATGGCTCGTGTTTCTTCTTCACTACCTAGGAGAGGAGAGTAGGGATGGTTATTTTCAATCCCAGACTGTCGATTTTGGTCTTCTCTCTGTGTAACTTTTTTAAAAAAAGTATTTTGTTTATTTATTTGGGGGAAAGTGAGCGAGAAAGCGCACACAAGCATAACAACAGGAGGGGGTGCAGAGGGAGAAGGAGAAGCAGGTTTACCACTGAGCAGGAAGTCCAAACTGGGGGTCCATGTGGGCTCAATCCCAGGATCCTGGGATTATGACCTGAGCTGAGCCAAAGGCAGATGCTTAACTGACTAAGCCACCCAGGCGCCCTCTGGACAGCTTTTTCTAAAATCGGAGCTTTCCGTTATTAGAAACAGAAATTATTGTGACAGTAAGAATACGGAAAATTGAATCTCGGAATACTTAATTGTGGCAAATATCAAATAAAATGGTCTGAAGTACGTTATGTGAAGGTAGAGATACTTTGGATTTCTCAATTGTGAAATGTTTGCCTCTTAAAGGACATTTTTGTTAGGCACATGCAGACAGTATATAGAAATGGGAAGGGAAACATGGACTGTGCTTTATTCCTTTACAGCTTCATTTCCATGCCATTTAGCTTTTTAAATTTCTATTCACAGTCACTTTTTCTGTATTCTCATTATTCCTGGGCTTCATTTACTCTGATAACCATCAAAGGGTTCCAAGGAGAAATGACGGATAATTGGCTCTTAGAATTTAAAAGTAGAAAGGGGCAAGACATTTGTATAAAATCACTTGAAGGGAATTTATTGTTAAATATTAAATCAGGTATATAACTTTATAATTGAAGATATTTCTGCCTGTATATTGCTCATATATCACCCATTCAGAAATCAGCCTCAGACTAATTTTTTAGCTCCAAATATTTTAACCTACATATATCTTATTTCTGACTTTGCACAATATATTTGAAATTTTTACATACATTCTCTTGAATATCCTTCATTTAAAAACACACACACACACGCACACAAAAAGAAATGGTCATCAAATGCTGTTCTTCAAAACTGCCAGGGCATACTTTCCAGTCTATAGAGTATATAATGATGGCTAAAATAAAGTATTAAAGCACGTCCTTGTCTGGTTCCCTAGGTTATTATACCACAACAGGGGGCTATAAAAGAAAACTAAACTTGACTTGAATACATTATCGGGCATCTAATTAACGTTTTTATTTCATCAAAGGCAAATGGAATTTGATTCTATATCAATTTTATTCCAAAGTATAGGACATGGTGTTGTTCAAAGCATACATATCCAAATTAAAACAAAACAAAAAAAGATTCCATGTGAAAAACTTAAGTATAACAAATAGAGAAAATACTAAATTCCCACAAATGTAGTATTTCACTGTCTAATTATTGAATAAAAGATTCATGTCATGAAAAAAAGATTCGTGTCACAATTAGGGCTTAATTTTTGACACCTCCTTCCCAGTTTAACCTGAAAATACTAAACAACATTCAGTATTAAATTGAGGTAAGATGGTAGATTTTAAGCTTCCTTGCTACTGCTATTTACTCTAATTTGTGCATTCTCTGATCGTTTCAAAAATTATCTGTTGGGAATGCTCATTTTGCGTAGAATGTCACCTTATTTAATGAGTAGTCTTGATAACAGGATATCACCTCCATTTATCTATATATAAGTCTCACTTTCTACTCGAGGTAAAATAAGACCATTTGTGTTTTATTTCCATGTTCTGTGTGTGTGTGTGTGTGTGTGTGTATTTAATGAAGCAGTTAGTGGTTGTCTCTAACAGCATCAATACAGCTTGTATTTGAAATTTTATTCCAAATAACTACCTGAATCAATATCGATTATTGTTGAAGTTTTCTAATTTTAAGAAAACTTGACAAACATGTACACACCCATCATCTTGTAAACACATACATTTGTCCAATACTTTATATATAAAATTACCTGGTTACTCTGTTGGTTCAGGAGGATTTAAATGTATCCATTAGGTGGCATTTAGTACATCCTGCAGAATGGCATCTGGTATTTTCCTTTTAGTGTCTTCGTTTAGTTGTTATTACTCTTTATGATCAAGTATCTGCTGAGCTTTCATCAGTAAATCTTGAGTGTTCTAGAGAGAAATGAAGAGAGGAAGAGAGGACTTCCCAGTCAGAAATTACCTTCCAACACCCTGGACTCAAAGCTGAGCAGACACAGTGTTTCTGTCTGGCCCCTTTTAGGACTTCTGCTTTTATTTCCCTGGGAAATGTGGGGTAGGGTGGGTAAGAATTCATCTTTTCAGAAGCAGTTTTAAAATCTTGCTGCTTTTTGCTGAAACCTGCCATAGAGTTTGATGCTTTATGAGTTCTTTTGATTATTTTCCATGCACATGATAGATCCATGTTGAGATCAAGCTTTTTGAAGTTGGCTTCCTGGAGAAGGTTGCAGGCTTGCTTTCTCAGATAATTATTTACATGAAAACATACTGTGCTCAAGCTGGGTGATATATTGCCTTTTAACAAGTAATTACATTAACTCAAAATGTGTGCTTGTTATAGATGTTAAGTCTCTTGTTCCTTGTTTTTTTCCTGGTTAATAATGTCATTATTTTAAATCTGTGTTTGATCAAGTCTTTGTACGTGAAACAGTTTCCTCTCATTATAAATTTTAAGATTCCAAAATTACATTAAAAAGGAAAAACAGTAATATCCTTTGGCAGACTTATTATATAAAGTGTCTTTTTTGCTTTTCTTAAATAGAATTTAAATATAAACAATTTTTGTAACCTTGCTTTTTGTTTGGGGGGGGGGAAATATATCATTAAATTAAGAGATCCCTGTTTCTGGGACACCTGGGTGGCTCAGTTGGTTAAGCAGCTGCCTTCGGCTCAGGTCATGATCCCGGCGTCCTGGGATCGAGTCCCACATCGGGCTCCTTGCTCCACAGGGAGCCTGCTTCTCCCTCTGCCTCTGCCTTCCACTCTGTCTGCCTGTGCTCGCTCTCACTCTCTCTCTCTCTGACAAATAAATAAATAAAATCTTAAAAAAAAAAAAAGAAAAAAAAGAGATCCCTGTTTCACTAATACCTTTATATAAATACTATTTTTTATAAACATATATTTTTATCTATTTTTGCTTACACATAGATACATACAGTATTTCAAACTATAATGTTCTATTTCCCAGTAGATCCCCTTGACTAGGTGCCTTTGCTATGAGCACATGTTTTGGTTACTTGTTTCTTCTGAGTTTTGAGTGTGTCCATCGCTGCATGTTAAATCATCTTTGATCCCCATTTTTAAAGTGCAGAACTGCAGCTCAGCATCACCTCAAAGTTGTGACAAATATACATTTTTGGGGCTCAAACCTAACTCCGGTGGACCAGAAACTCTGGGTAGGTTGCAGCCTCTACCCGAGTAGGCTGCTCAACTGAGTGAGCCACCGGGTGCCCTGGAAAAGTGGGTACTCTTCCGTTATTTTTGTTTTGAAATTTATTGAAGTTAACCCATTTTCATACTTATTTGGAGACATATTAGACTCCACAAGTAAGGAGTCTTGGGTTTGGGATATTTAGCAAAAGAGAATGCTATGTTGATCCAATTATTTGTCCTCCCTGGCTTGATTGTTTTGCTTTTGAAAGTGGAGAACTTGTGTGTGTGTTTTATAATAGTCAACCCCTCTGACCCTCATTGCATTGTGCTCCTAGGATGCATTGAGCCTGTTGGATAAAGCTGTCATTTCAGCCATACCATGGGCTATAAGCTATTGTAGAACAAACATTTCCTACATAAATCTAATGAAAGGAATCTCCTATTTTCTGGATTTAAAGAAGTCACTCCATTTCAGGTAGAGTAATGAATGAAAAGACGACGCTCATTTCTTGTTCCTTCGACCTGACCTCCCCATGCATGTCACTCCCTTTTGACACACCTCCCTGAGGCTTATCACTCATGTAACATCTACTTGAAGTTAATTTATTCTAAAGAGAATAAAGTGGCATTTTGGAAAACTCAGCTAAAAGAAATAATTTGAAGTCTTCTTTTAACAGTTTTTTTTTTCCATTTTAATAGATTAACATACAATTTTATTGTAAATAGCTCCATGGTTTTTAAAAAGTATTTTTTTTTCAAAGATCTGTTTTTTTAAAGAGAGAGAACCTGCACATCCTGAAGATGGGGAGGGATAGAGGGAGAGGGGGGAATGTGTTTTAAGCAGACTCTGTGTTGAGTGTGGAGCCAGACATGGGGCTCCATCTCATGACGTTGAGAATACAACCTGAACTGAAATCCAAGAATTCAATGCTTAGCAGACTGCACCTCCCAGGGACGCGTTTAAAATGTGTTTTTTTTTTTTTTTTTAATTACTTTTCCAGTAGTTGGGGTAGGGTGCTCTGTGCAATTTATTTCGTGATGTGTGCTAAGTTTGCATTGAATATTGAAACATATGCAATTACAGAGTGTTGGGGAAGTATGAAATGCTGTAATTTGTTTTATTAGAAGGACTATTGCATTTACTTCACCTATTTTTTCTTAGTGTTTGGAAGAAAAGGAAGCACATCTAGAGTGGGATTCTTTTTTTATCTCTTTTTTAAAAGAACATTAATTTATTAATTTTAATAATACAATTATTCTACAATTATTGGGGCACTATAGAAATACCAGGAAGTACTAAAGAAGTAAAAGGAGAATATGCATCTCTGATCATCTCACCTCTATTATCACATCTTAGGAACACACACATGTTTTGGCAACATTTCTAATCACTTATGATTTGATGATGACTTAGAGGAGATTTCATTTCATTAATTTAACTCCAGTTCTTCCTTCTTAATGGTATTTGGTTCAAGAGATTTATTTTAATTTCTGTAGTCCTAGAAGCCTTCTAGAGGTTTTGGACACATACCCTCTTAGTCTCTTAGACTTAGTCTTTGTAAATATCAGATATTTTCTGGAGAAAAAGAGAAATTGATCCTGAGCTTGAGATTTTCAGGAATTAGTTTATAGGTTAGATGACCTGTCCAACTTAAGCACAACAGTTGGCTGGCATGAGAGGGGTTGCTAGACTTCTCGACTCTCCAGTTGACTTTTTTTTTTTTTTCCTAACCAAAAAGTGTGTCTTTCAGGGTATAAATAGAGTAATTCTTTGGTACAGATCTCTAGTCATTGATATTCCTTATAACTATGCAACTTGAGGGTTTTTAATACCTAGTTGAAAGAGCAGAACTCATTGATACCTTTGGATATATTTGATACCTTTCGATATATTTGGTCCATTTTCCAAGTCTGACCTTGTTCTCATATAGTATGAATTGCTATTTGAAGACATATTTTTCACAAGTACAAAAAGTTGATATGAATTAATCTTGTAGGCTAATGAAAAACCATTCCTTTTAAACTATGTCTGCATTTCCTCTTTGAAGACCTGTAACAGCTTTCACGATTTACCTAAAAGATATTAATTATCAGATACAAATCTGGTCTTGAGGCCCCATGCAAAGGCTTATGGGTGGTTCTTTAACAGCTAAAGGCCATGTTGCTCTTGCTTTTTAATTTCATTCCTTCACTCTCAACTCTTCACTTTCCTTCTGGCCCAACTCCCTGAGCAAATCAGATCCAATGAACTGATACAAGATTCTTCCAGTTCCTAATTTTTTAATCTCCAAATTTCCCTGTAGTATTTTCACCAGCCTCCCCCAACCCGTTTAAGTAGAAAGTTGTCCCTGTCTTTCCTTCCAAGTCCCTACCCCCATCTGGATGTCCTTCACAGAGACTCATTTATTTGAAACATATCTTTGGCACAGGAGTTTGCCTTTGGTTGTCCTAATGTAGTTCTCCTCTCTTAATTTTCAAGCTTCATGCCCAACTACCAGTAAGTCCCTCACATTTACCATTTCATCATCTACTCTTACTACAACCCTGTTTCCGGTTTTCTGCTCCACTACTCTAGAGAAACTTCTCCTTTGAGGTTGGTAAGTAGTTTTTAAAAATGTAAGTCAGAGAGGCAACATCTATTGTAATTTCGTAATGCATTTGATGCTATCGATGGCCCCAGTTGTTAATGTCTCCTTTCTGACTTCAGTGTCCTTCACTCGTCCACTCATCCTATTAATTATAGAGACTGTGTGTGTATCATTCTATGGCTTGTTTATCTCCTTTATATCTCCACTCTGTTGGTTCGCCCCTCCCTCCCAAGGAGAACATATTGCTCTTCTTCCTAACAGCGTATATTTAGTACCTAATTAGTGGCATCTAAGAAGAGTATAACTGTGACTATGACAGACAAAACTGTCTAGCAGGGACAACAGACATTAAACAAATAGCTAAAAAATGAGTGGATTGCACTCTGGCAAGTGCTCCCCTCCCCTCCCTACTGCTCCTGTGCTGTGGGCTTTCACCAACTGAGGTGACAGTGAGTGACCTGATGGTGTAATTGTGTACAGCACTTACATGCGAGAGGGGCAGCCTGTTGAAAGTATTTTAGGTGGCAGGAGGAGCAACAGCAAAGGAAGGAAGTACCCTTGCATCTTGAGGAAATGTTGAGTAATGCAGGACAGTGTGAATCCGAGGTGCATGAAAGTGAGAAGTGGAATTGTAGAAAACTGAATGGACAGCAGGGTGTTCTGTGTCTAATATGCTGCAAAACATTTACATGCTTCATGTATTCTCATTCTCATCTATTCTCAGTTATTCTTAAAAAAAAAAAAAAATCTCAAAAGGAAGCTGGTATTAGCCCATTTTGTCAGGGGAAGAATCTGAGGTCCAGAAAGGCTCATTAGGACAGAAAGACTCAAAGGACCATGTGAGTCAACAGATGGCACAACCTGAATTCAGTCACAGCGCTCTCTTATCCTGAGCTTGGGCTGTTACTGGTATGGGGGAGCCATAGTATCTATGCATTTGTGACGAGCTCTGCAAATACTTTAATGATCCTGAATCTGTGTTCCTTGAGGACAGGGAACATTCATCCTTGTATTGTCTCAGGATTCCTAGCATCTTGTCTTCGCACAGGTAGATACTCTAAAAGCAGATGTTCAGTAACTTTGACCCCTTTCTATCACTTGTGACACAGAAGTTTGCATTAAAACTGTTGATAGGTACCTTAGCTGAAAATAATTGCCAGGATACATGACAGGCACAGCCTGAGGTTTGTTTTTGTTTTAGATCTTATTTATTTATCTAGGGGCATGGAGAGAGGGAAAACTCTAGTGGGAGGAAGGGCAGAGGCGTAGGGCAAGAGGAAGCAGGCACCCCACTGAGCAGGGAGCCAGATATGGGGCCAGATCCCTGGACCCTGAGATCATGACTTGAGCTGAAGGCTGATACTCAAAAAACTGAGCCACCTAGGCTCCCCCTGCCTGAGTTTTGTACAGTTTTCTCAGTGTCCTCCTGTTCCCTTCCAGGGTTCATATGTATACATTCCACCAGACAAAAAAGAAATATATCAATAATGCTCTGCAATGGCAACAAAAACTGGAGATTAATAATCAGCTCAGATCATTCAGGTGTGCAGCAAAATGTAGGGATCACTGCCTGTGCTGATATTCAGAATGCAAAGAATACAAGATAACAACAACTTCTAGAAGAGACCTGCTCCTAGCTTTTTCTTTTTTTTTTTAAAGAGGCAAACTTAAGCACCTGTAATATTACTAAATATTTAGCAAAATGGATCACAAATGGGTATACAAATATATATTTCTGGGAGAGTTTAATAAAAAGGAATCCATGCAAAGTAAAGTGATGACCTGAGTGCAAGTGTGTGCGAAATACTGAGTGATGGGAAGTGACAGAAGCTGAGAGAGAAAACAGGCTCTTATTTCAAGAGGGCAGAAACAAAATGCAGCTTTGCACAGAGGGCAGAGTTTGGGCAGAGTCTTTGGTTTGTTTTTTAAAGAAGTCAAATTAAAATAAATAAATAAATAAATGAATAAAGAAGTCAAATTAAGCATTGGAATTCTCCAAGTCTCAAGGCTTTTCTCTTTTTTGCAGCCACGAAGAACACAGTGCAGTTAGTCTTCCATGGGAGAGTCTTTGCTCATGCAAGCTCCTCAGAATTAGATACTGTTAGGAAGTGCCTGACACAGGCAAGCATGTACAAAAAGCTAAGAAAAGGCGATGGACTGAGGCAGAGAGCTTGGAATCTTACCAAGAAAGTGCAAGAGTGTAAATGTGTTTAGTGATATGTGTATGTATTTCTTGTGCTGTCACTTAAGTACTTTCTTTTCCCTTGTGCTAGAAACAGTGCCTGAATTTACTGTATCTGTGAAACAGGGGCAGAGGTGGTCCAGCAGAGGTGTAGAACATGTTTGCATTTCTAGCTACTTGCCTCAAACCTAATGAGACCAGCCCTCTGTATTGTTTTGTCATGTGGAAATAAATACACATACACCTCACACAGTCATGTTGGAAGCCAATGGAACATTTTTCTCCCCGAAGTACTTGAGGATCCTAGCATGTTCATTTTTTAAAAAAATATAAAATATTTAATGATGCCATCTATAGAAAACCAAGCTTGCTAATAAATAACATTTTCCTTAAGGAAGAAGTATGACTAGATAATCTGTAATATGTGAAATTATTACCATGTCAAATTTTAAGCAATGAAAAAATTTTCAAGAGTCAAAACTTACTCTGTAGGGTACGCCCACATCAAATGCTTCTATTAAGACTTCAGGTCAGTTGACACTTTTTTTTTTTTTAACTTTAGCAAGTTCCAAACTGGAAAAACAAGGGTGTTGCCAGTGGAGGTTGAGGTGAATTGAAAGGTGGGCGGGCTGCCACCAGCGCAAGCCAGCATGGAGATGCTGTGGTTAGTGCATTTCATGGATGTGAAATGCAACCCCACCCCTGCAAACAAGGGTTTCAAAATGTATTTTCTGTTTTTCAGGATGAATCTTCAAGTCATGAATGTAACCAGCGCACAATCCTTCTTTATGGAGTGGGCAAGGAGCGTGACGAAGCGAGGCATCAGTTGAAGAAGATTACCAAAGACATTTTGAAAATCCTAAATAAGAAGAGCACCACAGAGACAGGGGGTAAAGAGCCTTAATGCATTTGTTCCCATCGTGCCGTCTTTTGCCTTTCCTCTTAGCATGGTCTTTATCAAAGTCATACAGGGCACTGTCACCAGAGTGCTTCCTCTCCTGAGTGACTCTCATATTGAAATATGAATAAGCATGTTGAAATTTGAAGACCTTGGTTCCATTTATAGTAATCCTTATATTAAAATACCATGCTCTATAGATACATAAGGTAATTTTAAAAATTCTTCTCAAATTTTCTACAGTAGACATAAATGAAGTACTGAAGAAGGATTTAGTCTTTCCTTAGTCTGGAAAGTTCCATTTCTTCAATTCTTTACCATCCCTTTTTTTAAGCTTTTAATTTGCTCTTTTTACTCACATTTGCACGATAATTGAAACTCAGGATAGTATAGTGGCTGATCTTGTCTTTCATTATTCAGAAGAATAATTGTAATAGGTAATGTTGAGTACCTGTAACACCTAATGATTTCAACTAAAAAAGGAAAATTTGGTCTTTGCTCTATAATGCCTTTTTTATTTGGAATAGTCTTTTCCCATGCTCTTGACATAGATTTTTTACAGTGAAGCTATGCCTTTAGATTATGTCACCACATTGCATAATTGGAATTCTGTAATTGTCCACTTCACATTTGCCTAATTACTCTTTTCTAAGGATTGTTTATTTTATCAGGCTGTCATAAGATGTAAAATATGATATCATTATATATATTTCACTCTCATTACTGGTGCTTATTTATTTGTTATATAAATAATCAAAGAAAAAAAGTTTGAATTTCCTCTATGCAAACAATGTTCTTCCTACACATGGCATAAACCACTCAAGGAACCCTGCTTTCTTGGCCAGTACAAAATACAGACGTTTTTATGAACCTCTTCACAAGGCCTCTAGTCTTTAGTTTTTAACTAGGTGATTTACTTAGAACTTGCCCACACTAGATCTTTCCTAGAGAAAACTATAGAGAGAAATAATATAAATGGCTCTATGTCCTCTCCACCAGTAGGGAGCACATGCAGAAACAAGGTATAAGGGCAGCATGCTTCTGAGTGTGAATGTGGTGGTGCAGGTGTCTGATGTCTGAGGCAATCATCTTTAGAACATACTGGAAGAATTACTTCAGATGATTTACAGCAGTTCCCTGACTCCTCCCTTCCATGGTCACTGAAGGACCTTGTACCATGCTGGCACCATGAGGGAACAACCAGTAGTTGTGGATGGGAAATGAAACCTTGTTGTTGTTGCCCTGTCATTCTTGAGCTTGGTTTAAAAAAACACAAAACAAAAACCCAGAAACAAAGAACCTGCTCTGAGAAAAACTGTTGATCTGTTGTTTTGCTGTTTCTCTCTGTAAGAGAAAAGAGGAAATGGATTGCATGGAGAAGGTTGAATTTAGAAGCCCTATAACTAGCTAGCAAAGAGATTTGAAACTTCTTTTTCTTTTTGTGTACTTCGTATTCGAGTGGCCACTGTCTTCTTTAGAAGGGTCAGTAATACATGTCTCATCGAAATTAAATTTTAGAGAGTCTTTCCCAATCTTACGGAATTTTGGGGTTTGGGAGACTTCTAGGGATGGGAAGGGGAAGGAAACAATGTGGTGTCCTTTTTGGTTGGGCCTACTTCCTTCCTTCACAATGAGTGTTTAATGCCAGATTACATGCAGTCTATCCTATCTTTGTACAGTCTCTTAAATAGGCAGTTCTCACTTTTGAGCTCCACAAAGAGAACATCATTGTTGTTTCATGCTGCTTTTTGAGATATCAGCAGTGAAACCATCACTGTGGAGAGATATTTGCAGTGGGAATTTTTGTCTTTACCTCATTTTATTTTATTTTTTAAAGATTTATTTGTTTTTCGGAAAGAGAATGTACGTAAGTGTGGGGAGGGACAGAAGGAGAGAAAGTCAAGCTGTCAATACCCTGAACAGGAATCCCACCCAGGGGCTCGATCCCACAACCCGAAGATCATGACCTGAGCCAAAACCAAGAGTCCAGTGCTCAGCTGACTGAGTCACTCAGGCTCCCCCTGTCTTTCCTTCATTTTGGAAACAATTCCTCAATCAGAAATTTTTAAATTTTGGCCGTAGTTAGCTTTCTTCTGATAAATAGTCAGAGTTTAAATCACTACTTAAAACAGTATGCTCGCTAGAAGCTAACTAGCTGTACTTTTGATTTATGGTAATTTGCTCACTGTTGCAGCAAAGAGGAGAATGGGTAAGGCAGGAAAACAGCTTGTGTTAATGTGTCTTTGATTTCTAGCTACATATAAAAGTATGGTTTTGAGGAACTGATTATAAGTGTTCTCCATCAGCCGTAAGTGTCAGAGTTCAAGTAATAGTTCCAGTTCATGGTCAGTCTTCATTTTCTGTTTACATTGGCCAATCATCTTTGGTTGTTATTGGTTTCTTTTGTCTTTTTCTTTTTTTAACATTGATGAAGTTTACCATGACAAAGGCCAAAATTTCCAGGATTTAAAGGTTTTTGTTTTGTTTTGTTTTGTTTTGTTTTTTAAAGAAAACCAAAATTAAGCAAGAGCAATAAAATGTATTATGGAAGCAAATTAACATAAAACAGATGAGGAAAATGCATGGATTATAACTATATTGTTATTTATGTAAATATCATTAAAATAAATTAGTCCATTGAGAACCACCACTAATTTCATAATGCTTTTTTTTTTTTTTAAAAAAGTGAATGTAAATTGCCAAGAATCAATTGTATGAGGTTTTACGAAGTTAACTACATGTAAGTAAAATAGAGCCTATTTAGCATAAACCAAAAAGGTTGCATTTGTGAATTCTCGTGCTGGCTATACTTTTTCAAGTGTGTTATTTTTGCTTGTTTATTTGTTTTGGTCCCAGGAAGAACTGATTAAGTATGTTAACTTCGCTTTTCCAGCATATTATACCCAAGACCATTGATGTGAGTTTTCAGCCTTGGATTAATGATTTTAGCTCATGAGAAATTAAAACCTTGGATATTTTAAGCATGCTTAGTGCATGTGAGCAGCTATATAGAAGGCAAATGACCACACTTAATTTGAGAATAGATATTGAAGATCAAGTATGTTTAATGAACTTCTTAGTTCTTACTCTTTGCCTTAGATTTGGTGGTATTTAACAGAGCTGGCATTCTTGTACCTTCTGCTGCTCGTTCCCTTTTAGTTCTGTGTACTCTGGATCAGGGTTGGTTTGCTTTAGGAAAGAAAACATCCTGGTGTATGCAAGCCTGTGCCTTCACCTATAGACAACACTTGCTTGTATTTGAAAGAAAATCTCTTCTAATGTTCTTTTCTAAAATAATTACGTTTGCCTTTAGCAAAATCTTTGTGCATTCAGTGAAATATTTGTGTCTTTAATAAAAAAAAAAAAATCTGTAAGGTGACCTTTGTTCTCTGAAAGTAAACTTTCCCAGATAAGATGTGAGTGAAGACAGGATCTGATTTTTTTTGGATCTTATCCTTAGAACTGTTGAGAAGAACAGGAGTCCCCCTGGGATAAGTAGTGTTTATATACATATTTTTTTATATTTATATATATATATTATTTATTTTTTTTCTGGAATTTTCTGTGAACTTCTTTATGCTAAATTGATAAATGTGGCACTTTCCCATTATGTGGAGAGTTTTAATTCCTTGCTACCCCTAAAAACAGTTAAAATTGGGTAAATTTCTTTTTTAATATATTAAATTGTTTGGGAAAAATACCATGGTGAATGTCCTCTAACAAGATGCCTGTGAACTTTCTGTTCTGTCCGTGTGACCTTGGTGAATTTTTTTCTCTCTTTCATTGTTGTCATTGTATAGTAAGAGTAGTGATAAATGTTTATAGAGGTACTTTCCCTTATTAGCCAAAATCTGGAAACTACTCACTAGAATGAATAAATAAATGGCAGTATATCACACATTAGTGTATTATCCATGAGTGGGAATTACTAATTTTTAGAACAAGTTAAATTTCCTCAACAATGTGGATCATTTCTCAGAATCACATTGTTGAGTGAAAGCTGCTGGATGTAAAAATTATTTCTCCTATGGTTCCAAAGTGGGCACTTCTTATCCAAGTCTTTAAAGGTCAGGATCTTGATCTCCTTGGGCGGAGAGGTGACTAGAAGGAGCCTGAAGGGGGGTATCCAAGTTTCTGGTATGTGATTTTGTGATTTGAGTCTCATTACCTGAGTTTATTTACTTTGTAGAAATTCATAGTTTGTGCACTTCCCCATGTATGTTATACTTTAATAGAAAGTATCGACTGCGAAAATCAAGAGCTTCTGTTAAATGGAAAATAATGTATCCACTGTATGTTTAGTTGGAGATGAAGGACCAAAAGCCAGGAAGAACAAACAGGAAGCATTTCCGACCCTGGAGACTGTGTTCACAAAACTTCAGCTCCTTTCATATTTTGATCAGCATCAAGTGACGTCTCAGGTACCTGTTTAAAACTATGTGTTATGCATTGGGGATATTCATATTTACTTCAAAATTTCTTTCATGCAATATATGTTTTTGGCCTTACTTGGTTGTAGAGATATGTTTTAAAAATATAATTTGGAATCATCTCAAATTATTGAGTAGTTCAGTTTTAAGTGTCAGGTTGCCTTCTTCAGAGAAATGAATTTTTATTACGAATACTTTTGCTTTATGATAATAGTCAACACTGTATCAAATATTCCCTAATCCAATACTTATGTTACCACATTTTGGTTCTACATTGCTATGGTGAGGACGAAATTTGTTGATGACTAAAATAAAATACTATCTAAATGAGCAAAAACCAGATCTGTGTTGTTTTATGAATCCACTGATACTCAGATAGATGTTATCTGGAAATTAATTAGCATTTGTAGTTGTTTTACCATTAGATAAAGATCTTAATGCGCACTTGGCTTATTTCTTCAAGTTAGAGTTGTAATAAGGAAGTTACGGATTTGTACATAGTTTTGGTTTCTGTGGGAATATGTTTTAACTTTCTTCTAAGTAGATTATATAAATTCAAGTTTTTTGCTTATAAATTAAAATAATTTTGAATATTGATCTTACAGTTATTTTCAATTTTTTTTTGTTTTGTTTTTGGTTGCCCAGATCTCTAACAATGTGCTGGAACAAATCACGAGCTTTGCTTCAGGAACTTCCTATCATCTTCCTTTGGCACACCATATTCAGCTTATCTTTGATCTTATGGAGCCAGCGCTGAACATCAATGGACTGATTGACTTCGCAATACAGGTGTCAGAGAGACCCTGTTTCTCTCATTTTTAGGAAAGCCAACCTGCTAGGCATCATATAACTTAAAATGAGCAACCCAGTGCATTTTTGAATCATAGAGACATTCTGAATCAATAGTATTCAACTAGTTTTTTATTGTAGCTGTGTTCATAGTTTTCAATTAAATAATTATAACTGGCACTAAAATATATAAAAGTCATGTAAAAATGTGAGGGTCTTGAGGATTTATTTTTGTTCTTTGTTGGTTTGTTTAAGGACAGCTTAAAATTTATTTACTATTTATTATAGAGTATATTTTAAGTTAAGAGCAAAAAAAATTAAAACCTTTCAATTTGTCCCATTAAATTTCTTATATACATACTTGAGTTCATTTATTATCTTGCTTTTAGTGAATAGAAATAAAACTCATTTTCTTTTTTTTATTGGGCGTGTTTTATTAATAACAAGAAAGTAATGATAAATAATTTCTGTTTTCTTCAAAAGAAGGGAAAAGACAGGAAAAAGTGAGAGGTAGGGATGTTCTATGAAATCATCTGGTCTAGAACTTTGGGCTGCCATCAAGTTTTGGTAGCTGTTTCAGTCTGGATACTTTCTGATTCTATGTACCATGATGTTTAGACAGAGGAAAAACCATAGAATTTGGTAAAGGATTAAAAATAAAAACCAGCTTAGTTCACTGGGGTTGTTTTCTCACACAGTGGTTGTGTGTCCGTATGGTTCTGCAACAGGATAATGGGTGTGATAAGATGGTATTGGGACGACTTGGTGTGTCTGCGGCTTGTGAAAAGAAGTGTTTTCCTAGTTCATTTTGTCAGCTACATTTTCATTTGGTCTTTTCTCCCATTGCAGCTGCTAAATGAACTGAGTGTTGTGGAAGCCGAACTGCTCCTGAAATCCTCCAGCCTGGCAGGAAGTTACACAACGGGACTGTGCGTGTGCATTGTGGCTGTTCTCAGGCGGTACCACAGCTGTCTCATCCTGAATCCTGATCAGACAGCCCAGGTGTTTGAAGGGTTGGTATACAGAACATCATAATGGTTTTTCACATTCTTATTTTCTGTGCATAATTTGTGATGGAATATTGTAGTGGTTTTAAGAGGAAAACGAGTACAGGTGTTTGTTTCACTTTAAAAGATAGCGGTAAAGCATCAGGCTCCCAGCTCCATGGGGAGTCTGCTTCTCCCTCTAACCTTCTCGCTTCTCATGCTCTCTTTCACTGTCTCTCAAATAAATAAATAAAAATATTAAAAAAAAAAAAAGATAGCGGTAAAGACCACTTTTGCCAGAAAACATTGATCAGAGATGAAGATGTAAGCATGAAAAATATGTTCTCTTAATAGACAGGCCTTCCTTTCCTGCCCCTAGCTTCTATCAGTATAAGCCAGTTATTTACAACACTGTCATTTGCTATCCTGAACCATGGCTTATTATGAATGATGAATAAGTGACAGTTGCTTTGTTGATGTAATTTCAGTTTATATTCAAGACCAAATTAGCTATGCATGCATTGTTATTGATATTTGCTTCTTCAATTTCATTTCTTTTAGAAACTAAATCCATCTTGACAAAAGTTAATCTAGAACAAATGACTTTCTTAGTCTGTTTCTGGTTTGTTCGAACTATAGGGTGAAGTTTTCTCTACGTGCCATTGGACCAAGTCCTAATATCATCCCCATTTCACGTTGAGGTGACAGGGGCAAGAGAAATATAGTGACAAAACACCTCTTTGGAGCTCCTTTTTGTCTACCGAAGACTTCTTTCTCTCTCTTTATATATATATATTTTGTATTATATATAATATATATTTATATATATTAAAACAAAACCAAAACCCCTCTTTTTCTTTTTCTGACATTTTTCTTCCTGGATTTAAAAGAAGCATGGGGTTCTTTGATTCTACAGTACTTTTTTTTTTTTTTTTTTTTAAATAATCTAGCACATGCAATCAATTTATAATCTATTCTAGAGTGCCATCCATTTAACAGAAGCTTTTTTGGGAAAATGAAATGCTATCACGTTAATAGTACACATAGACTATTAAATGAAATCTCAAACATTCCAGATATTTTTAAAAAGTTTGAAAATAAATATTTTAGAATTCAGAAAACATAGGACTATCTAATAGCCCTGAACTACCCTGTGAAATTGCATAATTAGAACCATTCACAAATTAAGAAATTGAGTTGCAGGGCTTTTAAATGATGTTTTTGGTGAAGTGATCCACTTAACATTGCATAGCTCATAGATCTCCCAGATTGCTAAGTCAGAGCACATTTGTGCTCCTTGGTTTATACTGTGCTTTCTAAACTGTTTTTGGAAACCCATTAGTCATGAAATGAATATTATGATATGTTTTGACAAGTTTTATTTTTGTTATTTTGAAATTTAGTTCAGTATCACTTATTTTGACATGTTAAATGTATTATCTAGTAAATATTCATAAAATTATATTTGATATTATATTTTTATTTTGTCATTCATACTAAAGGTAAATGTTATCCCCAAAGCTTATTTTGTGCTGATATGCATATACTGGATCTTAGTGTAAAACGTTTTTCTTACTTCTAATGAGTGAAAAAAAATCCAGGAAACCCTGGCTACTCTGGTATGGATATCTACCAAAATCTCAGTAAATATTTGTTTACTTTTATCACAATGTAATTCCTGCTTTTTAGAGTATGTCTGGAATTATTGTTAGTATATTTAACAGATTGAATACTCTCCTTAATTTTAGGATACCTTGGCTGTAATTGATAGCTTTTGTCAGTGGTCTGGTGGCTTTGTCCACTGATACCAATTCACCAGGCTTGGGATGCAACACTGTTATTTCTTTATTGTCTTGTCATTTCCACCTCTGGGATTTGTGATTGTAGTGTCTTTCTTGGCCTTGACCGTCTAGGCTCACTCTGGCTCCCCCCAGCCCCTGGAGAGAGCTGAGGATTGGGAGTCCGGAGACTTCAGCTCTCCTCTTGGATGATCTGTGAACTAACTCTTTGCCTGTGGGCAAGTTATTTCACCTGTGTGAGCCTCAGGTCCCTCTTTATAAAATGAGGAAGCTGAATCAGAGGATTTTGAAAGCCCTTTTCAGCTTTAATAATCTGAGTCATCGATGACACTATTGTGATATTGCTGAACCTTATAACAGAATACAAGATGGTAATAGTGGAATCAGACTTACAAAGAGGTGGATTGACCACCAGTGTTTACTTCTCTGTTATATGAAGCTTTGTGTTGAATGAATTGTGACCAAAGCGACCATCCTTCTGATATGGGGAAAAGGGCACAGAAAAGGAATAGTAACAGTACTTCTAGAGAATGTCACTAAAAAGGGGGAGGGGTTAATTTCTTACATAAAGGTAAAGTAAAATTGTGTGTAGTTTGGATAAATAAGGAGAATGTGACCTCATATCATGAATTCATCAGGTTTTTGCCAGAACCAGCTCATGGTACTGAAAATGAATTTCCCCAGATTTACTGATTTAGAGACTTGCTCTTTTCCAAAGGAGTGGAATTAAGAATCTTAGCAAATGACCTGAATTTATTAATCTTTTTAGTGAAGAAGATTCTTTGTTAACAGCTTTCGTCTAGTGTTCTAGTCATAGCATCTCTGATGAATTCCTCCATACATAACCTTGTGTATGGAGGAATTTCTTTCATTTCTTGGTGTTAATGATATTTCCCACATTTTCAAAAGAATCATCTAGTATTTTAGTATCTTAATAGAAAAGTGACATTTTATGCAATTGTGGACTTTTGCTATTAGTATCAGAAACCTGATACTTTTTTCTTATATTTTCACTCCGACGAATTCAAACAATAAGATATATATTAGCAAAATATGTGTTTCATTTCATCATATATTCTTCCCCTCAGGTTATGTGGTGTGGTAAAGCATGTTGTGAACCCCTCAGAATGTTCCTCCCCCGAGAGATGCATCTTAGCCTACCTCTATGATCTCTATGTGTCATGTAGCCACCTCAGAAGCAAATTTGGAGACCTCTTCAGGTGGGTAGAAGAAAATCAACAGAAATAGGATTATGCCTATATTTGGTAGTGACCCAACTGTACTGTTGTACTTTTTAATAATGAAAATCAATAATAATTGTATCTGCCAGAATTCTTGTTGAATTATCTTTCATTGTCACTTTCACCTCCTATTACCAATTTCTATGCATGTTTAGTTATGATTGTAATTCTGAGGTAAGCTTGAGAGGAAATATTCTGTATTTTGCACTTGGTAGTACCTCACTTGGAACATTATTTGCCTGCTGTTTGCATGCTTACTTTCTCAGTGCCTTTGCTTTTCTGTTTCCTCCACTGAACTATTTCAGATGGTGTCCCTTAGTGGGTGTCATTCTTTGCCATCTTAGCACTTGCTCCTAGCTCCGCAACTAGACAGGTGCTAGAAAATACTTACTTAATGTTATTTTGAGGAAATTTTGATTATTAATTGTAGGCAGGGGTAAAAAGGGAATGATAATAGTGCCAAAGTAAATTTGTCATCTAGAAGAAAGTAAGGAAAGAACCATCAATTACAGTTCTTTGTAAATTCTGTGAGATTTGTGTTCCAGGTTTGTGTAGAATGTGACTGCTCATCTTTGCTTTTTTTACCCCCACCATCTCTTGGTTGGGCTACTGCAGAGTCCTAACTCTAACTCATTTCTCAGCTCGCACCCTGACTCTCTTTAGCATACTGTCAGCATACCTATCGAAGTCATCCTTTTAAAACAAGAGTAATTCGAAGTTTTCTTGCAGCTTCTTATCTACACAGAATAGAATTCAAAGTCCTAACCTAGCCTTCAGGATCTGCAGAATCCAGCCTACTCTTCTCCCTCTTCCCCACTGTGTACTCTATGCTAACCACGCAGACCTCTTTCCTGGTCTTCACACCTACTCTAAGCACACTCCTGTCTTGGGGCTTTGGCACTTGCTGCTCCCATTTATGTGATCCTTCTCTCTTAAATGTTCTTCCCCAAAGTGCATTCACGGCTCTGCCTCCCTGCCCATTTTGTTTTAAATAGCAGCCTCTTCCTCCTACCTTCTGTCATCCTCTGAACCTTAGCACTTGCTACCACTGGGTGAATTATATATGTATTTATGGTCTGGCTTCCTCCTAGAAGTAAGCTTTGTGAAAAGAGTAATTTTGATTTTCTTCCCTGCCGTATCCTGGTACCTTGAAGAGTGTTTGGCTCCTAATAGGCACTGCAAAAAACATGCTGAATGAAAACTCCACCCCCCTATGATATTTTTTATGGTATTGATAGGGGAAAAAATGGGAGAGTATGTCATCCTGAAATGAGCTAGGTTTTCAAACAATTCCTTGTAGAACACTTGTGTGGGTCTTAGGAAACATCTTTCTGCAGAAATGATGTAATAAGAAAAATACTGTATACTCTTACTTTACAGACTGCTTTCATTTTCAGTTTCTGGTTTTCAGAGAGCTTTCTCATACAGGATTTGGTTCTTGAAACCAAGTAGTGAACTTCCCAAGGAAGCCCCAATAGCCTGTTTGACCCCTAGTGCTCCCGCCGGGTAGTGCAAGTGTGTTCAGGAAATGAATTCAAGTATTGCACCCTGGGTATGTGGAGGTTTAGGAGACCAACAATGAGCTGAGGGTCAGTGTGGTGTCACTTCACAGGGAGAGGCCCTGGTTCACATTTTCCTGATTAAACACCTGGAAGACCAGCACAGCTCTCAGGAAACGTTGAAATCAGGCATTTTTGTCAATCAGGATTAAGAATAATGGTCAAACCAAAGCTAGTGACTCAGAGAATTTCTATTAGGATGCTAATAAGGTAGTTTTAATGATTAAATCAGAAGGAGCATCTCTAAATCTGTGTGAGTAGACTGTTGGGGGGCATATGTCTTGCCCTGAGCGTGCTGTGCTGTGTACCAGGCACTGTGCTGGTTTCTTTAATCTCTTCATACTCCCAGGAAGTGGAAATGACTGTTCCTATCAACAACTGATTATTCCTCATCATAAGCTAATAAATGATGAAGCCTTGGTTACACACAAGTCATTTTGGCCTCAAAGCCTGTATTGCTTTTATTACTCTGATAATCAGGTTTTTCAGGAACATGCAATTTCAGAAAGAAAATGTCTCTCTGTTATTTTCTTAGTTCCATATATGTCTGTAACAGAGAGTGGTAAGAGTTTTAGAGTGACCTGGAAAGCAGCTAATGTTTTATTAAAGCATGGATGCTCATCTGGAAAGAGTGTAGTAAATGAAACAGGAAGCCTATAAATGAAGAGTAAGGAGACTTCACCACGAGCCACAGATATTAGAAAAATTATGCAATGCAGGCTGGAGGTCGCCAAGAGTGAACTCCAGAGATGTCTCTAGACTGAAAGAAAAGTGGGGGCTGAATCTTATAAAAATTGAGAGCATAAAGCAGAATTCTTTCGGTTTCTAAGACAGGTATGAATAGATTGGTAGAATAAAGTCATAAAAGAGGTAATGCTATACTATTTGCTGAAGTCCATTTCACTAAAATGACACTCAGCATATGGAGAGGTGGAGGGAACCTACAAAGAACCAAGTTTTTGTTTCATTTTTAGTGGGAAAGTGAAACAAATTAAGTCTATTACTAAGTGAGAATGAATGAAAAGTTGAGTAGAAAGGATGGTAAGGGTTAAGGCAGGGAAAAATGGGAGTTGTTTAAAAGTCCTGGAGAGTGAAGTAAATGTTCATCCTTTTGAACAGATCATGCTCCAGATTGTAAACTTGTATCCTTTAGGGACAGCTGACACTTTTTATATAAGTTGTCTGCCCAGAAAGAGAGCTGAGGAGACTATAATTACTGTCATTTAGTGGGTGGCTTTAGTCCTGTCTGCTAGACCAGTATTTCCTAGACTGCTAGGAATTGGAATGAAGACCTCCTGATGTGATCCTGCTCTAGGAATATGTTATAATTGCTGCCATTCAATCTATCCTTGAATAGCTTTCTAGTTATTCTAGGGTTTTGTGTTTTTTGTTTGTTTGTTTGTGTGGTTTTTAAAATTTTTTTAACACTTTTCTCCTTGTAACCCCAGTAGTGCCTGTTCAAAAGTTAAACAAACCATATATAATAATGTGATGCCTGCGAATTCTAACTTGCGATGGGATCCAGACTTCATGATGGATTTTATTGAGAATCCTTCAGCTCGTAGCATCAATTACTCAATGCTGGGCAAGATCCTTAGTGACAATGCGGCCAATCGCTACAGCTTCGTCTGTAATACGCTCATGAATGTGTGTATGGGCCATCAGGATGCAGGAAGGTGAGCTGGGTTACCCTGGAATTCACATCTAACAACATAGTCATTGCCTTGGTGTTACTTTTAAACTAACTTCGTTATTAATTGCCTGGGGTGACATTTGGATGTTGTTTGCTTTTTGTTTCCCCCACTTATTCCTGAATCTATCTCTGTGTTATACTCTGATTTCCTTAGACTGACAGGCTGTTCTGGCTGAATGCTCTGGCACGAGATACTTTGGATATAAATTTTAAGTTAACTATCCACTTAAAAAAGCATATAATAAAAATGCAAATGAAAAAGACCTATATCAGGGGCACCTGGGTGGCTCATTGGGTTTGGCCTCTGACTCTTGATTTCCCCTCGAGTCATCTCAGGGTAGTGGGATCGACCCACACGTCAGGTCCCTGCTCAGTGTGGAGCCTGCTTGAGAATCTTTCTCTTCTCCTCTTTCTGACCCTCCCCCTGCTCCTGCTTTCTCTTGAAAGGAAGGAAGAAAGGGAGGGAGGAAGGAAGTCTCCTAAAAATAAATCTATTTTAAAACACTGTATTTTGGCCTACCTTCCTATTTAAAACACTGTGTCGTGTCTTTAATTTTTTTGATGCCCCTAAAAATGTAAATTTGTGTCTGCTTTGTTCTAAGAACAAAAATATGTTAATTGGCATCTGTACTGATTTTAGTCAACAACATTAAATATTAGAAAACGTTTGAAGCCACTTGCTTTTATTTTGGGTTCCAGGTAAAAGTGGGTATTTAATAAATCTTTGCATCTTAGAAATGAATGACTTTGATGGTAGTGAAACGTATGTGTTCATTAAGTATATCACTTGTGCCTGTTTCTTTCTTACTTTCTACGTGTTCTTTTTCCTCTTCCCAGGATTAATGACATTGCCAATTTCTCCTCCGAGCTGACTGCTTGCTGCACTGTTCTTAGTTCAGAATGGCTGGGAGTTCTGAAGGCTCTTTGTTGTTCTTCAAATCATGTGTGGGGGTTTAATGATGTACTTTGCACTGTAGATGTAAGTTTTCTTTTTCATTTAAAAACTCATCTGTGCAATTAAATATTTAGTTAGGAATTCTTTTTAATTGATTTAACTCTTACCTAAAACATAAATTATTTTTTCTTTCTCTGCCCAAAAGCACTAAACGAGAATGCAGTTGCCAACAATTATATAAATTAAGAAAAAAAAATCAAAATAAATACAATAGCTTAATCTACAGCAGAGATGCCAAGAGTTTCCCTCTTTGTTAGCTGAGATTTCTTATATAGTCTGTTCTCTTCAGAGTTGTTGGTTCATATTTTTACCAAGGTCCTTGGGCTCCTCATGGTACAAGACATAATCTACCTAAAGCAGTTTACATTTCGAAGAGAACCGGTTTGTTTTGTAATGATCAAGGTGTGTTCTAGGAATAATATGGCTTTCTCTGTGTTGCCTAAGAATGTCCAGGCCCAGATTCACTAGTGTGTTCAGTCTTTCTTAGTGATTGTGTCTGGAAGTTGATGAAGAGATACCCAGTATATATCACTGATTTCCTTTGCATGTCTGGTTGCATCTAAGATGTGTAATTTTTTTTTTTTTTTTAAATCTGTCATGAGCCTCTGTTTTTCCTATCACTTCTTGAAGTTATCATGTTATACCTGGGTGTGTCTTCTGTGTAGAAGACATTTATGTATTTTACAAACCACCTTCCACTTTCCAGTTAGAGGTTTACTTTCTAGTCCTGGTATCTCAGGACTAGGTAGATAATTGTACTCCATTCATAGTTATCCCTGAAAAGAACTCTAAAACATTAACAGGGCTTATTTTTCAATTAGAGGAACTTCTTTTTCCTTGAAAGATAGATAGGTAGATAAATTCATATGTGTTCCCCGCTTTTCCAGACAGAAGAGATCTCAATTTTTATCTTTAACATAATTCCTTAACCTCTTGGTTGTTTTCTGTTAGACGTTATCTCTGCTTTTTTCCTTCATCTGCAGAATTGGGATTAATAATAGTTATGGGCCCCATGTTGGTGTGCTATTAAATGAGCTGGTTTTTGTAAATTACTAACCATAGTTATTGGTACAAGTTAATATGAAGGCTGCTATTAAGTTTGTTTTTGTTATTGTTCTCTTCCAAAGTCTTAAGGTCTGTATAGGTAGAGGTTTTGTTCTGAATGCATTATTTTTCCTTCTCTTCCTTTTTTCACAGTCTCTCTTTCTCCTCCTCTCTCTTTCCACTCTTTCACGTTTAGGAGCCAGATGGAAATTTTGTTTGTTTTCCAAACTAATTATGTTATAGAATCATTCATAGTTATCCCTGAAAAGAACTCTAAAACATTAACAGGGCTTATTTTTCAATTAGAGGAACTTCTTTTTCCCTTGCTTCCTAATGATCTTACCCTTAAATGTCAAATGATGCGACATTCTGCTAAAATTTTTTTATTTATGCTATATCTATTAGGAATTTCTTGATTTTGTTTTTGTTTTGTTCAGTCACATGTACTCTAGATAAAACTCAGTATCCCCTGATAGCATTGGGATATATGGAAACCTCATTGTCTTATAAAGTAGAAATAGTCCTTAGAGGATAACAAACCTACTCTGTTATCATTTCGCTCTATTGGGTCATTTTGTGACTTGAGATCTAACTGTTATTGCCTACATTCTCTTAGATATTAATCTTAGATAATACCTGAAGGGGTGTTAGGTATTAAAACATGTCAATGTTTTTCTTGAAGGTGAGTGACCTTTCATTCCATGATTCATTAGCTACTTTCATTGCTATTCTGATAGCACGACAGTGTTTCTCCCTGGAGGACGTCGTGCAGCACGTGGCACTTCCCTCTCTCCTAGCAGCAGGTACGGCACATCCGGAGTTGCCCTGATTATTTGATGGCTGTCTTGGGGTGGTTTCTGGATGGTAGAACTACTTTTGAAGGGTCCATGCATCGGGTGGTGGTGTGGTGTTGAGGTAAAGATTGTAGAACTGGCCGTGTTGTTCAATACAAAGTCAGGTGGATCCCTACGTAAAGGTGTTTTTTAAGGAGGCCCTCTGGTTTCCTGAAAAAGCATAGCTTACTGCCTTCCTTCTTACTGTAAGGAGCATTTATATTTAAGTTATTCTGGAAAAGTTAGCTTAATAGAAAAGCTGAAGACATGTCCTTGAGTACATGAGAAAATATGCTTCTATAATCTCTCTTAGCTTGTGGAGATGCAGATGCTGAGCCTGGGGCAAGGATGACATGCCGACTCCTGCTTCATCTCTTCCGAGCTCCCCAGGCCTGCTTATTACCTCAAGCAACTGGTGAGCTGACAGCTGAAAAACCCCTGATGACATTTTCCTTTGGAGGTAGAGATGCTAAAATGAGCAAGTAGGCTGTCCATTCTGTCATTTCCTTCCTGATTTTGGTGAGCTTGCTGTGCAGGTGAGGAAGGAGTGCAGTAAAGCCATTGAATGGGCTGTCAGCACCTTCTATTTATGCAATATCAGGATGTATTGAGAAACTCAAATCAGGAGTCAATAAACAATAAAAATATTTTTGCTCTTAGGCCAAGCTATGCTGGTGGGTAGCTTGATCCTTTCACACCTACTATGTATGTTGGTTATGAACCACATCATAGCAGCTTAGGGCAATGATGATTCATTTACTCTTTACTAAGATAAAAGGAATAAGGAAGGATTCTGGGGGTGTTACTGAAGTGTGTTTCTAAAGATCATTTCCATATAGTGTATGTGTGTGTGAGAATCAGCGTATGTAGATGAAGGTTCTTATTTTTTTGATCCATTTCTCTAAGAAGCAAAGACATTGTTTTAATAATTAGAAAAGGTTAAGAAAGGAATACTGACAGTATTTCTTAGTGGATCCACAAAGCTTTGATTAAAGCTTGCTGATGGCATTTAAGGACCCCTAGTCTAACAGTGAAAGGCTCTGTCAGTTGTAAATGGTTAGAAGAGATTGTTAATGATGGTGATGAGACCATTAAAGGTCTGCTGTTTTTCTCATAGGCAAACCTTTTCCTGGAATAAGATCATCTTGTGATAGACACCTCTTAGCTGCTGCCCACAACAGCATTGAAGTGGGAGCCGTGTTTGCTGTCTTAAAGGCAATTATGATGCTTGGTAAGATTATCCTGACACTAAACTTGGTTAATAACCAGAAATAGAGGAAAAATCATTTGTATTCAGGTTCAACTCTTATTCATATTACTGGTAAAACATGGTTTAATTTGGTTTTATCCTGGCAAAATTAGTTGGCTTTCTTCAAGTCCAAGATCAGTTGGACTTGAGGTGTCTGCTCCTTACCTACAAATCTGGGGGAATTTAGATACTGTATTTTTTTTTTCCCCCAATGGCATTTTTACTACAGGATGTTTCATTTTGTTACAATATAGATTCTCAGACCTACAGGGTGGTTTTGTTTTTATTTGTTGGCATAAGTCACACTTTGTGATGGACACAGATGACGTAGTGATCTAACCAATGGTTTAAAGTTCATATTATATATTATAACAGCACAATACCAGAAAACTTGGGTTTTAATTCTTAGTGTTTTGCTTCTGTTGTGACCCTGAACAGGTATATAAGCTTCTGCCTTAGGTTTTTCATGAATTAGGTCATAATTGCAATGATGTTGATATTATTGATAAATCAATATTAGTTAATTTAATCCATCATGTCCAAGATATCCTTTATACTCCTGTTAGTATATATATTCCTGGAGTAGTAGTACTGCATTTTCTGTTCGTTGACAATATAATCCTTTAAGACATTTTTATTCTATAAATTTATTCTATAAATTGTTGAGTAGGAATTCTTGAGTCCAGACTGCCTACTTCCCACTATGGGAAACCTTTTTTGGCCTTGACTGAATAAATGTTCTGTCTTATGTTCTGAAGGAGCTCTCTTTGATTAGAAAAGAAGCTACTGAGAAGGTAGGAAATGTTTTAGAGGAATCTTCAAGAACATTGTACTTCATACTCCTGTTTGAATATTATTTGTTGACAATGAAGGATAATAAGATTTTCATTAAAAAAATTACTAAAAGTTCACTTTAACAAAAGAGTTATATATAGACACATACATATTTACATATGGTTTCTAGGTTTTGCAGTAGTGTAAGGGTAAAGGTTGGAGAAAACGTATGTATACATTCATTATATATAGAAATGCCAATGAATTTATAGTAAAAAAGAAAGGTAGAACCACGTGGATGGTCATAGCCTCTGTTCTGAGCTTAGGAGCTTGTATTATTATATAACTAACATTAAATGCTCATTTCAGTAAGTAAAATTTCTCCTTTCTGATGATGTTTGAAAAGAAAATGTTTGGTCAATCTACTTAATAAGTAAGTGTAGGGACCATAAAGTCCAGGACTTGCCTTTTTTTTTTTTTTTTTTTTTTTTTTTTTTAACTGTGGTATCTCTAATTCCCATCGGATAAACTAGACAGTAGATTTTGAAATAGTAGCTTTTCAACAAACAAATGTTGAAAGTGTGACTACAGAAGGGGATACAGACATTGACTGGCAGAAAACAAAATGAGTGCTATCTAGGCGCTTAACCCTTCCTTTGGAGGATTGGTCCAGTTCCAATTAAAATTTGCCAGGCTCTTTAAAGAGTCATAGAACTGTATTTTAATATCCATGTGTAATAACCAGTTCATTTATCTTTGGTTGGCTTTCCTTGGCCTTTTTAATTCACCTCAGTTCTTGGTAGATAGAGAAGCCTTCAAGTCTGAGATGTCAGAATCAGGTCATTTGGATGTCTGCAGAGCCTTGGACTAGGTAATTGTTGAACACTCTTTTCTATTTGTTCTATTATTTGTGCAGTTCCAGAAGGGTCTGGCACAGTCTCCTTTACCTTCTCTGTCATCCTACCATCTAAACTAAATGAGAACCTCAATGAGGATTTCTTAGGCGGAGGTGTTTATTTCTCTGATTTTGTTTTTATATAAGTTTTGATTTCTCTACCTCACCCTGTTCTTACCAATGTTTCCTCAAGTCCTGTCTCCCAGGATCTATTTTGAATTTGGGTGACAAAATTGTTCTATAGAAATTGGTTTTTAATTTATGTAGTAGTTTTAACTTAAGGTGTAGAAATAGTTGTTTATATCCCCAGAGGTGGGGAGAAAGTATGCTAAATTTTGGTACATATCTTTCAGCCCCCAAGGGGCTCTGTTGAATTAAATAAACTCTTATGGGTGAAGTGAAATTGTTACTTTTTTCTCTTGTGTATTTTAATGAGGAGTATATGATAATATAGAATAAGATACTGATGACCTGAAAAGTATTATATATTCCTCCCCTCCTCTTGCAATTTTATGAATAAATATTCACTAAGCCATTCTGATTTTTCAAGTTT
This sequence comes from Mustela nigripes, assembly GCF_022355385.1. NCBI lineage: Eukaryota > Metazoa > Chordata > Mammalia > Carnivora > Mustelidae > Mustela > Mustela nigripes. The sequence continues at coordinate 142,529,378 of NC_081558.1, read as the reverse complement.
TCCAGCAGAGTCAAAACTTTTTATGGTTGACCTGTGGGTTTTAAAAGGCTTTTGCACTGATCTAGGCTTGGTTTTACTCATAGTGGGCAGTAAGGGGCCTCGTTTAAACTCATTTGCTGGTTCCAAGAAACTTTCTTGTTCAAGGCTTATAACCCTGTAGGTGGACAGGCAAAAGTTTAGAGGCTCTGTTGTCATTTGGCAGTCTTTATTATCAAATTATATTCTCTCACTTTTAAAATATGATAGTGATTTGTCTTTCACAGCTGGAGAGGGTTTCTTATTTACAGCTATTCTGACATTCTGCTCCCAAGAACTTGATTGTGAAGGAAATCCTTTCCTTAGTTTAATTTGACTCAGTATATTAGAGGTTGATCTGGTGAGGTTTTCTAATTTGGATGTTTACAGAGAGGAGAGTGAGAGACTTGGGTTATTCAAAGAATGCCCTAATGTTTTAGGGCTTCCTTAGTATGCATTGCCCTTTTCCATTCCCAGGGAAATAAATCTCTCTTGTCAAGAAGTTGATAGTAAGGTGGGCTAAGGCAAAAGTTTTCTGTTGACCTATGGATAGAAAATAAGTCATTGTAAGAGAAGAAATGGAAAAGGGACATCTAGAAGGGTGAGTAACCCATTTTTTCCTTGTCTATAAGTGAAATGAATTTGAATATTGAATACATTTGTGCTTGAAATATTGGTGAAATAAATGTTCTCTGATTATTAAGTATGACTCGTAATGGCCTTTCCAAGTTCAGTGAATACATACTTAATTCTGTAAACAAAATAAGGAATAAGTCTTGAATATGCTTTTTTCCCCCATGTCCAGTGAAACTTCTTTGGGTTCTCTCGATTATCCTCTTGATCCATTCTCTCTTGCTGAACAACAGGCTATGCCATAATGATGCCATTCACATATTTTAACTCCTTGAAGTCTTGCTTCATTTACTTCTCAAGGCTTTACTTCACTTACGGCAATATTTTGAACTTCTGTGATTTTGCTTTTGTGGTTCTATTATTTAGGAGATGCCAAAATTGGCAATAACAATGTCAGCTCTTTAAAGAATGATGACTTCACCATGAGGGGTTTACGACGTGATGGGAATACTGATGATATCTGGACTGCCTCACAAAATCCAAAATCCTGTGGGAAAAGCATTTCCATAGAAACTGCCAACTTAAGAGAATATGCCAGATATGTACTGAGGACTATCTGTCAACAGGTATTTTTCAGATTTAATTTGCCTTTAACTTTGACTATATAATTGTTATGAGAGAAATGTTCTCTGTTGTAGGAAACTTGCACATCAGGGTTCCTTTTCTTCTTGCTAACTTTATTTGAAAATAAATTGGAATTTGTTGAAAAGTTGCAATAATAAGAGCTATAGTGTATATGCCCTTTATGCAGATTCACCAATTTTTTATATTTTGCCACATTGCTTTCTTTATGATTCTATTTGTGTGTGAATATGGATGCATATACTTTTTAATTTTTTGCTGACGCTTTTGAGAGTAGATGGTATACATTATGAATTTTTACTTTTTAATACCTTAGTGTTCACTTTTTAACATAACCAAATGCAGTTATCAAAAATCAAGAAATTTAGCCTTGGTACTCTAATTTTTTTCTTACCTGAAGCTACATTCATTTTTTTCAGTTGTCCCAATAATGTTGGTTTTGTCTGAGATTTCCTATAGATTAGCTTCAGGCTATGCAATCTTAGCCAAGATGCTACGGAAGTAATACTATGTTCTTCTAGGGTAGTCACACCTGAAGTCACATATCCATTCTCACCTCCCCGGCGGTGATCATTTTGATGAAATTATTTGATGAAAGTGTATGGTTTCAAGGTTTTGCTGCTCTATCATTTTTACCCCTTGTAATCAGTAAACAGCCTTTGGAGAGACATTTTGAGACAATGCAGATGTCCTGCTCCTCATCAAATGTCACCACCCATAGAGCATTCATTTTTATTCTTGTCCAAACTAGTCTTTGTATGAGAGTTGCAAAATGGTGATTGTTTCTTCCCCTCTATAGTTAGTAATTTGAATTGCATTCTCAGGAGAGCCTATCACTATTAATATTTTTTACCTTATTCTTATTTAGTTATCCATGTGGATTATAGTATACAGTCCTTAGTTATTTTCATGTTCAGATTGTCCCAGATTTGTCCAGTGTGAACCTTTTCATTATAGCTTTTAAGTTTTGACATGTCTTTCTCTCTCTCTCTCTCTCTCTCTCTCTCTCTCTCTTTTTTTTTTTAAACCACAAGTATTTTTAATTCCTGGCCCACCTTGTGCTTTCCCTATTCCAAACCTGGAATTAGTCATTCCTCCAAGGAACTCTGGTTCTAGTTAATAGAGGATGGTATTTAGAAACCAGGATATGGGCCCTGTGGTGCTCATTACTGTGCCGATGGGGTTTCATTGCCTCTAAGTCTTTTCATCATATAGAGGTAGTTAAAAATACATCCATATACATAAGTTTGTGTGTATATTCATGAGTTTATACTGATTCATCCACTTCTATTAACATCACTTAGTTCTTCTTTGCATTCCCCTAATAATTTCATATTAATATTGTCATCCACAGTAAGAACCCTGGCTCCCAGTAACATCAGCCATTTACTCATTTATTTAATACTGTACTACACCTGAAATAGTTTTCAGAATTGCTGACCTATATACCACTAAGGAAAATATGGAAAGGAGTTGAAGATTTGTTTATAATTCTTTTTTCCCTAATGACTTCTAGTATTGTATTAAAAAATCTTTTTGAACTTTCTCCTTCAGTATGGATGTTATTCATTTGAAATAGAATTGATTTTATTAGTTTTTATTTGCATTCAGTTGAGATTCCCTTTTTCTTCCTCTCCACTGCTTCAGATTACCATGCTTCTACAACTCAGCTGCACAAACAGGTGTACTGAGAGATGTGTTCTCTGTCCCTTGTCTCTTTCATCCTGTGTTTTTTCCTGCCCTTGGTGATCATTATTTTTTGACTTATCTTCCTTTTTTTCCTTTTAATTTCTCTTATAAAAAAAGAAAACATGGCATACCATACATACAGTTTTCTATTTCGATGGAGACATTATGTTAACAGGAACATGTTTTTATTAGAGCATGTTGTAACTTGGGTAGAAGTTCATGAAATGGTCATATAGATAATGAGAGGCAGTTGTGTATTGTTTCCCTACCAGAAGCACCAAGGGTCAAACAGTTTTAATCCCTGAAAAATATTTCTGATATCTGGGTCCCACCATCAGATATGTATTTGCTGGGCCCTGAGCACTGGTATTTTAGCAAGCTCCACAGGTGACTTTAATAGTAACTCAGCATTGGGCTACTGGTGTAGTTAAGAAACAGGCTACATCTGAAACAGATCTGGATTCGAAATCGGCTCTGTTGATAGTTTCTTCTATAGTATAAGAGTTTGCATGATGAAAGGCAAAAGGGATTTAAACTGCTAAAAACTCTCTGGAGGATAGTTGACCATATGTATCAATAGTCTTAAATTTGGTATACTTCTTTACTCAACAGTTATGCTTTTATGAAGTTATCCTAGAAAAATAATTGTTTAGAAAGTAGATGTGCACAAATATTTATAATAGTATCATGTATAATATAAAAAAATGACAGCTTTCTAAATGTGTTACTCTGTTCTTTCTATTTAGTATAGTAAGCATTACATAAAAATGAAGACATGTACTAATACAGAATCATTACCGTTATACGCAAATATTTTGCATATTTCTTTTTCAAACTTTTTAAAACCAAGGTCCCACTTTGTATTTTTAGGAAGTCAAAATGCCAGGAATTTTGTTTTCAAAATTTTTCCCACTTATTTTTTCATGCAATTTTTATTTCATTGGAAGATTTCTGTCTGCTTTGTATTCTATTGTTCACCATGATTCAGTGCATATTACATTCACGTGTAGAAAGCCTCTGCCTCTCAATCTAATAGCCGATTTTTTTTTTTTAAGGAATGGGTAGGAGAACATTGCTTAAAAGAACCTGAAAGGTTATGCACAGACAAAGAGCTTATTTTGGACCCCGTGCTTTCAAATATGCAAGCACAGAAATTACTGCAGCTTATCTGTTATCCTCATGGTATTAAAGAATGTACTGAGGGCGACAACTTGCAAAGACAGCACATTAAGCGTATTCTTCAGGTGAGTGATTAGAGTCTAACGATTGTGTTTCTGTCATGTAACACTTTCTCTTTTTCTTTTTTTTTTTTCATGCTCAATGCTAATTCTTGACTTCAAATCTGATTTTTATTCTCCTAATTTTCTCTTCTGTGAAATTGTTGCACCTCATTGCTAGGTAAATATAGATACTGGAGGAGCTATACAATCATAGTATTAACACTGATATTTTAAGTCTGCTATATTTAGATGAGATATAACCTTTCTGGAGGGATAGCCTTAAATATATTAGTCAAAAAGTATTGAAATTATTTTGGAATGGATTGCTTAGGTGAATAGATATGGAGAGAAGAAATCCTTGTTTTATTTTTAGTGCCTGGCTGAATGTGCATTATTTTTATTTCACTTCATTTCATTTCATTTATTTTAAAGATTTTATTTGAGAGAGATAAGAGAGTATGAGTGAGCAAGAGAGAGCAGGGGGAGGAGCAAAAGGAGAAGGAGAAACAGAACTCTCCACCAAGCAGGGAGCCCAATGTGGGGCTTGGTCCTGGCACTCCATGATCATGACCTGAGCCCAAAGCAGATGCTTAACTGACTCAGCCACCCATGCGCCACAGATGTCCATTATTTAAAAAAAAAAAAAAATTTTTTAAATTTGTGTCTACAGTGAATGTACATAATGGAGCCTTTTGATCCCTACAGATTCTTTTATTCTGTATGATTATTCTGTTCTTTTCTTGAGAGGGAATACTGCAAGGAATTATTATATTTTAAGACCCATTTCGGTATCCTTAATGCATTAATTCTTTCCATTTTCCCCAGAATCTTGAGCAGTGGACGCTAAGGCAGTCCTGGCTAGAACTTCAGTTAATGATCAAACAGTGCTTGAAGGACCCTGTGAGTATATATTGGAAGCATGTGTTATGTATACAAAAATTAAGAACAGGAAGAACACGTTGATGTTGGAGGATGGAGTAAAACATATGCATGCTAGTTTTCTTATGTGTAACTCCAGGGCTCTGGTTCTGTGGCTGAAATGAACAACTTACTGGACAATATTGCAAAGGCAACAATAGAGGTATTCCAGCAGTCTGCTGATTTGAACAATAATTCTTCTAATTCTGGCATGGGCCTCTTCAACCCAAATGGAATTGGAAATACTGATACAAGTAGCACGAGGCAGAATGGAATAAAGACGTTTCTGAGGTATTTTTTTCTGTAGTTCGATTGGACTGTGATTACTTTTTCACATGTAATGGTATGTTTTTATTTGCATGATGCAGTTACTTTTCATAAAGGTGCAGGAATGTGAAATTATTTGTGTCATTTATCATTATTTAATAATTTTTTAAAGGGCATGGTGATGGATCATGTCTCAGTGTTTAACACGTCCAGACTCCTTGGAACTACATATGACGCGCAGAAGGGATTGATTTCTTTATTTTCTCCTTATGGCTACTCTGTTCCATAGAATTCATTATATAGGAAACATTCATTTTCCCATTTTTATTAATTGGCAGTGTTGCACAAATAATAATCGTGATAAGCAGGTTGATTTGTATTTCATCATTTGGGTTTAAAGTATAACTAGTGAATTTTAAAACCTAAAAAATTGGATATTAATATGCTTAAACATCATCAGAACATTTCATATCTTAACCATGACAGTAAAGTGTGTTGTTTATTGTGCAAAAGGACTATTGCTAATCAGAGAGCTAGAATCATAGAAGACTTGCACAGATTTAAAAACCTTAGTGACAGTGTTCTCCCAGAACCCCACATTTTATTGCTTTACATAGTGAGAGTGGAAAAGTATGTTCAAGTATCTGATACTTTACATAGTGAGAGTGGAAAAGTATGTTTAAGTATCTAATATTTGCTTTACATAGTGAGAGTGGAAAAGTATGTTCAAGTATCTGATATTTGGTACAGAGATAAAAGGGAAGCTTTGTGATAATTGTTGTTTCTTATTCATCAAAGTTTTGCCCTGGAGTTTCTGTTACAACTGTGAGAGCAGAGGAAAAGAACACCTCCTTGGGTATAACACCTATTTCTGATTTTAGTTCCTCTGAACGCAGGGGTGTGTGGCTGGTGGCCCCCCTAATTGCCCGGCTGCCGACCTCTGTGCAAGGACGGGTACTAAAAGCTGCCGGAGAGGAGCTGGAGAAGGGACAGCACTTGGGCTCCTCTTCAAAAAAGGAAAGAGACAGACAAAAACAGAAAAGGTATGGCTGCAAGGTGTTTCTTTGTGTGAGGGCTTAAGGAATGACTGAGAAGTAACATTTTGCAGACATATATGGTCACTATACCCAGAATGCACTGAAATTGTTTTTAAATGGAAATGGCAATACTCTGTTAGGTAACGCTCTGATCCTAGAAAGTTCCAGGTAAAAAATAATTAGCACACCAGTTCGTTCTGCCCATGTACCCAAATTACTGCTGAGCCATTAAGGACACCAACTTCTTAGCCTCACTTCAGACCTGTTGAATCAAATCTGGATATCCACTTAGTCTCTATAGTCTCCATTTAATTACTTTTTTTTTTTTTTTTTAAAGATTTTATTTATTTGACAGAGAGATCACAAGCAGGCAGAGAGGCAGGCAGAGAGAGAGAGAGAAGCAGGCTCCCCGCTGAGCAGAGAGCCCGGTGCGGGGCTTGATCCCAGGACCCTGAGATCATGACCTGAGCCGAAGGCAGCGGCTTAACCCACTGAGCCACCCAGGCGCCCCACTTTTTATTCTTTTAATTATCTATGTTTAAAATACATAGAATTATATCATTTTGTCCTGTTGGACACTAAGATAATATTTGTAACACTTAGGGCTCTTGTTCTAGACTAAATACTAAAATATACCAACCACTAAATTTAATCTTTTCTTCATTTATTTTAGGCCCTAGAAAAGGTTCCAAATAATTAAATTTGCAAACTGACTCTGGTTTTGAGAAAGAATAGACCTGCTTTCTAATGTGAAAATATGAATTTAGCATCTCAGGAGTAAAGGGAAATAATGAAGATTTCTTCCATTAAAAAAACCCCAAAAAACAAAAAAACTCTGAACATGTATAGTTCATATCCCCTAATGAATAATATTTTATTTTTTTTAAAGATTTTATTTATTTATTTGATAGAGAGAGATCACAAGTAGATGGAGAGGCAGTCAGAGAGAGAGAGAGAGAGAGAGGGAAGCAGGTCCCCTGCTGAGCAGAGAGCCCGTTGTGGGACTCGATCCCAGGACCCTGAGATCATGACCTGAGCCGAAGGCAGTGGCTTAACCCACTGAGCCACCCAGGTGCCCCACGAATAATATTTTAATAATATTTTAGTAGCTACAATTTATTTGAGCCCTTATGAAATGCCATTGTATAAAACTCATTGCATACATATGTGAACTTTTAAATTCTCATAGCAGTCATGTGTTGTTGGTGCTGTTGTTATATCTTTCTTAAGTTGAAGGAAGGGAAGCACCAAAAAGTTAATTTGGTACGGACACACTGCTAAGGAGTTGTAAAACTGGAGTTTAAACCCAGGTCATCTGGTTCCTGAGACCATGCTCTTTAACTGAAGTGCATCTTGGTAACGACCTAGATTTACATGTATTTTGTTTGTTACCTGGTTGTTTGGCATCACCTTTGCAAAGGTCAGTCAATCCACCAGATGACTCAGTTTTAATTCTGAAATCTAATTTCTAATGCATGGTTGCGTGTACATTGTATGTACATTATCCCCACAGCAGTACAGATGGTATTGCAAAGTTTGAGGATGACTTGTCCCAAGTCAGTTTCTCCCAGCTCTGCTGGTAAAGGGAGGACGCACATTGAAATAATTGGGTCTCGATCTCCTTCTAAGAATTTTTTTTCCAACATAGCATTTAGTTTGTCAGTATGATTTGTATCCAATAATTAAAGAAATGCTAATAAAATGACAACCGATAATAGATTTTTTTTTTTAAATTCAGATGCCTTCACACCTCTTACGATGAGGCTTTGAGATATGGTGGGTCACTAATAAGCTTACTGCCTTTGGGTCCTCAGGACTTAGGTGTGCTGATCTTACTTCTATCAGTACCTACCCTGTTTGGTCTTAAGAAACTTGCTACAAAGTAACACAAGCACAAGAATCATACAGGCCTGATTCCTTGACTCTTTGACAATAGCTTGGTGTGACAAATTTAAAAATTTTTCATTTTGTTCTGTGTATAATGTCCTATTCCTGCTGATGTGTGTCTTTCAAATTCTATGAAATAGAAACACTCTTCTCACTGCACTCCCCCAACACGCTCCTGCAGTATGAATTTATGCTAGTTTGGGTATGCCTTCAAGGATAAGAGAGCATATTAAATTATTTAGAAGCATCACAGTGGCTTTTAATCTTGTTAGTAGAGCTATGATTTAACTTTTCCGGTAGGCTTTGGCTATTTACTACTCCTTTCCCTTTGCTAATAGTAAAATAAATAAGGGCCAATAACCAAAGGGCAGGAGATCTATGTTGCACAGGAAGTAACCCATCCTTTCTAACTAAATCTGCTGTTACTACTTCCTTTGTAGTATGTCTCTTTTGAGTCAACAACCTTTCCTTTCACTGGTCCTTACCTGCCTTAAGGGACAAGATGAACAACGGGAAGGCCTCTTAACATCTCTTCAGAATCAAGTTAATCAGGTAAAGTATACTAGACTATTAAGGCAGGCAAGTATTTTTTTTTAATGGCATTCTTTTTTTTTTTTTCCTTTCAAATACTGAGATTAAATTAATAAGATAACCGCATATTTTGGTTAGATGCAGGGAGACACAATCCATGCCCTGTTCTCCTACCTGGTGTTCTAGGCATCACAAGATTCACAGTTTTGTAAGAGTAATTATGCATGGAATAAATGTCTGTGTCCTATAAAAATAACATTTTGTACATTGCATGCAACTTTCACATCTGCTCCTCTCCTGACCCTGTGTTGTGGGAGAGGACCTGGAGCAATGTGTGTTGCATGTATGGTGTTAAGACAGAGAAACCTCTCTCCAGCTTCTCCAGCTCAGCCCCCACCTATCTGGAAGGTCTCAGCTTGAGTGCTAATTTCAAAATCAGAAGGCATATTGATTCGTGTACAAAGAATTTAAATTTTGGCTTTCTACCAACCACAGTTCTCTTGGTCACTCTTTGGGGGATTTGCATTCTGTGTACTCCAAGGAAGTGGCGTGATGAAACCAGAAATTGGAAAGTGTGGAATTGAGCAAAGTAGGTAGATTGGTCATGTAGAATGTTTTATCCTGCTACAGAGCCAAATGGAGCCCTCATGTGGCCCTCTGTTTCTATGACATCTTGTCTTTCTCGTAGATGATACTAGATGAATGTGAACAAGGATACTTAGCTCATTTGGGCCTCTCATCGTCTCTCGCCTTTAAGATCTAAGAGATCTGTCCTTTGCACTGCATTTCTAAAATGTAAATCAGCGGTTACTCTGGTGCTCAAGATACTCCAGTGTTTCTTACTATGTCTAGAATAAAAAGTCAAAGTCTGGGCTTATTGAGGCCTGCATGATTTTGCCCTGGCTCCCACTTCTGCCTTGTTTCCTACTAGTCATACCTTGCTCACTCCACTTTTCACACTGACCCCATTGCTATGTTTTAAAAATTAATTTGTTTTAGAGAACAAGCAGGCATGGTTGGGGGGAAGGCAAAGGGACGGAAAGAGGGAGAGAAGCGGACTCCTCACCGAGCATGGAGCCGAAGGTGGGCCTCTACCCCACGACCCTGAGATCATGACCTCAGCTGAGATCAAGAGCTAGACACTTAACTGACTGAGCCACCAGGCTCCCCGCTATCCTTTGAACTTGGAAAGCAGATTCTCGTTGCAACGCCTTTATATCTCTTTTTCCTTTCACATGGAACGCTTTCTTCCTAGATAATAGGAGGATTGCTTCCTCATTTCATCAACTGTGGTCTCAGGTGTCACCTCCTCATGGAAGCCCTCTTTGATTACTTTCCAAAAATTGGACCATGGTTATTAGGTGTTCCCTTGCTCTGGTTCATGCAGCTTGTTATTTTTATTTTTCCTGCTGATAGAATGAAAGCTGTGATATAGGTTTGTGTCTACTGTCTTGGACCCTCACGTCTGACTTGGGAGAGGACTCTATATTGATGAGATTGGAGAAATGCTGTCCTCCCATCATGCCATATATACTTACAGCTCATCTGCTGGGCAGCTTACTTCCACATGTGACTCATTTTAACTAATAGGATGATTCTCAGTTGTTACCATATTTCAGAGCATGGCAGAAGGAGAGGGAATTTGCCCTCGTCATCTGATTCTAGGGTGTTGCCCACTTGTGGTTTGCTTTTCCTAAGCAGACCTTCCCTTTTCTAACATTAGTCTGAATCAGTGAAAGCACTCACTTTGTAGAACAATACATCACTTGACTGATGTCAAAGTTGTCATATTTTTCAAAATAGTACTCACTTCTTTATCAATGAAGAGAGACATGGAAGACAGCAAGTCCCCCCTTCAATAAAACATCAAAATCATACATTTGCTAGGGTTCATAGGAGGTCCCTAGAAATGTAACACAGAACTGATATAAGATGTAATTCTGTTTGTTCGGTATTTATCTTAGTAAGACCAGTGAAATAACATATTGAAAAAATAATCTTTTTTGTTTGTTAATCTTAACTTCATCTTCCTTTAAAGCATTTTCTTTAACACTTATTTAAAAGGATTGTAAATAGATGAATATTTTCTTCTTCCACCTAGAAAGGCAACCAGCCAGAAATAGCCAGATTTCTGTCTGCGTGGAAGGAAGGAAGAAAGCTAAAATTTTGCTTTGTTATTCGTTAAAGGAAGAAGTTATTTTTGACTGTCAGTAGGAAGCTCAGTGTAACTTTAAATGTAAGAAAAACAATCTATTTTAATAGGGAAAATAAGTTTTGGGTTCTCCCATTTATTTGCTGGTTTAGATTTTGAGTAATTGGAGAGAAGAACGATACCAGGACGACATAAAAGCACGGCAGATGATGCATGAAGCATTGCAACTTCGCCTAAATTTGGTAAGGGGCATTCCTAGTTCTTTCTCTGCATTACACTTAGCCTAAATGTGAAAATAACCTCTAGGTCTCCACTTCTTCTCTGGTCATCCCCTTCGTTACAAGGTATGAGGCCTTCCACTCTTTGCTTTGACAACTCCCCTGTCTCTCACGTGTCTGTCCTCCTTGGTGCTGACTTTCGTGTCTGGTCTAACTTCTAGAGGGTGTAGGAATTTGGGGCATCGGTTTGCTTTCTGTACCTCCCACCCCAGGGAACCTCTCGTTCTTTTCAGTTTGTGCTAAGAGTAGGTCTGAGAAGGTTACTGTTTTGAGATGAATTAGCTTTTATTATACTCATTTAAAAACCTATATATAAAAATGTGCCATAAGTCAAAATTTGTCAGACTCTCCATCAGATTGGTCATTAAAACAAATTGGACAGGGAGGCTATACAAACATTGAAAATTTCTCACACATTGCACATTTCTTTGAATTTTTCTTTTCCCATTGAACAAGTCTTAGTGAAGTCTACTCTGGAGGAGGAGGACTTGCCTGTTATTTGGCAGTTGTCATTAACTTAATTCCCATACACGAGTCTCCTGCTCCTCAGTCGTCTGTGTTACTGGATATTTCCAAGTGTTAGTATGATAACAGGCTTAGATGCAGTAGTAATTGAATAACACAAAGTCACAGATAATCAACTCACCTGGTTTTGATCTCTTCAGATTGGACTAAAGTTATATGGTAAAACTGGGTGTTATGAAAGATTAGGACAAAAGAAAGTTAATTTTCCTATTATTTAATTCATATTGATGTTGTGCCCACGCTCAGGTCCCTCTTCTCCTCCTATCCCACCCCCTTTTTTTGAAGGACCAAATACCTGTGCTGAAGGAACCAAAAAACAGTGACAAATAGGTAGCTAGGTAAGAGAGAAGGTATGATAACCCATAAATTAGAGTCTTGTTATTGTTTTCTGTCTGTCTTTTTGTTTTTTTAACAAATCAAAATTGGCTACATAAAGTGATGGGGATGGTATTTTCATTGTAATAGATTTTTATTGTATTTTTTCTCATGCCAGGTGGGCGGAATGTTTGACACTGTGCAGAGGAGCACCCAATGGACGACAGATTGGGCCCTCCTCCTCCTCCAGATCATTACTTCTGGAACTGTTGACATGCACACTAACAAGTATGTTCTTACTTCACATTTAGCACGCCGCATACATGCCTAGTAGAAGCTTTGATGGGCTGACTACAAATCACCTCTTACTCTCTTAGTTACCATCAAAGTTCAGTGCCTTAAATAAAAATGATTTTTAGTTAAGGGTATCTTGGTTTTGCTCTAAGGTGAAAATAAATTATTTTTTTCCCCCTCTTAGTGAATTATTCACAACAGTTCTTGACATGCTGGGTGTTTTAATCAATGGAACTTTAGCCTCAGACCTATCAAATGCATCCCCAGGAGGATCTGAAGAGAACAAACGTGCATACATGAATTTAGTAAAGAAACTGAAAGTAAGTTTGTGACCTGCTTATATATTATGATCTCAAGTAGTTTATGCATTGTTTTATTACTGCATTTTACCTTAATTTACTGTGTTAAGTTAGATGTTATACGGTTATTTTGCTATTTGCCTTATCTCAGCTTACTAGTACTCAAAAGTTATAAGCACATAGCTTGAAGATACTTCTTTAAAAAATGATATTCACAAAATATTTAACTTTCAAGGAACTCTAGAAATCTGTTATCAAATGTATAACAAAGATGCCCACATTGGATTTAGGATAAATCCATGCTTGGACTGGCTCGTATAATTGAAAAGTAACCATTTACATTGATATTTCTAAACCCAATTCATTTGAAAACCAGTAGTTGAATCTTTGAAGTAAACTGTAAACAAATGATGCAGAAAAGAAAAAAGATCAATATGTCTGACGACCATAGCAATAAAATAACCAATGATTACCTTGAGGTCTGACCCTGGATTTGAGAACGTGTTCTGTGCTGCAGCTTCTGCCTTCTGCTGCCAACTACTACACGGGATTTTTGTCATTTCAGCACTGCGATACTTGTTGTGTAACCAGGGTCCCACTGTATGTGTTCTATTTTCTACTTAAATAGAAGAAATGAAACATACTCACTACTCTAATTGAAAGCAGCATCATAGACCATGTTCGAGGTTAAGGAACATTCTGGCTACAAAAAAGGAAATGTTTCATAGAGAAACTTCCTTCTCACTAACTTTTGCCTTCGTTGTAATTTCTGTCCCACTTCTCTATCTCTTTTTGTTTTGTTTGTTTGTTTGTTTGTTTTTAGAAAGAGCTAGGAGACAAGAGATCAGAAAGTATTGACAAAGTTCGACAGTTGCTACCTTTGCCAAAACAGACGTGTGATGTCATCACTTGTGAACCTATGGGTTCCTTGATTGACACAAAGGGAAACAAAATTGCTGGATTCGACTCTATAGATAAAAAACAGGCAAGAGTAAATGTTTGTTTCTTGTATATATTTTCTTGTCTTCCTATAGGGTATAGGAAATGCCTCAATTTTACAGTTTCTTGATTTATTTTTTTTAAGCATAGTCTTGTCATTTATATGCTTTGGTCATTGGCATTATTGTATAGATATTCATTTAGTGCTGTACATGAACTTAACTTAAGTGAATTTGTGAAACCTGCTGAAGGAAAACTAAGTAAAAATGTATTGTTAAGGGGCACCTGGCTGGACCAGTTGGTTAAGCATCTGCCTTCACGTCAGTCGTGATCCCGGGGTCCTGAGGGTCCTGGGGGTCCTGGAATAGATCCCAGTCCCTAACTCTCTGCTTAGCAGAGTGCTCTCTCTCAAATAAATATTTTTTTAAATGTATTGTAAAAATAAAAGAAGACAAAGACCAGGTGTGATTTTACTTCAGAGTTGACAATAATACGTTTAGATGAGAAAATTTTGATTGATAAATTCTTCATGTAGTAAGCTATTTTGAGTAAAAAATATTTTTAGGGCGATGGTACTTAATTTTCTCCTCAGTTAAACGATATTTCATTGAACACCTGTTTTATATAGGATATTAAACAAGTTTCCCTTAAATATGAGAAGAGTGGTTGTTCTTATAGTGAACATGGAGCAACCACAGAGATGAAAGACAGAGCTCTTACCTTTAAGCAGAAGTAGACAATCACAGTGTGGTGAGATTTGTGTGTCATGGTACAGAGTGTCAGGTGGCCCTGAGAAATTGCTGTCACCCACCCTCAGGTAAGGAGTAGATAGTCAGAATAGGGTCCCCCACAAAACTGACACTTGAATTATTTTGAAGGATTAAGAGTTAGCTGGGAAGTAAGGAAGAATATAATTCAGGTCCATGGAAGAGTTTTCGCAAAGGTAAAAAAAGAAGGAGACTCTTGGGAGAAATGCAATGCTGCATTAATTCAGAGTAACCCAAGTACTCTTACCAGTGTGGAGACAGAAAAAGCTAGTGTTATGGGCTGGTTGAGTTTGTAGATTCATTTGGCTCTCTAGTGGTGAGACATCTAAAAACCATTTGGGTATTTGGTCTTTGCACTCAGGAAAGAAGTCCAAGCTCAAGGCAGTATTAGGAAACAAGTCAATTTATCATGGTAAATGAACCTTGATTTTGGATTAATCCATCCATGGAAGACTTATGTTGATAAGAACAGGAGCATTCATATCTTATGGAATGTCTGGTTAGTTGTTTTGGGGGTCATTCTGAGGAAAAATATTTTCTTCAAGTTGGTATGCCCAGGAAAGTACCAAGAGACATCACGAGTTAATGTTAAAAATAGGAAACTTTTATTTTCAGAAACAGAGTAGCATTTCCTCTTCTAAACTTGGTGGAGAGAAGCTTGAATTAAAGGACTTTATTTGCACCTGTTGGTATGAGTTACTTCTGTAGTAGTATTCCTTAACTATTCAGAAACTGGCTTATTAAGTATGTGAAAGATTCCTATACTGAATCAAGGCCAAACATGTTTGGACTGAAGCTAATTTGAGTCCAATTAGAGGTTGATTGTAACTTGACTCTGAAGTTTTGTTTTATCTCAAAAACAACAACAACAACAACAAAAAACTAGGATCCAAGGGGTTATAATTTATGATAATTTAATAAAGGTCAACATTGCAGTACTTTCCAAAAAGTGTTTTTTTTTTCCTAAAAGCAAAACAAAGCAATAAAAACCCTAAATGAAAAATACCTAATTATAGTAAAGTATATTGGACCACCTGGTGTTGCAGCCTGAACAGAATATCATGTGGCTTAAAGAAATGCAGAATTGAACTTCAGGGATGGAATTCTTGCTGTGGCTCTCCAGTGATCTAGCTGGGTAACCCTGAGCTGGTGCATTTACCTGTCTGCTGCATGCTAGGGCGCTCTAAACCTCCCCACCAGCCAGAAAGTTCTTTGTATCCATGTCCTAAGCAAGCTTGCCTCTGAGTTAGGAAAAGATCTGAACGTGAGCTCACAGAGCATTATCTCAACCACAGGGTCTCCAGGTCTCTACAAAGCAGAAGGTGTCCCCCTGGGATTTGTTTGAGGGTCAGAAGAACCCAGCGCCTCTCTCCTGGGCCTGGTTCGGGACTGTCCGAGTAGACCGAAAGGTGATCAAGTACGAGGAACAGCATCACCTGCTGCTGTATCACACACACCCTATGCCCAAGCCCCGAAGTTACTACCTCGAGCCGCTGCCCCTGCCTCCCGAGGAGGAAGAGGAAGAGCCCACATCTCCTGTCTCTCAGGAGCCGGAGAGGAAATCAGCTGAGCTGTCAGATCAGGGAAAAACCACAACAGACGAGGAGAAGAAGACAAAGGGAAGGAAGCGCAAGACGAAATCAAGCTCAAGAGTTGATGTGAGTAAGGGAAGTCAGGAGGCCTTTGGCTCACTAACACCTAGTGGGAGATTTAATCATGCCCAGAGTCTGTCCCTAGCAACAGGAAAAGCATTAGAAGCCTTATCGTAATAGTTGTAATCCTAACAAGGCTCTGTCTTACTTAATAGAATGGCAAATGAACAGTGACTTGTCACTGACAACAGGATTATAGCTTCTGATTTTCCCTCCTCCACTGTTCATTACTTTAATTTTAGGCTTCTCTTATGAATAATCTTTAATTAATATAATATTTCAGTGCCTCATAATTCCTCACATTTGAAACTTGAATTTCTTAGATCCCTAAAAATCTCATCTTCTTACATATTTGTATTATCTCATGTTTAAAATATTTATCATATTTTGAGCAGCTGACACCTGTAGTAAATTAATGTGAAAAACTATTTGCATTTCCCTAGCTAACATGTCATCTAATAAATACAGTAGGATGTTTCTGAGATTTCGTATTTTAGCATTCCTTCTTAGTATCCTCTGTGTGTGTGTGTGTGTGTGTATTCTTTAACATACTTTTAGAATTTATAAAGGATTAACACAATTTTTAAAAAGTTCCATTTCTTTTTTTCCCTATTAACCTTACCTACCTATAACCACATGCTCTTAAAAACAACAGAAATGTATGAGATGGTAATTTGGAAATAATTTCATAGCATTTATAGAATTAATGTATAAAAATGTCTTTATATTTAAATTCACCTGGAAAAATACTTGAGATTTTGTAAAAAATTCATGGATATTCTTGTACAATGGAAGAAATATTCAGATTTGTTCTGAATATTTCATGATGTCATATTCAGATGTCATGTCTAATTATTCTAATTTACCTAAGTCAGAACCAAAACTTCTATTTTCCTAGCTGATATCTTGGTGATTAATATTTTTCTAGAGAAGACCACCATCACTTTTAGATGCTACTTGAATGGCAGTACCCTCTTTTCATGTAGTCTTCCTGCCAATATTTCTTTGTCTGGAAGAGGTGCTCAAAAAGATCCAGACTGCCGCTTCCTAAAATCTGGACTCTCCTAGCTCATCAGTCCACATGGATAGATTTCTGTTTTTTTCAGATACAAAAGTCCTTAAACCTCTCTTACTTCCTGAGTGTGTCCTGGTAATGTCCCTTCCTCCCATACTACTTCTGAAACTGCCCCTACCCAGCGGGTTATATTTCAGAGATCCAAGGATTTGTTTTTCCTTTATCCTTTAGGGCTAGACTAAGAGAAGGGGGCTGAGGGGTGGCAGGGAAATTGAGACACCTGGATGTGAACCTTAAAGACTTCGTATCTCTTAGAAGGAAGACAAAATCTGGGTGGGGAGACCGGGGTACAGGCAGATGGTGGAGAGTCTATGTCTTTAAGTTGCTGCCTTGAAAACTGGCAATAAAATAATTGTCTAGGCCAGGGACTGGTCCTGAAGTATTGTGGGTCTTTCTGGCTTCATTCTCCTCTAGACCCAACATACCAGCAAGGCTTCCTAAGGTGACCCAAGATGAAATGATCTCCAGAAACTCAGCATCTGAAGGTGTGGTTTCAGTTGTAGGCAGTGGTCAGTGTTGATGTGCTTTTAGTATTTTATAAACAAACTTTTATTTTCCCTCCACTTCGTAAGTCAAGTGTTTCCGGAGTCAAAAGTTTTTACTCAAATGAGTGTTAGGCAGAGAACACGCTGACACTCTTGCCTTCCAACTTCCCCTCTATAAAAACAGCCCTATCCACCGGAACAGGCACTGGCTCAAGTAATGTGATACGATGAACTTGCATTCATTATCTATATAGTTTGTGAAATTAAATAACTTTTTTTTTTTAACTTTATGTTGAAGGAGTATCCACAGAGCAACATATACCGAGTGCCTCCTAACTACTCACCCATTTCCTCCCAGATGTTGCACCATCCACAGTCCACCTTGTGGGGCTACAACCTCATGGGTCAGCCCCAGCAGCCGGGTTTTTTCCTTCAGAATCAATCTCTTACTCCAGGTATGTGAAGAGAGAGTGAGGTCGGGTCACTCTGAGATGAGCTTGGCGTTTTCTTTAATTTTAACCTGAAATCATCACAGGTTGGCGTTTTCTTTACTTTTAACCTGAAATCATCACAAAGCGTGGGAATTGCAAGAGCTGAGTTCTCAGTTGACATTCCTGTAATCCTTTCCACTTGAAATTTTTTTTTCTTCTAAAATTAGGGTTTTTTAATATGTCTTTTAATCTATTTTTGATTGTCACATAGATATCATATTCTAATTGTAAGAATCAATTAATGCCTGGCATATAGAGTAATTTAGTATGTGTGTTGGGAGTGTTTCTCAAATGTTACAGTACGGTTTTAGTTGCTAGGTTATGTTCTGAGTTGGGAGATTTCATTCGATGTTAGAAGGAAATTAGCCACTGATGAAAATTTGCACTGTCAGATATAAAGTTGACAAAAGTTGTATGTTGTGAAATTTGTGTTTTTATCAGATATAGTTCTTATGGGTGTTTTTAAAAATTAGACGGTATTGCCCAGTATCTTCATTTTCTTGTGTTTTAAATTGTAAATTGTTTATACTGTGAAGTATCTCAGAAATTTGATTCACATAGATTGAGATATCAAAGAAGGAAAACTACTGCATCTGTAGTAAATGCCCCTGATTTTAGTATTGCTTCCTTTCAAGCCCAAGTAGGCTTTATATCTGGAATGAACATTTCCTAAATAAAAATCTCTTAGAAATGAATTTTTTTTTTTTTTCTAAATGACAGTTTGCTTGTTCAACAAATGGTGTATTTTGAGATCTTAGTCTGTATGTTGGGATTTTTATTGTAATTTGAGTATGACATCTTGAGGCCTAGGAAAGACATTGTTTGATTCTTGGCTTACAGCAGGGGAGAATCCATATTTTGTCATCTATTAGAGGTTGAGAGGACTGGTCTGGAAGTTAGAGTTCTAGGTTCAGGACTGGCTCAACCACTCCCTGCTGTGTAATCTTGACCAGGTCTTAATCTCTCTGTGCCTTAGCTTGGTTATCTGTACAAGAGATACTTTAATATATGTCCTCATAGAGTAGGTGATTCAATTATTTATTCAACAAAATGCTTTGAACTTCATAATGTTCCAGACTCTGTTTTGGGTGATAGGGTATTACAGTACACAAAATGAATAAAAGTGTTCATTCATCTTTGATTGCTGGAATAAGGGTTATATTATACATGCACACACATATACTGTGTATGTGTATAATTTAAAGTAAATTTTAGGCTCCATAGCTCAGGGGTTAGAGCACTGGTCTTGTATGGTAATTTAAAAAATGTAGCACACAGATGATGGCCTACCCCTAATTCAGCAAATGATCTTAACATATTCCTACCTCAGGGCATTTGCATCTGCTGCCCGCCACCCCCCTTGCCTGGAGTGCTCACACTTAGATATTTTCCATGGCTCATTGCCTCCCTCCTTAGGGCTTGGTCAGATGCCATTTTCTCAGTGGGCTTCTATTGACCACCCTCTTTAATAAATGGTAAGCCACACCCCTTCCCTGCACCCTGTTCCCCTCTCCTTTCTATTTCTCCATAGATCAGCACTTGGTTATATGCTATGTATTTAACTTACTTAACTGATTTATTATCCAGCTTTCCCACAATACTCTGTTGGGGCAGGTATGTTTTCTGTTTTGTTCACTATAGTATCCTCAGAACTTAGAGCAACATCTGGCTTTTAGTAAGCTCTTAAAAACAGGTTGCTGAATGAGTGAATGCAGACTATAAAAGAGTAAACTAGACAATCAATGATAAGTGTGGAAAATAATACACCATCATTTTCTCATTTGACTTTCTCTTTTCAGTTCCAAAGTTCTTGTGAATTCTGTAGCATTTTTAAACACCAATTCAGTATGAATTAAAGGCTACGTATTTTATAAAGACCTATGTTTTCTTTCCCTAAAATACTATAAAAGGTATTTATAAGTTAAGGAAGTTTACGTATTAGGTAAGTTTTAAGTACGATGACATGTAAGAAAAAATGTTAAATAAAGCAAGCATTTATAGGGGTTTTCTATGTGTGAATTGATTTTTGTAAAATGATGAATCCTATGAAGTTGAAGAGTGTGTACACTCTGCTTTCATTCATATATAGTTAAAATGCAGAGCCATATGCTCCCTCAATACACATGTGTGTATATACTCCCCCCAACACAGTTTCTCTTTTTTTCTCATGTATATGCACCATTATGGTAAAGTTATAAAGAAATGTTTGAGAATATTAAATACTGCATTCAGAATTCAGCATTTAGTGAGAGAAGGTGAGGAAAGTAAGTAGGTAGGAATATACAGAATGCTTCAGGGATACTTAACCCTGTTTCTATAGTTAGCTCAAAGCTACAAGATTATAAAAAAGGAAAATTAAAAGAACATAGACTATGGCCTAATCTTTAGAAAGAATCCCCTTTACCTATAAAATAGCCCATTAAATTTTTATGGATTAGTATAGTTCCAGTTCTTGCTTCAACAAAAGTTACCTTGCCATATGTTCTTAAATTGACTTTCCTCTTTTTTCCCAGTGTTCTTCAAATGCTGCTGAATGATTTCATAAATCACATTGCTGGTTGTGGTTCTGAGTCTTTAAAAGAATGTGGGTTTTCAGCTTTAAAATGTTTGTTCCCACCATACAGCTTACTTTAAAAAAAAAAAAAAAGAGAGAAAACATCTTTCGTGAGATAATTTAAGTAAAGGATTTCTTACACATACATGAAAGAATATAAACTATCTGGTAAATCACTGATCACTGATTGACACCTCATTTGAAGCCAACAAATACTGAAAATCTTTCCTCCCAAACTCTTAAAGGCATTTAACAAATTATGTATGCTAATATGTTAAGGATTTCCTTTGATTTCTCAGGCATCCCTATAATCAACGTCTCCTGTTTGATTTCAAGCCTTTAGAAACATGTTTTGTCTTTCGAGTCATGGTATTTGAAGTTTCTAAGCCTTTCAAGTTTTGAAAATATTTTCATGCCCTCTATGAGGAAAGAGGCATTTTTATTTTGTCATGAGCTTCAAATTTGTTTAAAATGACAAAAGGGTTTCTATGCCTGGCTTAGGACACTTGGCAAATACACCACGAAGACAGGGCGCTCTGTGCAGGTAATGTATTCCCCAGGGCCTTGCATAATTTAAAACCCACGAGTCTGTTTCAGGCGTTTCAGTTTACCAGCCAAAGTGGGGCCTCTGTGAAATAATTGAAATACTATAATTCACTCCTGCATCACTGCCCCCATTCTTTGGGAATGAGGCAGTACTCAGCATATCTTTAATATTTATTTGTATAGTGTGAGGTGGGGCCTTATTTTCCATTTGCTTGTAAAGTGAGGCTTAGAAGGTAAGGTTTCTGCGTTTTGATAAAATAGAGAAGACCTGTTGCATTAGCACGAGTTATAGAGCCCTTCTGTCTGGTTGCTTTTGTAGGTGGCTCCAAACTGGACCCCACGGGCTCCTTCGTCCCCACCAACACCAAGCAAGCTCTGTCCAACATGCTACAGCGGCGCTCGGGCGCCATGATGCAGCCGCCCCCGCTGCACGCCATCACCTCGCAGCAGCAGTTGATACAGATGAAGCTTCTGCAGCAACAGCAGCAGCAACGGCTCCTCAGGCAAGCCCAGGCTCGACCTTTCCAACAGGTTTGTCTGGATCCAGCAGTGGAGACCTCTGCCTTTTGTTGGCTCCTCTAGCTAGGGATGAGTGTGAGGTAGGGGGCGTATTCTTCCTGCTGGTGTATCCCTGAGATCTCGCGTGAGCGCAGGTGTAGCTCTCCTATAGCTTTATACCTCTGGTGTATTTTACTTTTATCACCGATCCATTAGGAACTTTAAGTATCTTAGATTCTTTGAAAGTACACCTTAAAGCTAGAAGAGCTGATGACCCTCCAGTCACTGAGAAGCAGAAGGCCTTTCATCCCTATAGTGACCCTAACTGAGCACTCATTCTGTATAATTATCACCATATTCTGTACTCCTTTTAGCTCTTACTTTTGTTTATTATTATTAGATTGAACACTCTGAAGTTGTATCTCTAAAGTCCTGATGTTTCTTAGGTTTCTCCCTATGGTGCCCTGCCTAGAGTCCATTTTCAGTATGTATTTCTATAGGAATGAATATATTACAAATAATAGTATATGGATACTTTCAATTTCATTTTTGATTTATATCATTTTTTTTGTGTCCTATAATTCAGTTTTCTTTAACTTTTGAGATAACAGCAATTGTTCAACAAAATGATATAAAAAGAGGAGGTGAGCTTGGGGACCCCCTGTTTCTATATACTTTTTTTGACTTACCAATTTTTCAAAAAAAAATGCACTATTTTGATAAGGCTGATGAGGATATTAATAATAACAGCTAACACTTATAGAGCACTTACTATTTGCCAAAACATTTCTATGTGCTTTTAATGTATTAGTTATCTAAGATCCCACAATAATCCTGGGATTTAGGTACTTTTTTGAACCTCAAAGGAAGTAGACAATCCACAGGTATATCCTGCTCTAAGAAAAATGATAAAACTTTGAAATTAGCAAAAAATCCTAATGCTTTAAAAAAAAGAATATCCTTTATGTCTTGCTAACCTTTCTAGGCCTATCTCCGTTGTGTAATTTACGGCACTTTTGCATTCAGTCCACTTAGTGATTCGAAAGGCTGGAGGTGGGATGGTGAGTTACATGGTCTTGAAAATGGTTCTTGTTTTTACATGTATTACAAGAAGGACAGGAGAGAGGAAATAGGTCAACTGCATGCTTGTCTCTCCCTGACCTCTAGCCATTGCTCAAACTCCCTGGATGTCAGGTAAGATGAGCCTAAGTTGCTTCTTACAAGGAAGTGATGAGGATTTGATTAAAATACTAAGAAATACTTATCTTGCTTAAATAAGTGGCACTTCTGAAGCCATTTAAAAACTTCAGTGGGATTTTAGCTGTTCTTCAGGATGAGCAAAAATAGTTGTTATCATTGTTTCAAATCTTGTCAAGATTTAAAAAAACTTGCTGTAAGTTGAGTAACCATCCCAGCACAGTGAATGCACCTCCTTTTTTAAGGTAATTTAGACCTAAGTTAAAATTTACCTTCCACTCACTTTTTTTTTTTTCCCATATCTACCTTTTTATCACAAGGTGTGATTTGTCTTATCAACAGCCCACTTTCAGACTTTTACTCCAAAGCTCAGTTTTGAATTGCTCTAAGTGATTCCTAGCATGGGGGAAAACTCGCTGGGCCATTTATAGGTAAAAGCTTCCCTTCTGATACAAGTCATGACAAGCAATTTCCTCTAAAGCACATTTTTTTTTTTAAAGGAATTGAATAGAAAAGCCTTCATATAAGCAAGGATGCTTGCATATTTGGAGAAGACAAGCCTATGACCTAAAATGTTACCTGCAGGAACCCATTACTTCTACATTTTTTCCTCAAAATAGTCAAAAGTACCTGACTATTCTACTATTCTTTTACACCAGATAGAACTGTATTGCTTGTACTAATAAGAATTAACAAGTAGTTCATTTTTCTGATTTTTTTTTTGCCAGTTGTTTCTTTTTTTCTTTTTTTCTCATTATTTTTGTCTTAACTTCCTTCCTTTCTTTTTTTGAGAAGTTGAGTATTCCTTCTTGGAGCAGTAAAAGTACAACTTCGTAACAGTGATGGTACAATAGTTACCTTCCCCTCCCCCCTGTATTTTTTTAACGGTTGGTTGAAACTTGCTTTATTGTCTCTGATGGACTTTCAGAAACAGATATATATATTTTTTAATCTCAACATTTTTCAAATGTTGGACACGTGAGGGAAAGCAGTATTCTTCTAAGGAAGTGAAATATATCCGTGGAGCAGTGAGATGGTTGTATAGTCCCACCTAGAGTCAGTGAGGTCACATGTAGCATTTGCCAGAAGGCCTGCACCTAGAAGGTTTGGGGGAAATGTTAGTTCCTTTCCTCTCATGCACAAATGATAAATATACCTAGAATCTAGCTAAGTAAGGTATTGTGGCAGGAAAAAGTTCTCCTTGTGGTAATCCTTAAGCTGGAATAAAGGCAGCATCATATGGAATACAAGTGATAATGTTAAGTTGTTTTAAGATATGGTTCTGGATGCAGTTGTTTTTCTAATAAGTAATGACCTGTATCCTTTTTGATATGAAAAAATAGAGAAATGTTGATCCTAATTTTGTCCAGGACCATTTTTTCAGTTTACATGCCTACATATAATGTGATGATCTCTAGCTATGTAAGAACTTGTCATGTCTTTATTTCTTATGAAATAGAAGCCATTTTTATTCTTATCCTAGCAATTGTCTAATTCTAGGAATCCATTTTCTTAAATGTTACAGATGTGTTAGAGAATTTTCGTTGATCTAAACCTTCAAAACTGAATTTTAGAATTTTAGCAGGTACTTATTTTAAAGACTGATGAGTTTCTCCAAGCCTTGGATGTGACTGCTCCCTAGGCCAGGAGCTCCCACCCCCTGGTAGCCCTCTTCTGATAAGGTCAGACACAGGATCTCATAGTCTGTATTATCTTTACATCTAATGAAGAGAGGGTAGGAATTTATGAAAGGCTTATCAAATGAATGCATGTTTTTGAGAAAATATTTCCAGGAGCCTTGGGCTTCCTAGTAGTCTCAATCCTTGGCAGTCTCATTTTTATCTACAAACTTATCTCAGCTTTCCTGAGTGCTTCCAGAAACTTCTTCCAGTGATCTGTTATGGTTCTTTTGAAAACCTAGATGGGGAAGGGAAAACATAAATTTGTAGATTCTGGATATGGCTCAGACCAAACAAAAGAATTCCCTTAGCCTCTTCCCACTTTAATGGAAAGGAATCATCTAACCTTGGATGGTGCACAATGAAAACTACAATATAGTTATAAAATAACCCTCTGTCCACTACAGAAACTGAATATCTGCTTTAGTTGTAATTTTTCTGTTATGGATCATTCTTATATTTCCTAAAAAATGTATTAGGGTATTGGTGTAGTGTTTAGAAAACAGATTCTAAATAGCTTGGATAACTTTAAGTATTTTCAATCAAATTATTTAATGCAATGATTGTAATTGACTGGACTTTCTTACAGCTCTAATACCTAGTGGTATACATAAGGATGTTCTGGCAAGGAAACTTATTTTCATTGTTTTTAGTTACACTCTTTATCCAGGAAAGTAAAAATGATCATTCTCTGTTCTTTACTCAATGTCCCTTATGTAAAGGGGGTCTCACCATAGCGAATGTCACCTTTCTGTGCCTCAAAGCCTCATCTATAAAATGGAGTTAATGCAATATTTACTTTAAAGAGTTCATGTGAAATCAATGTTAAAATATACCTAATAGCCCTTACAACAGTGGCTGGCTCATAGTAAGTGCTCAAAAAATGTTAGCTGTCATACTTGTTAATGTTTTATTAGTATCATGAATGTATTATTTCAAAGGAAGTCTCTGTCCCATAAAAATGATTTTTATTTTCGTAAATATCTTAAGAATTGAAAGAGTAAGAACACTTCAAATGCTTCCCTCCTGTTGTTATATTAATTGTCACTAATAAGACTGGTGCTCATTGGCTGCCCATAGAAGAGGCGAGTAAGAAGGAATGTTGTTTAGTTTTCCTAGTAGCCATTCTGGTTTCTTAAAGCAGTGAATTTTTACTGTCTAAATTGTATAATACAAACTTGAGAGGGGCTGATTCCAATTTCAGTGTTAAAAATATACTTGTGTTCTATTTTCTGCATATCATATGGAAATCACAAAAATATAGAATATTGGTAAAAATAATGCAAAATGCTGTTTAAATTGTTTTCCAGTCCTCTTTCTTACATCCAATATTTTTCTTGTGACAGAAGGAACTTACTTCATCACCTCCTCTTCCCCAACAACACCCCCGCCCATATCAGTTTTCTATGGAGGGGGCTTTTGGAGGGAATCTAAGTTTTGATCCATGAAAAGAACTTAATTGTTTGCTTTGTTTTATGGTAAAGCTTTATCCCAATTTCCCCCATTCAGTGCACAAAATCATTTTGCTGTTCCTTGTAGTTATCAGTCCCAGCCAATTTATTTTAGTAGTCCAGAGAAAGACAAACTATGTTTAGCTTAAATTTGGCTGAAACAGATTTGGAAGAATGCAATTGGTTATAGGCTACAGATAATCATATGGATATTGATGACATTAAAGAGGAAGATTTTTGATAGAGGAGGGACATGATGTGTCCACTAATAGCTGGGGGTACTTGTAAGAACATTAAGTTATTACCCACATGGCAGGTGCTATCATTGTTTATCTAAGTGAAGGAATAAGATAACTTAATAAAGAACAATGACTCAGTCAGATCCTCCCAGAGTAGTTAGCTCCCTGGCAAAAGTAAATCTGTAACATCCTGAAAACATGCCTCTTGGATTGATGTTACCCATTTAAGTTGAGTGGCTACCCTTTGTCTTGAACTTTTGAACTCTTACCCTAGGAATAGAGCATCACCTTGGAATATCTGTTTCCTTTATTCTCTCCCTCTCTCACTCTCTAGAGGTGTATGTCAAACATACGGAGAAGAATAGAAAATATAACAACACTAATGGACTCACTACCTAGCTTCACTGAGGAATAATGTTCTGCCATTGGTCATTCAAAAAAAATAAAACATTATAGTATGTCTACTCTCATTTTCCTTCTTTCCTATAAAGAGGTATCACTATCAAGACTTTAGTGTTTTTCTTTCTTATGATTTTTTTAATACATTTACTATATATTTTTGCAACCATTAACATAAACATATAGTATTAATTTTGTACTTGAAACATAATATCACATGTATTGTTTTGTTTTGCAACTTTTTATTTTGATCAATTTTGAATTTTATCTACTTTGTTTTATTCATTTGTCTTGGATGCTAGTCCATTATGGATATTAGCATAATATTTATCCATTCTCCTGTTGATGATCATTTATATCCAGATTTTATTTACTGTTAACAATGCAGTACTAAACACATTTAGTATGTTTCTTCTGGACATATGGAGGAAATTAGGTAGGGTATGTATTTGGAAGTCGAGATGCTGATTGTATTTCCAAAGTAGTGGTGATTTTCATCAGTTATAAATGAGTTTTTTCCTTTCTTCACATCCCCACTAATGCTTGATGTTGTCCGATCGTAATTTTCTCATTCAGAGCAGGTGAAACAGTAACAGGACATTTAATTTCTGTTTCCCAATTACCTGTGAGTTTAGGCTTCTTTTATAACTTTATTAGCTATTCAAGGTTTCCCTTCTGTAATTTTCCTGATAGTGTAATTTCTGTGTATTTCACAATAATTTTATTCTTATTTGCTGAAGGTAGACAGAATAGCCTTTTGAAACACACCTTGAGATTTGACAATTGCCTTTACCGTAGTCACTGAGATAGTATAATTTAAATACATCTCAATGACAAAAATGAACTTTGGAGAAAATCCTGGAACTAGTAAGTATGTCCTGAACCCTATGATTTTGTTCCTTGAATAGAAACC
Organism: Mustela nigripes; assembly: GCF_022355385.1. Taxonomy (NCBI): domain Eukaryota; kingdom Metazoa; phylum Chordata; class Mammalia; order Carnivora; family Mustelidae; genus Mustela; species Mustela nigripes. The sequence goes on along the minus strand of NC_081558.1, from coordinate 142,501,851 downwards.
GCTATGTCTAGGGAAGTGGGTGCTTTACTTAATATTTGGCATTTCTCTGCTATTTGAATGATGAAAAAAATGTTCATTTAATTTGCTGAAATTATAATTAGACACCTAAATTCTGGAAAATAATGGACACAACTTGATTTTTTTTTTTTTTTTTAATTTTTTATTTGACAGAGATCACAAGTAGGCAGAGAGGCAGGCTGAGAGTGAGAGGTGGAAGCAGGCTCCCTGCCGAGCAGAGAGCCCAATGCGGGGTTCAATCCCAGGACCCTGAGATCATGACCTGAGCCGAAGGCAGAGGCTTAATCCACTGAACCACCCAGGCGCCCCAACACAACTTGATTTTTAGGAGAGAGGAGAGAAGGTGCAGGTGTTGAGAGTGGACAACTAATAGAAGTAATATTAGTAATATTATTTAATAACTAATAGAAAGATAGTTTTCAGATCCGAATACAAATGTACAGATGCAGTGAATTATATATCTACACCTAATATAGTGAGAAGAGATATTTGCTCGGGAAAGTCTTCCTATAATTTTTAGTCCTTGGTATAATAAAATACTTTTTCTATTAGGATTGATAGTCCTTTGCCTTATCTTTAAACTCAGTGGGAAGAAATTTTTTAACATCTCAGAAAAAATATCACTTGGGATCCATTTATAAAAATGATCAAACAAGTGAATTATTTACCTGAGAAAGAGAATTTTTCCACAGGCATGTAGTTACTTTTTTCTAAATCAGAGTTTCTGTTAGTGTGTAAACTTTGGTGGCCCTGGAATGATTTGTTGTCTGTTTTAGTTAATTGTGCGGTTAACCTAATGCCCAGTTTTCATTTGCACTTAGGATGGAGCTATCTAATTCTATATCTTTCAACAGTATATGACCCACTGACTTGTTCACTTAATGTCTTGTGTGTTTAATGTGACCCACATGTCCCGAGTTGTCCCACTGGCTGTAGGCTGTGAAGGACTCTGACATCCTGTTGCTCTCAGTGGAGTCCCAACATCCCTTAGTTACAGCAATCGTCTGTCTGATAGTCCTCCTACTTCATCTGTGTCACTAGTTAACTTCTGGGTTCTGCTTTGCCCTTTTATGAATATTACCATATGTGTCCAGTCTATAGTGATGTCATTGGTGTATGAATTAATAAAGCCTTTGTTAGGGCATGGGTTTTTAAGTCTTGACTCGTGAAACATTGTTTTAAAATGAAGTATTTCATATGTATTGTGGCTGCCCACATCACTAGGCTAAAAAAATCTTATCTGTATTGTCTGCCGTTTTCTTGCTGTCCCCTTTCTGTAGGACTTCTGTAACTCTGCTGTCTCCCTACTGGAAGACTTTGACAACATAATGGTAACACCCCTGCTGTCATTCCTTTTTCTGTCCTTTTTTTTTTTTTTTAAAGTAAACTTTTATAGCATTACTCTTTGAGCATCAGAGTGAGAAGCGGGGTATTCTTCCATAGCTGGTAAAATTTAGAGTCCTCATTTCACTGTTACTCACCTGATTTATGTTTGAGACTGTAACACAGAATCATGAATGCATCGACCATGTTCGATTTAATGGGATTTATTTCTGACAGTTTTTCCCTTTGATTGCCTCATGATTTTCATCATTTATGTGTACGGTATAGAAACCAATGGATGTTCATGGCCTGGGCTTGGGAACGTAGAGCAGTTTGTGCACCTTCCTCTCAGTTCCAATTTTGAACCCATCTATTCCTGAGCTCTTGCTTCCGTTTGTGGTAATTCACATCATTAGCAGAGGAACGCATGGCATGCTGATTCATAGGCCAGTGCAAGATAACGCAAACCGCGTGGTTATGAAACACACCCTTCTCATCACATCCCACTCACTGGCTATTCTGAAATTCTCCACAGAACGCATCATCTCTATTTTCTTTCTGGGACGGAGAGGATGTTTTTTTTGAGCATAGGTCTTGTGCATGCATGCCCTAAGACTTCACCTCTTCCGCTTTGCCTGGGCTAGCTAAGAATGCATGTTTTGCATTAAATTACTTATAGGTTTCTGTATCAGGTAGCCAACCCACAACATAAACCCAAGAAGCATTAGAATAAAAAAGAGCACACATCTCAGATGTGAATGTAAGTCAACTTGTTTCACTGCCAATTTTAATGGAAACATTTTCTGTACATTGGTGAAAATGTCCATAACTGCATATTCAAGCTTTGAAAATTTTAGGTTATTAAATACTTGTTATGTGGGCAATTTCTTTAGTAATTATTCAGCAAGGAAAAGTTTTGGGGACTTCTGAAAAGAATCAATTTTTCTAGACACTTTGTGGTGTATAGAGTGGGTGACATTTTTATTTAAAAACTTAAAGTAAACTTGCTCAGATTAAAAAGTATTTTGCAGATAGTTTATGTTTGCTGTTGGGCATTTTGCTCAGATAATAATGCAACTTGGATAAAAGAGAATTTGCATCAATCAATGATTTTACTTTTTTTAAAAAACGCATGTTTATCAAGTATTTAAAGTCAAGGTTCTGTGCTTTCTATATTCATTCAGATTAATGGAAGTGCATGTCTATATCTTTGCTATCCTTGTCACCATTCTTAATTTCCTTTAATTTTCTCTAGTATTAAGAATGTAGTAAATGTAAATGCTCAACCTATTCATCTATTCATCACTTACGGGCATATTAAGAGTGTATTTTAAAAGTTCATTATTGTGTGAGGTGTTTATTTCAGAATGAATCAGTTTGTTCCAGCCATTAATGTTACTGTTAATTGATTCTCAACCAAGTTATATATTATATAAGAGCATTATAAAAAAATCAAGCATAACTGGTCAGCTGGACCTCCTGAATTTATAGAATTTTCTCTGTGTCTATTGTCTGCAATCAAAATACACCAGTATGGTGTAATGACCATAATTTCTGGTTCACACCATGTGTTATTTTAGCCTTAGGCACCATTACTCAGTATCTTCCGAACCAGTAGTCGCAAATAAAACCCTTTTTGCTAGATGACTCATAAAACATTACCCACTGATTTTCAATGGGGACTTTGTATTATTCCTAAATCAGCATTATTAGAAAGAAAGTCGCAAAATCTGGCTGTGGATTTTTTCTCTACTTGAGACACTTACACACCGTTGAAAAGTTACTAAATAGGGATTTCAAAAATCCATTGTTAGTGGACTGAGTGGATAAAAAATCCCTGATCCTGAAATTCTGATTGTCGTGCTTTCTGCCAGCTAATTGGAGGCGTAATCGATTCTCTTTTAGAAAGAGGTCTTCCCATTTTTTTTAGTTGACTGAGGGAGAGTAATCACTAAATGAAGAGAACAAGACCAGAAGAATGAAAATTATGTTTCAGGATGATTTATGAAGAATTTTTAACTTACTGGATGCATTTATTTCAAATAATGCAAAAGGCCTTTGAGTCACCGTCTCTTTGAGTTCAGATACTTCCCTTGTCTGATTACAGATAAAGCCGTAAGAGAGAATTGTTCATATAAAGGCCAGGAAGATGGGTCAGTATTGAATAGCTCAGCTTCTTAAGGCTTTAGAAGGTGGAAGTTTAAAAAAAAAAAAAAATAGTGGATTTATGTTTCTTATATAGAAGCAAGCCCAAAGCAAAGTGCATAGACACAAACTTAGAGAGACCACATGTAGGAATTCACTTCAGGTAACAATGTAGAGATGTCTATATAGTTGCCAGAACTTCCCAGTTAGCTGTGGCTTATTCCTTTAGCACATGTGGAGTCAGGTATCTGAGCCATGGGACCTTGAGCAGGGGCACAGCCATGTGTTATTTTCTCTTCTAGTGATGTGCTCAAATTCAGATGTCAGCTGGCTAGACACAATTATTTGGTCAAAAACTGGCTTCCCTCCCACCTTGTTGTTTGCCTCACATAAGAATGCGAATTTCTTTCTTTCTTTTTTTTTTTTTTTTAAAGATTTTATTTACTTGAAAGGGAGAGAAACAGGGACAGAGCATGAGTACAGGGAAGGAGGCAGAGGGAGAAGTAGATCCCCCCTCCCCCCAACAGTGAGCCTGATGTGGGGCTCTATCCCAGGACCTTGAGATCAAGACCTGAGCCAAAGGTAGAGGTTTAACTGACTGAACCACCCGGGTGCCCCTAAAAATATGAACTTAACATTACCTTTGGTTGTTTCAGTTAAACGGAATACATCAAGAGGGGGGAAATTGAGCTACTCTGCAGATATTAATGCACAAATAAGTAATCATTAGAATGATAGATGCTAAAAATTGAATTTTTAAAAAGATAGTGCTAAAAAATATGGAGCTATTCGGAAGCACTTGGTAAACTAATTTATGGTGAAGTATGAATCCAAATTTACTTCTGGAATTCTTGGTTAACAGATAAAACTAAATTAAATCTTAGATTTTTCTCAGTATTTATTGAGCACTTAGTATGTGCCAGACACCATGCTAGAAACTGTTTAAAAATAAAGCTTAGAATGTTTTCAGAAAATAACAAATAAGTGGATATGTGTAACTAAGGTGACCATATGTCCTGATTTGCCAGGCTTGGTCCCACTTTGTACCTCTTGTCCTGTCCTTTCACAGTTGGATGATACATTATGTAGTCTCTTCTTGGTTTAATGAAGCAAAACCACCCCCACTAATGTTAAGAAACTTACTAAAACTGAGTCTTTAGTATCCTTGCTTATTCCCACACTTTGGTCCTTGTTTGGCATTGGTAAACTATTTCAAGTCACTAAAGGAACTTCTTATTTGCTTTGTATTCAACAAATTCAGCTGATTGTACAATTATGATATAATGTGTTTCTAGCATTATTCTGGGGAAAATCAAAAGGAGGGCATTTCAGTTCTGTGGGAGAGAAGGGGTATCTTTCTTTCAAGGAAACATGATGATAAAGCCATGCACAGAGTACATGGGGACGTCGGCCAGATTGGAGTGTCTGATTTTTCCAGGAAGGATATTGCAAATCTGAATTATTACCTATTATATAATTCAGGAAAAATTGGTGGTAGGAAAAAGCATAGTATGTTCATAAATAGTTTACCTTGAGACGAAAATGACAGAGAATACATGAATTTTACAGTGTAAAAACCATATGTGAGATTTCTTATCCCTTTCTGTTTCTTTGAAAGTTATTCTTTTAACTTACACATTAATCTGTGATTTTTTTAAAATGTAGAATAGTTTTAAAGTCCTATTTCTTGTGTCCATGATCTCAACTGTTACTTGCCAATGAGAATGTAACTGAGGTATTTCCCTTCTAAGTATTCTAGTTTACTCCACATGTAAGTCATAGTTCTTTTTTTTAATTAATTTTTTATTTTTTATAAACATATATTTTTATCCCCAGGGGTACAGGTCTGTGAATCACCAGGTTTACACACTTCACAGCACTCACCAAAGCACATACCCTCCCCAATGTCCATAGTCCCACCCCCTTCTCCCAAACCCCTCCCCCCAGCAACCCCGTCTTCAATAAGTAGAGGAGGAGTAAGCAGTGTGAAAAGGTGTCTTTATGTATCTGCATGCAACTGTCACACACAGATCACATCTTGTTTCCCTCTAAGACAAAACAGGGTGTGGGAATTGTAAGCTACTATGGATCTCGAGATTTTAACTCACACATAAATAATTCTTTTTTCTTCCTTTCTGTAAAAAGGATAATGTGCAAATATTTGTCCCCATAAAAAAGCAAAATAGTGTGTTTCAGAGACCTTATAGGGCATTGTTAGGGAGCATGGATTTGAGGAGCGGCATTTAACAATGTGGTTGATGCAGTTTTTGGAAGACCAAAAGCCTTTCAGATATTCTGGGGGGAAAAGTTGGCAGGTCCCTGATCGCCATGCTGCTGTGGAATGAGTTGGGACTATTTTCCTTAGACCCAAGTAAATATAGACATAATTGCACTTGGATTAATCAGCTAAAAGCTGAGGGTATCTTTATGGTCCCTTATTCTTGAAATTTAGGTACTTGTTGAAGCTATTCTATGCACTCTCAGAAACTTTTGTTTGGCCCATGGATGGGTGGATAGTCACCTTAAGAAATGCTCCCAAGTAATTTTTATGAGGACCAGAGAATTTTACTATAGAATGTATACATTTGGTTTCAATATTTTAGTAACAAATCTTAATAAGATTCTCTTTTTTATTAGAGTGAGTTGTAGAGGCTCCATGTCACTAAAGGGTAAGCACCTAGTGAAGATTTAAATATTTTCATTTTTAATATCACACATGGAGACATCTTGTCATAATGGTGAGAGCCCTGGTTGAGTTCAGATAATGGCTCTGCCAGGTCGAGCTTGGTGAGCTTGGTAAACTGCTTAATCTCATTGAACCTGGCTTTTTCTCTGAAGAAAATGAGTGAGGATGATCCTCTCTTTTTGCAGAGCTCTTGTGAGAAAATGGGAGTAAGACCAAGAAGTGCAGTCTCTGGGACGTTAGAATAGATGGTTAATAAGTGCTGGTGTTTGCCCTCTAAAATTAAATGTTCAGTTTTCTCTCTGTTAGAAGAGTCTACACGACTTTCCAAACACATTAAATGGTGTTACAGAAGTATAGTTTAACACTTTTGGAAAATGAGGTTATCTGTTCTATAAAAGAATAGTAAAATATTTTGGAGTAAACCCTGTTCTTTATAATTAGTAAGTCCTGTAAAAACCTAGGGATGGTTGGAAGCTAGACATCTTTTTGGGATGATTATTGCAAGCTCCCATGAAATAGCTTCTGACACCATAAAAACACATACAGCTGCTCTTATAAATATATTTCTTTTTCAAAGGACAACACGTGTATTAAGACTGGTAAGCAGAATTTCGTTGGTTTCATATTGTAGCTCGTTAGAATTATATTTGCTATTGATGTATTGTAAATTTTTATTCTAAATAATGATTAGTTGTAGGAGATACCAAATTCATCTCTTGACTACATGGTTAAATAGATAATTTTTAGATCACTTGAAGAAACTTCATTAAAAAGTCATGAAATTTGTATGTGTCTCATGCCTTTCAGTCTAGAGGGGCATTTATATCCTGGGCTATACAGGAAAGCTGTCTCAGAGCTTTTCTGATAGGTGGACCATCAATTATTTTGGCTTTTATTTATGTCTGTGTTACTGTTGGAAACATCTACAGTCTTTGAAATAAGTAAATTTTATAGTCTTTACATACCTAGAAAATTGATGAGAAGTTATATTTAATGCAGTATGGAAATCTCTAAGTTGTATAATCATCTAATAAGATTTGGTGTCCTGTGTTATCAGGGTTATTAGCCAGGAGTGCAAATGATGTGCTTGCTGTTATGATCAAGAGTCCACCTCGGCTTTGTTTTCCAGGGCCCACCAGGGGACCAGGCTGCTCTCTTTGCTGCACAGGCTCGGCCCTCCCCTCAGCTGTCCCAGTACCCAGGGCTGCAGCAAGCACAGGTATCTGCATTTGCTTTGTAGATGCTGTTGGGATTTTTAATATTTTTTGAAATGGGAAACCAAATAAATGGGCGTGTAGAAAGTAGTACCTCTGCTTATAATTGACCTCTCAAAAAAGGCATTCCCAGTGATCAACAAGTCACAACTGACTGATTTAAAGAACATAAAACATTTCAGAACGTTCTGGAGTTAAAATTATAAATACCTTTGTACTAATGATGATGGTAGATGTTGAAATGCTTCACAGTCCCAGAATACTTATTTTATGTTATAATGAATAATGATGTAATTCGTGATGGAATTTATTGTATTAAAAGATAAGGTTGCAGAGAGATCATGGTAGACTAAGAACGTAATTGGCCTTAGAATCAGCCCCTCGCAATTACTTGCAACTTACTAGCTATGTAACATTGTGCACGTTATTCTGTGTCTTGGTTTCCTTTTTTGTAAAATAGGAGCGTGTGAGGATTTAAGACAACTTGTGGAAACAGTGTGGCGCCAGGTCCATGGTAGCCGCCCAACAAATGATGGACTTGCCTCAGTATAACTCAACTCTGAGAGCCTATTTTTTCCCAATAATTTTGTGGCTTTTGCATCTCTATACTTTACTCTGTCCGTCTCATAATTAGGAGCCCGGGGATGGTGACGAGACTGCTGGTGGGGCTAGCAGTTCACACTGTGCCCACCGCTAAAAGGCAGTTTGAGATCCGCTCTCACAGGCACTGAGCCCCACAGCTGGATCCATACAGGCTGCTGGCTGGAAGGTGATTATGCATTCCTCTGCCTTCCAAGTCAGAGCCATTAGACCACCTCAGCGTGTGGTTCTTTGAGGACTAAAGAGCAGGTCTCTTCCATTTCAATCAGCATTCCATTCTATAACTTGCAAATAGCCACCCAGCAGAACATCAGGTTTTTCATTGATATTTGGCCTTGAGATTTAGGGGAACAGATTATTAATATTGAATAGAAAAATTAATATTCAGAGTATAGGTAGAGTGCTGAAAGGGGCTGTAGTCCAACCAGGAATAGAGGATATTGAAAAGTCTCCAGTTACACCCTTACTGTGAGGTTAAGGTATCGTATTTTTGGTTTTGCTAACTGGTTAGTTACTACAGGCAAATTAATCAGATCCAAGGTGGAGGTGCAGTTATCAGGAAAGTGTACTCCATCATTGTATTTACATTGGACATAGATAGCTTTTCTTTCTAATTTTGGAAATGAAATTAATGGTGCTTGGGATCTGTTGAACATCTGTGTCATCTGTGCACTTAAGGTATGGATGCTTGCCTGATTATTTCTATACAGAAACATGTCTTTCCTTCCCTCACAATAAGCAACCGATTCTAAAACTGATCTCTTAACCAAATGAGGACTCATGTTTTGTTTGTTTTTTATTTTACGTACAATGTATTATTAGTCCCAGAGGTAAAGGTCTGTGAATCGCCAGGTTTACATACTTCACAGCACTCACCATAGCACATACCTCCCCCAATATCCATAACCCAACCACCCTCTCCCTATCCCCGATCTCCCTGGAAACCCTCAGTGTGTTTTGTGAGATTAAGGATCTCTTAGGGTTTGTCTCCCTCCCGAGCCCATCTTGTTTCAATTTTTTCCTTCCCTACCCCCCAAATTTATGCTGAGCGAAATAAGTCAGTCAGAGAAAGACAATTATCATATGATCTCCCTGAAATGAAGAATTTGTTATATTTTAAGATTTATTTATTTATCAGAGAGCGAGTTGAATGGGAGGGACAGAAGGAGAAGGAGAGAGAAACCCAAGCAGACCCTGTGATGAGTGGGGAGCCTGATGCAGGGCTCGTCTCAGCAACCCTGAGATCATGACATGAGCTGAAACCAAGAGTCAGACACTCAACTGACTGTGCCATCCAGGCGCCCCTTGTTCTTGTTTTTTTGTTTTTAATTGAAATTTCTGATGAATCATGATCCAGCCAGTTCATTCTGTAGCTTTTTCACTAGCCTCTTACCTCCAGAGTTGTCCTCCTCATATGTTGAGTTATAAGAACCTTTGAGAACAGTGACTTTCAGGGCACTCCTCCCAGGTTTGTTATTGCCCCACAGAGCCTAGTGATAGCAAAGTCGGTGGTAAATTGAACGAGTGACTTCATGTTCCCCCCTGCAGACCATGCCCCAGGGCTATACAATGTACGGAACGCAGATGCCTTTGCCACAGACCCCACAGCAGCAGGCTGGCGGCGTGCTCCTGTCTCCCAACTACAACTCCAGAACCTATCCGGCTGCACATTCCAACCCGGCGCTGATGGAAAGACTCCGACAGATGCAGCAGCAGCCCAGTGGCTATGTTCAGCAGCAGGCGTCACCATACCTACAGCCCTTGCCTGGCTCTCAGAGGTGGTACATGTGGAATAACGATTGCAATAGTAGACACGTGAATTCTTGTCTTTGTTATATATTGTTTAGAGCATGGTGCTTTACAATAGTTTTTATGACCTTGCATATTTGCATATAATTTGCATTCTGTCATTTCAGTTTTAGTAGCATCCAGATAGAGGATTAAAATAAGCAGTGCCTCATCTTGTTTATTTCACTCAAGGCCCCTGTAAACTCACATCTGCCACAGTATGAGTGTAATATTTTAGATGATGCCAGTATGTTAGCTCCAGTGTTTCCCACTCTTTCAAAAAGATTTTTGGCTAAAAATATCTTAAGGTGAAAAAATTGCTGATTATTGTTAGCAGTACCTTACTAGAATATTTTGATTAGAGCCATAAAGCCTATGATTGGTTAATACTCATTGTGCATGGTGCCCGTAAGAGTTTTGTTGTATTTTAGTTTCTACCTTTCTGGCTTTAGCTAGTTTGGCAAAAGAGGATCACAAAAGATTCTTTCTCAGTTCTTGCTGTAATTGAATCCCATAGGCTTACTGCATGGTGGCCAGCAGCTACATGTGGCTATTTAAATTAAGACTAATTAAAGTTCAAATAAAAATTTAGTTTCTCAGTCACACTGGTCACGCTTTAAGTGTTTGATAACCACATGCAGCCAAGCAGAGCCAACTTTGAAGATGCCATACCCATGCCGTCACACAATGTACTATGTTTAGAAAGATCCCGTGCTTAGTGGTCTACTGTCACTGTCTTAAATCCATCCAGTTTTTGATCAAGTAGCCTTATGTTTTTGTTTCACACTGAGACCCAGAAATTATGTCACTGCTCCCGGAGTCCAGTAGCTATCTTACTGGAGAGCACAGCTGTAGAACATTTTAGGCATCATGGAAACTTCTGTTGGATAGCATTGGTCTAGAAGAATTAAGTTTCATGCAAAATTTTACATTATATTAGACAGCAGCTTAGCTTCCATGTGTTACGTCTATAACATCAACACCAAGTTGTTATAGCTTGGAAAGTTTGGCACGGTTGGTGGTAGCACATTTGGGAAAATAAATAAGATCGGAAAACATGCATTGTATTTATTATTATTCTAATAAGTGGCAGCTTAGCATATTGCCTGTGAAGTTGAACTTCAACAGCTGTGGATTTCAGTCCCACCCGTGCTCTTTACTTACTGTCCGAATAACTTTGGGAAGTTACTTCTCTAGCTCTCTGTTGTCTCATTTTAAAAATAGGGATAACAAAATGCCAATCAAAACCACACTGAGGTATCACTTCTCATCAGTCAGAATGACTAATTTCAAAAAAAGACCAGAAATAGGAGATGTTGGCAAAGATGTGGAGATAAAGGGAGCACTTGGGGCCTGATGGTGGTGATGTGGTTGGGCACAGCTGCTCTGGAAAACAGTATGGAGGTTCCTCACAATAAATAGAACTGCCGTATTATCCACGAATTCCGCAGCTGGGTATTTACCCAAAAAGTGCAACAATACTAATTTCAAGGGATACATGACCCCTGTGTTGATTGCAGCATCATTTACATTAGCCACGCTATAGAGGCGGCCCAGGTGTCCGTCAAAAGATGAATGGATAAAGAAGATGTCATGTAGATGACTATTACTCAGCTATAAAAAGAATGAGTTCTTGCCATTTGTGACAACACAGACCTACAAGTATAATGCTAACTAAAATAAGTCAGAGAGAGACAGATACCATACGATTTCACTGAAAAGTGGTATTTAAGAAACAAAACAATGAATAAACAAACAAATAGACCAATACATACAGAGAACAAACTGGTGGTTGCCAGAAGGAAAAGGGCAGAGAGATGGGCAAAATAAGTGAGGGGAATTACAAGGGACAGATTTCTAGTTATAAATAAATTATGGGGATGAAAACTAAAGCATAGGGAGTATAGTCAATACCGTTGTACTTTGTATGGTGACAAGTGGCAACTACACTTACCAGGGTGAGCGTTTCATAATGTATAGAATTGTTGAATCTCACCCATTCACTCTTAAATGCATGTCGGGCAATTTGAATGCAAAATTTCTTATATGTATTTGGAAGAAAAAAACCGAGCTCTTTCTCATTTCCAAATCAATGTCCGAAGTACAAATGTGGACTATCTTTCAACCAAAAGTTTTTAAAAGATTAGGAATAACAAAACTGCTGATCTCCAAGTGTTGCTGTGGGGAAATTTTATCTTAAGTAGGGAGCATGCATGCTGTCCTTTGTTCAGTGACTCCATGTCTCACTGGGAATTGGGATTATCTTAATCACTGGTCTCTATCACATGTGAATTGTACAGTTGAGTACTAAACATGGTTGTTTCTTTGTGAATGTGCCTAATGTGCCAGTGGCACTGATTGAAAATATGACAGTTTGCCTGGGTGTGAAATCAGCCTGTGTTCTTTTTTCACCAGACTGAATCATCAGTCCCTTCAGCAGAGCCCTCTGGTAGGTGGGGGAATCGATGCGGTGCTGACTTCCACACATCCAAGCCTTCCCTCGGTGCCCCTGCCTCAGGACCCAATGCGACCCAGGCAGCCACAGGTTCGACAGCAGCAGAGGCTCCTCCAGGTCCGTGGCTGGGTGGGGGGAGGGCAATGCATGAGGAGTTCTCAGTAGTCCTAAGAAATAAGAGGCGCTCTAAAGAAGCTTTCATTAAGTTCCAATGAACCCCATGTAGCTGACCCTAGAAGCTCAACTGGTGTCATTTAGTTCCAGCTTGTCCAGGCTCTTCCTTTCCCTGTGCTTTTGCCAGCTTATGGGCAGAAGGGTGCATTTTGCAGCACATCGTTACCCTTCCACAGGTTCAGGAAAGGGAAACTGGCTGCCTTTATCTTAATAGCGGAAGCATCAGCTCACCCACTCACTGTTTAACTACATGCCATGCAATTTGAATATAAAAATTCTTCTATGTGTTTGAAAACAAACAAAACCAAAATTGAGCTGCCCACAGCTTTCATCAGATTCCCAGAGGGGCCTGTCTGTAATCCAAAAAAAATTCTTTCTGACATTTCTGGTCCGATTTAAGCTCTGAAGCTAGAGTGACATAGGTAGGATGTTTCATATGGTCTCTGGCTGTCCTTCATTTATTTGATGTAAGTATTTAAGTACCTTGTAAAAAGGATTCCTCCTCTCGACACATTCTTGGTTCTGACTTACTCATTTAGGAAATATAGGCTATTTATGTTTACCAGTTCCATTTGTCTTCATTCTTAGCAAGTTTGTCCTGTGTTATTAGATTGGGTATTGTCTGATGAGTCTGTACAGTGGACTCTTAGCAGTAATCCACCTTGAGATGCCCTGTCATTTTATGTGTTAATAAGAAAGCCTTAAAAACACCACAAAAATGGGGAGTCTAGTAGAACTGGGGTCCAAAAGCTATACTCTTGGAATGAGTTTAGTAACACTGTCATGCAGAAAGGAACAGTAAAGTTATGCGCATGTCTCAACCTTGGCCCTGGTTGGAGGGAATAAAAAATACCTCCCCTGAGAATGTGAACCATAAGTTCAAGTGGATCCAAAAAGTCCTAGTTGACAGTACCCGCAGGTGATAGGCAGAAGCCAACATAAATTCTCCAGAAAAATGGGTTTTATAATTATAAAATTTCATTAGTTGTAAGATGCCATTGGTCGCATCTCAATTTGTAGAAAGAGTTCAATAAGAAAATACAAGAAAAAGACTCATTTGGTAATATTATTAAGAATAGTCATAATAATATTTTCATAAATACTTTTGTCTCAGGTTTTAGGAATATGTTTCAGAACTTAATAGAACTGATATCTATAGTTCCCTCTGTTTTAAATTTCTCATTTCTGAATCATGAAGGAAAGTTATTACATTATTTATTTACTACTTCTGGCCTTAACATTGCTTTTCAAGGCTGCAGATTTTGGAAGTGTTTTTTGATTGGTTAATATGTACTTTTTAAAATTTTTAATCCCAAATAGCATGATATGCCCTTCTGGTAATTTTTTCAATACTACAAATTCCCTGGAGATAAAGGAAAGGGATTTGCTTCTGCCTCAGGATTATATTTACTCTTTTCTTGGTGACTGACTACCTCCATAAAGGAACAAACTGATAAATAGGAGGTTAGGTTCGATTTTTCTTGAAAGAATTCACAGAGTGCCAAATGGAGAGTTGGCTTTATATTGTAATCGTTATAGTTCTGGTTCCACTTGCATTGCCTCAGTTGGGAGTGACCCTGCCCAGACCTCCTGCTAGGATTCCATATCTATGAGTGTTGGCACTTAGTGGGAAATACCATCTGGTAATAGCTATTTATTATCTTGGCCTAAAGAAGACAAATAATTTGGGGGATATTTGCAAACCAAGTTGGAAATGCAGAGGTTGAAAAGAAGTCCAGGATTGTCGTCATCAAGATGAAGTGCCTGGGTGGAGGACACATTGAAGGTCATGGGGACAAACGACCTATTAATATTTTCCTTTCCTCTGTGTCCCACATAGTGGATGAGTAGTGTGTGTTTCTTCCGTGACTTGGAAGTGTTTTCTAAGGGCTCTTTATTTATGCCGACTCTGTCACTGACATAATTTGTTTTTATGCTGGTAATTTTTGCCAGAACTTCCCACATACACATCTTCCTTTAAAAAAAAATGTTCTAATCTTCAAGAATTACTCCTCCTCTTCTTGTTTTTCTTCAGCAAGTCTACATTTTTCTTTAAGAAAAAAATTAATCCTCAAGAGTTCATCCAGATGTCATAGGGACTAAAAAGGTACTTAGTAGTCCTTTCCCAGCCTGCTGGTGTAAGATACGTGCAAGAGCAGAGAACATAAGTGTTTGAACAGTAAGTGTAAAGGATGTCCCTGGACAGCAGAGGGCAGTATAGACAGTGAACACTGTGACAACAGAAGGAAGAGCCCTTTGGGGTTGGGGTGGTCCCAAGAAACCTACAAAGAGAACAGATTTAGGTCTTGCCCTTGAACGATGAATAATGTTTGTCAGGACAAAGATGCAGGAGATAGGTGTATATAATTTTTGTTGCAACAGCATAATTAGATAAAAGGTATATATTGGGGGAGGGAGGAGATTGGAATATATTACCCTCTCTGTTTAAGTAACTAATCCTTTTCTCTTTCTTTCCAGATGCAGCAACCCCCCCAGCCCCAGCAACCCCCCCAGCCCCAGAGTCAGACCCTTGGTCTTCAAGCGATGCAGCCCCAGCAGCCTTTGGTAAGGAAACTGATGTTTTTGGAACCAAACATGTGGGGTTCTTCTTTAAAGGCAGGTGGCATTTTTCATCCCATAAGATTGTTTAAGAATTGAAATTGCTTAAATGTACACTTGCAGATTTTCCCTAGAACTTTTATCAGAATAGTATATTTGTTTTTATAGAAACGTATAAATAAATATTGGGGTTCAGTAAGTTACACCATTTTTCCTCTTCAAATTTTTTCAGACTTTTGCATGGACTAAAATATTTATGTTGAGATACCAATTTTTTATAAACAATGTTAAAATGATAATTTATCTCTGAGTTTTTACTATGATTTCAAAAAGGCATAAGTGTGCTTTCTAAAATATTATCTTTACTGATATAAAGGAAACTCTGATTTCAGCCAGTTATTTTCTGTAAGAATTTTCATATAATCTGTCATCATATAATTAACTTCTTTAGCTTTGTGAGTTAGATTTTGAAAATGTTAAGTGCATAGCATCTGTGTTTTCTGAACCACAATGGTTTACTTTTACTTTTCCAAATGCCATATCCCTGCTTAGTTATTTATTTATGCATTTTTCTTTAAATTACCTTTTTCTATTTTCTTAAATAAGTGTATTCTAAAAAGAAGAGTTTTTACTACTGGGATCAGTGGTCACATCACCTGCCACATACTGTAAATATCTGTAAAAATAAATACTTGCACTGAAGGTAACTGAATGATGAGTCGTGTGAACGAGTACTTCGTAACAGGAGCTGGCTTGCTGCGCTTTGGGAAACCCTAGCAGAGACTGTCTTCAGGACAGGAGTAGAAAGATGGGTGGTTTCACAACTTTTGCAGTAAAGAAAGAACAACAGAGCCAGGGCTGTGGTACAGCAGAAGAGATCAGATCACTAGAGCTGGGTGATAAAGGACAGATCTGATAACCGAGTGTCAGCAACTGGAATAGGGCAACTTGGTGCATTTTACAAACCTCTGCCTTGGCGGGTTTAGTCCCCATTATTAAGGAAATTCTTCTTTATCATAAATCTAGTTTTTCTAGCTCCAATTTTTTTTTTTAAATATCTATGACATTTATTTTAGGCCCATCTTAAAAATCCTTACTTAAGGAGAGGCAGTATATAAACTTTCACAGCCTACATTCTTCCTCATCAGTGGTGTCTTAGCAGGGGGGATTTGACTTACAAGTGTCGTGGCAGGGACTCCTCAGGATAGGATACTGCTACTTCACCCTAGCATCTCACCCAAGAACAAGATATAACTGTATTTTGAAGTAATTTCAAACAAACAGAAGAATTACAGAATAATAAAATTACCATAAATTTTCTTCCCAGATTCACTAATAACATGTTGTTACTTTTCCTTTATTATTCTTTCTGCACACACGCTCTCTCTCACACACACACACCACCCGTCTGTATATATACAGACTTACATACATATAAGTCTCATGCCTCTTATATCAGCACTATTTTAGTTGCTTTATATATAACATATAAGAAGCACATAAAATATTAAATGTATTACTTTTTTTATTCTTAGAGAATCGTGCTATATAAATACAGATGGATATTGATATCAGGTGCCTGAAATGGTTATTTTGGGTTGTTAAAAAAAAAAAAAAACATTTGACTCTGTCACAAAGTTAAATTTATAGGGCTAGAGGTGGAAGTTGTCTTTAAGCTTCTTAATCACAATTCTTAATTATAAACTTATTAATTATAATTTGAAATAGAGGATCAGCTTTTGCAGAGTTGAGAAGAGGCTCTAGGCCCGTGTTTTACTAGAATGAAAGCATATCTAATATAAGGAAATTTAATATCTTTCTATTCATCTAATAGTTTCATAAATATTTAATACATTTATTATGTGTAAAGAATATACGTCAGATTTATTCATTTTTGACCTCTAAGACAGTTTTGAAGTTTTTAATGTCATAGGTTATATTTTACTCACTAGCTTAAAATACAGCCTGGAGATTAAGCGGGTTAGTCAAACATTGCCCATGATTTTTTTCCCGCTGTGTTCACAGTAAAGTAATTTCAGAGAAACAAAAAATTTCATTACAACAGTCCTTAATGGATAGTAAAATCCACAGTAGGTTTTCTCCCGTCTTTTTTTCTTTTAAGCTGAAGTCTTTTCTTAAAAGCTATTTTGGAAGCATAATTCTTATTTTTATATTTAAACACTGTATTGTAATCTAGACAGCAATTATTTTTACAAAGGCAGAAATACTGTTTATGTCATAGTCTTAGGATAGATTGGGAAATTTAAAATACCACTTAGAGCCACAGGTTTCAGAATTAAAAGTTAAAGGATGGTCTTGGAGTTTTATATTATGTAATTTGTTCTTTTTTCAGCATACTTTTATATACTTACAAGTTTATTAGCGTAGTCTACATGTTTTTAATTTTATATAACTATTAAGTCAGTCAGCTGTCTTCTGCTGTTACTTGCTTCACACCCCATCTACTACGGCTGAACATTGGTATGTACAGTTTCTCAGATAATACTGCTAGGGATATTTCAAGAGATATTGTTTCTCTCTCTCTCTCTTTTTCTTTATTTTAGATTTTTAATTTATTTATTTGACTGAGATCACAAGTAGGCAGAGAGGAGGAATCAGGCTCCCTGCTGAGCAGAGAGCCCAATGCGGGGCTTGATCCCAGGACCCTGGGATCATGACATGAGCTAAAGACAGAGGCTTTAACCCACTGAGCCACCCAGGCACCCCTCTATTTCTCTTTTTTTTTGTTTTTGCTTTCTTACAATAAAAGAAAATAGAAACCTAAGAATAAAGTTATCTCTCATAGTATATCTTCAGAATAGCAGTAGCAGAAAGCCTTAGCAATATTAAGAAGAAAATTATATTTCTTGTAATTTCTTAACATGTGATATCATTTCTTTGCTGGAAACTGAGCAGTAAGCTGGCTCTGGAAGAGAAGTCAGCTCTGACTCATTCGGAGTTCTGAGTCATGATGTGTCAGGGGAGAAGTGGTACTGGTCACACAGCCACCACCCTCCATGTGGCTGTGGGGTGACATCCAGCAGTCAGTTCAACTAGTGCTTATTTGTTCTGTAAGTAGAGGCCGGCACTGGGCCAGAGGTTACGAGCACAGTAATGAAGCGCCCCGCATGTTCCTTGCCTCCAGACAGCTTAGAATCCTAGGAAACCATTGAACAGTGGCTCGGCATGGGGGAAGCAGGAAAAGTACTAGAGAAGCAAGGGCTCCCGTAATACAACACCACAAACTGGGGGGCCTAAACAACAGAAACATGTTATCTCACGGTTCTGGAGGCTGGGAGTCTAAGCTCAAGGTGTGGGCAGAGTTGGTTCCTTCCGGGGGCCACGAGGGAGAAACCTGCTCCAGGCCACTCCCTCTCGCTTCTTGTGGTTTGCTGGTGATAATCTTTGCCTTTCCTTGGTTCATTGAAACAAACATGATCTCTACCTTCATCCTCTCTTGATGTTCTCACTGTTAATGTGTGTTTGTGTCCAACTCTCCCTTCTTTATAGGGACACCAGTCACATTGGATCAGGTCCAATCCTCATGATCTCATTTTAACTTGATTACCTCTGTAAAGACCCTCTCTCCAAATAAGGTCATATTCTGAGGTCCTGGGGGTTGGGATGCCAACAAAGCTTTTCAGGACAACATAACTCAATCCATAACAGAGGTCAGGAAGGGTATAAGAAGCTTAGGAAGGCTTGTTGGAGGAGGTTGAATGCAGTGGACCTGGATAAGCAGTAGGAATTTTTGAGTTCTCTTTATCCCCTCGTTGACAGCAGCAGCAGGGGACACAACGGCACAATGCTTATTAACACCCACATAAGCAGTTTGGTCCCCACCATAAAAAGTGAACCTACGAGTCAAAACTGACTTAGAACAGAAATTGGTGCTTTTTCAAAAAGCGTCTTCAGAAAGCAGCTTATCTATGAAAAGAGGAAGGAAGTGTTCAGGCCCATGCTGACACATTAAATGTGATGTCAGCTTACTGTCAATGCTTGTGTTGTCCTTTGCTTACTTAAGTTGCTGGAAAATTATATTTGGCCTTTCTAGTTCTGACCTATATTATAGTTCTTGACTTGAAAAATACCTTTAAAGTTTTTGAGTTGCAATGATTAGCTCTTAACTAAATATATTAACAGGCTGTGATCTTTTCTTTAAAGCTGCTTTTTAGCTTTTAAAGCTTTAAAAAGTTGGCTTTTTAAAGTATTTCATCCTTGTGTCAGTATCACATTATATTGAATATAATGCCTTACAAAAATATGCACAGTGGAAGCAGTAGTTACTTAAATGATCACATTAATTTTTAGCCGGAGATCATGTGTGAAATTGTCATATAATCTTCCTAAAAAAGATTCGTATGTTCCATTCAGAAAAATTGTGAGAAAATTTTCCAATGCCTCTAGAATTCAAAATTAGCCAGATGGTATTTTCTTTTTCAAATGGAAAAAATTAGTTAAGAGAAATTTACTGCACCATGTCACCTTCCTCTGCATGAATTTGGACTGTTTATTTTTCCTTTTTGAAGAGAAAGGAAGAGTAATTTTTAGATGGAAGATAGGGAAGACATGTGTGGGAGATTTCTGGTAATAGGACAGATAGATTTTTTTTCCACTAAAAAAACCTGTCCAGATTTTTAGAAAAATGGCTGCATGTAAGTTACTAGTAAAAGTGAAAATAAATGCCAAACCCTCTGAAATCTCTTGGTGCTGGTCCTTTTCAACTGTGCCTCCTCTTAAATGCCATTGTCTAAGCATGTGTCCTTCTGTCCCGGCACTCAGCAGAGGGGCCCACACAGTTCCACGTCTTTGTGCTGGAGCTGGTACTGATGAAGGGGTGTATTCTGTCCATCAGAGGAGCCCAGAGCTCTCCCTGCTCTCTCAGTTGGCAGCACAGGTTTCAAATACATGTTGCCTTGGTGCTTTGTCCTTTGCTCACCGATGGTGTGCTCCCAGTTTTAGGAAATAGCTGTCCGGAGGCAGAAACTGTTTTTGACTCACTTTGGTGTTCCTGGAACCCCAAAATGTGCCTGGACTTGGTTAACTATTGTTGATTAACTTGTTTGTTGAATGTTCTAGCAACAAAGGACGAGAAGCCCCACATGTGATCCATAAATAAAGGAAAAAGATGGTTCAGAAGGCAGGAGGTTGAAACCAGGTATGAGGCAGTGTGAAGGCCCACACTGACTCGTCAGCCCTCCTGTTGCTTCGTGTCTGCTGCTGCTGCTGCAGAGAAGGACCCAAGGAAGCCAGCTTTTCTGAGACAGAAATGATTCAGTGGCATTTATTTTGATAGAAATTACTAGCTTAGAGATGCATTTTGCCTTAGTAATGAGTGAGCAGAAAATTGAATATTCTTGAATAAGCATGTGTTGTCAAAATAGGGATTTTGAGATTAGTCCAAATACATCATAATAAATTTTTAAATTACTGTTTGGAGTTTAGCAGCGAATATGTTTAGTGGAGAGTAGCTCTGCCTTGTGGGCTAGTTGGCTGTACCTGAGGGACATTGTTGAGCTTTGTGATTTGTCTTATGGTTGCAGCAGGAGCATGGCACCGCTCCTGTCCCCAAGAAGAGCAAAATCTGGAATACTAGGGAGAGAAGCAATTGTCACATTATACCGTATTTGATAGTGAAGGCATTTCCACAGGATACAAGAGCAGTGATGTGCTCTTCAAATTCCTAAGGGAGGAGGTAAGCAGATCTTTGAAGCTGATCTTTGAAGGACAAGCAGATTTTTAGGAGCTTGTAGGGTAGGATGAAGGGGGGAGGAAGGTTTTCTAGGAGGAGGGGTTAACATTTGCAGAGGCACAGAGGTGAGCAAAACTGTGAATATCTCCTGTATAGATAGAGTCCAGAAAAATCTTTCATCTTTATTTATCAGATTTAAGGAGGGAAGATCAAACATACACAGACTGTGGTTTTTAGATTTATTTTACTTCCAGTAAGCCTCAGTTGTCCCATGAACTGACCTGTCTTGGTAAATTAAAAGTTCCAGCTCCCACTACAGGGGTGACTCCAAAATCTAGCCAAGCATCAGACTACCTAGGGAACAATTTGAAAATACAGATTTCTAGCACATTTGCCCCCCAGAAATTTTAACTAAGGAAGTCAGTTGAAGAGCCTGTGATGATGACTCTTTAAATTTCTCCTGATGGCTTTATGCCTCTTTAGCCAGTTTTTTGCAAAAGTTCAGTGAGTTGATTTGAAATGCTCCCCACTGAGGTTTCTGTGGGGAGCTGGTGGCATGCTCTCTTTCCTTGGCTCTAGGTGCCCAGGCCCCAGGGAAGTCGTAAATTGGGTCTCTTTCCTGCTGATATTCATATACAGGTGGAAGCAAGGAAAATTTTGTATCAGAGTGGCCTTGAGAGAAACAGAAGGAAAATACCACAACTGAGGAGACTGTGGACTGCAGCTGTATTCTTGGTGGTAGGGGGTGGAGAGTGCAGAAAGAACTGGTCTCAGTTTCTGGCCTTGGAACCACTTCTCATTCAAAAATTACTGTGGGCCCAAAGAGCTTATGCATGTCTATTGATACTTATTGTATTGGAAATTAAAAAAATTTTACCAATATCTGCTAATATACTTAAACTTCTCATTAGATTTTAACCAGAAATAACAATTTTATGAAGAATAAATATATAAAATACTTTTCAAAATAAATATTAGTGAGGAGAATGACCTTGTTTACATTTTTAAAAGTTAGTTTGAATAAATTGAAGACATTGTTGCAATATCACATGTTATATAGCTTCTGAAAATCTGCACTGTGTGTTCCTGAGACAAGGAGAAGGAGAACAACTAATGCCTTAGGGTTATTATGAAAATGGTTTTGAGTTTGCAGATCCCCCCTAATAGTCTTGGGGTCCTCCAGAGGCTATCCTCTCTTCAGACCACCCAGCAGAACACCCGCTACCTGCTAACACATGTGCATGCGTACTCACACACCCGTGCACGTGAGCTTCCTATGTATTGGTTACCCCCCAGGTTCCTCAAAATATACTGAGGGGATCGCTACCATGTTTTATTCTGCGAATTACTCTCTTTGGAGCAGATTTTAAATGAGTATAAAAGAAGACAGCTAAGTATCTGTTGAATGAATGAATGTTAGATATTTATGCACTGGGTACGGCAGTATGTTAGTTAGTAAAGTGATAAGTTTAGACATCGGGCACCTGGGTGGCTTAGTTGGTTAAGCTTCTGCCTTCGGCTCAGGTCATGATCCCAGGGTCCTGGGATCAAGCCCCACATCCCGCTCTCTGCTCAGCGAGGAGTCTGCTTCTCCCTCTTCTTCTGCCATTCCCCCTGGCTGTGTGCATGTGCGCTTGCTCTCTAATAAATAAAGTCTTTAACCAAAAAAAAGGTTAGACATTCTTGCAGCCCACCATTTGGAATCTGTGTTTATTTCCAAGTAAATTAATACTTGGAAACTAATATTCCCAATTAAAGATAACACTGGATCACAGTTAAGGTAGAAAGTTCTGAATCCAGAAGGCTTTGTCTGAATCCCTGCCCCATTACTTACAGGGATCACGGGCAAGTGACTGCACACCGTGGAGTCTCGTTTCCCTCAGCTGTAAAATGAGAGTAATAGTAGTAGAGGTTCACAATCCCTTATATTCATTTCTAAAATTCAAACTGATTTAAGACATTTTATTTTGAAATGGAAATTTTATTTGTAACTTACTGAATAGCAAAGGCCGACCTGAACAGACCTAAATCTTTTTTCATTTATTCTGCCTGATAGGACTAGTTGTGTGTTTTGTTGAAGAAATTTAGTGTCTAATTATGTAGTACTGTCTTAGGACTTGGTCAGTCTGTATATTATGGATGTGTCATAGTAAATTGTATATACAAGGACTTCGGGTAAAGGATTGAGGGTAGGTATCATCTGTTCAGGTGTAAGTGGGCTAAAGTATACATACAGTGTCTAGAACACTGCTGAGTACATGGTAGCATATTTGGTTTTGTTAAATAGGTAGTATTTCCAAATAAACATAGAAACCACTGAATAGAAAAGAAAGCACTTTATTTTACTAACATTTCCACATGAATGAAAGTTGGAGTTTTACTTTATTTTTCCCTCTTGATTCGGTCAATAGAAAGAAAAAACAAAAAATGGGCAAGACGCTGTTCTCCTGCTTTGTATCTGAGAAAATAATAACACTGGCTGACCTTCATCCAGCATCTCCTGGGAGGGCATAGCTCCAAGTGGGTCCTAGACGGAGGGCATTGCTCTGCCTCACCAGATTCTTGTCTCCATCCATACAAGGCAAGGCCTGTGGTGCTTGAACAAATCCTCCCATCAGAGAGCTTTGACGTGGCCAAGGAAAATGGTTTATGATGGCATGACCCTAACTGGCCAGCTCGTGAAGGAGGAGATAACAAGGAGGTCTGACATCTGGGGCCACCCCTGGAGTGGACTCCTTCATCACGCGTCTTCCAATAAATGTGAAGTGACCACCCAGAGAGTGGGATTTTGAAAGGATTGGACACTTCAGATGCTCCCCAGGTGTACATCAGGGTGTAGACAAAAATTAATGTACGCCTGCTGGGCTTGGCACCTTGATGGGAAAATGTGGGCGGTGTGTTGTGGACCGAGCCCGGCTCGTAGTCCCTGTCCTCGTCCACTCCAGGCCGTGCAGGCTGACCACCATCCTGTCTTCTGTCACATTTCCAGTTCCCCAGGCAAGGCTTGCAACAGACCCAGCAGCAGCAGCAGACGGCGGCCTTGGTGCGGCAGCTCCAGAAGCAGCTTTCCAGTAAGTATACCACGTCACAGAGCACATGGCTCCTCGCGAGCAGAACACACCTGGCGGCTCCTCACACACTGCACCGTCTTCCTTCAGTACCATGTTCATCTTCATTCGAGTCCAGGCTGGATTGGCTTGGCTTGGCTTGGCTTGGCTTGGCTTGGTTTGGGTGTAATGCTTGCCCACTCTCCTGCTGCCGCTGCAAAGTCTTGGTCTTTTTCTGAATTCAGTGAAGATGTTTTCTTCTTGCTTCTGTCTGTACCTGGAAATGTGTCTTTTCATGGGGGAGATCCATGGGGAGGTGCAGGTACTCTTTATATCAAGCTGGAAGGTGCAGAGACCAACTCGGCTGATGCCTCAAGCATGCAGACAAAGGAGGTGGCCTCCCCAGAGTCTCCCGTCGAGAGTGGCCAGCCCTAGACCTGTATCCTGGCCACTAGGGCCATGACTGTTCTTGCCACTGTGCGGTCCTGTCCTTCTGACAGCAGTGCAGAGAATTCACAACCTGCTAAACTACAGGCAGCAGAGCAGGGCACTTTGTCCCCACTAATTTTGCTGGCTGTGCTGGTGTGATTTTTTTTTTTTTTTAATCGTGCTTTCTAGCTCGATGCCAACAATGCATTCTAGCACACCCTTCTAGATGCCATCCTTGAGCACTCATGAATAGAATCCCCCATGTGCTGCTGTCATAGGAGATATTTTTAGAAATGGGAACCAGCCCCCTGTGATGGAAAGAATATTGGCCTGGGGCTTGGGAAGTCTGAATTCGGTTCCAACACTCCCACCATTATCTGGATCGTGTACTTGTTCGCTCATGCAGTGAGGAGACTAGGGGTACTGGCAGTTTCTCCTAGGTCCCTATTACGTGCGTTGGAGGTATGGAGTGAAGGCCAGCTAGTCCTAAAGACAGCTGTGGGACTCTGGTAGGATCCTGTCAGGAGGAGGGTCAGTTAGGATTGAGGGGCCACTTGGGTTTGGTCTTAATTTTCTGCCTGGCTGCTATCTGTGTTGATTTCCTGGCAGAGGAAACGCCCCTCATATACCTTGTGTCTCTACCAGGGCATAACTGAGGTATTTTTGTTTTGTTTTGTTCTTCTTTTTTCTTTCTTTTCTTTAAAAATATTCCCCTCTTTTAACCTCATTTCGTTTGTTTAATCATTTAGATTGGTCTTCTTTTCTAACTACTCTTCAGTAGGTGTGGTCTGTTATATGTGTGGTTAAAATTCTGTTGTTTTATTCAAGAATTCCTACTTTCACATGGCTGAAGGGGCAATCTAATTTTAAGGCAGAGACAATATGCTTAGAGTTTAGATTTTTTTCTAGTGCTTAGAAGTAAGTACCTATGAGTTTTATGCAGTGACACCTATTTTGGGAGTGTATCTACTATTTCCTGTTTCCCAGAGCTCATGATGTGCAGGGTTTTTTTGTTTTGTTTTGTTTTTTCCATCTGTCATTTATGGAGCTCTTTCTGGGACCCAGGCACTCTGACTTTACATAGATTAATGCGCTTAATTGCTAAACTGCCCCATGAGCCAAGGTATTACTATTCCCATACCATAGATGAGGAAACAGCTAAAGAAAAGGGAGATTGACTCATCTGCACAAGGTTATTCAGCTATAGGTAAGGGGCAGAGCTGGGACTTGAACTCAGATGGTTCCCTTCCAGAGCCTACCTCTTCACTACACTCTGCTCCCTGCTATTAACAGTATGCCAACCTCTGCTGTTGAACTGCCCACTGCACAACTCCAGAGGCTCCTTTTGCATCCTAACCCGTGTGAATGGAGCCTCTGGATTGAAATAGTCCCACCAGAGTTGGGGAAGCAGTAGTTATTTCTAAGTCCCTGTCATTTTTTTGGTTGCCTGCTCTTTTTTAGTTTTTCTGTTTGTGTGTATGTGTGTGTGTGAGTTTGCACACATGTACATATACCCATAGATAGGCACACACCTGAGTCATGCACATAGCCACTGTTGCACGTGTGGACACCCTTACACACTTCCCTCTTACATATCTTATATGGCCATTTGTAGAAGATTACCCTATTTCATGCCACTTCTCTCACTTACTATAATGTGCGTGTTAAAGTCCAATCTCTGATCTGTTTCATAAACGTTTTGGGAACTTTCAGTATTTTACAATACTCAGAGCCCTTTTGTATGTTAGTATTGAGTTGTTTCTTAGTTGAGACACACAGGCTTTAGAGGTGCTGGTTACGGTCCACAGGCTTTGTCTGGCTGGTGTAGGACTCTGACAGCTCTGAGGGAGAGTCGGGCGCCGTGGAGGGCACGCGTTGTGCATGTGGTTACAGTGTTCGGACCTTCCCACTCAGGTCCCTCAGCTAGTGTGCACTCCTTGGCCAGTTAGTCTGTTCTCCTATTCTTAAGACTGGTATGGAGAACAAGAGGGTAACACCTATCTGTGGCATAATTTTGCATTTGCGATTTTATTTGAATTTATTTTTCCCATTAGGTAACCAGCCACAGCAAGGAGTGACTCCCTATGGGCATCCATCACACTTCTGAATCTGGAAGAGGACAAGACATAGAGTTTTATGTTTGCACTGAAATCAAATTTAATGCATCAGTCATCTCTGGAAATGTCCCTTTGTTCTTTCCTTTCTTTGAAGTTTTCTTATATTTTGTGCTACATTTCATATAGAGGAGGTATTTAAAACAAAAAGGAGGAAGTGTGGTTTGGGGTTTTTTGGTTAAATTCAACTTTAAAGTAGGTATGAAAATGTGGATCATGTGGGCCTACTCCAGGAAGAGCGTGGTAGCAGATCATTTGAAATTGGTGCTTTTTTTTGAATCTCACAGAAAGAATGAATTATGGTGGATTTAAAATATGTATGTATTCATTAATGATGAAGTTTGTTGTTTTCTTCTTCCCCCCAAACTGTGCTGGACCAAACTACTGATTTGAAAGGCGTGTCAGATCTTAACAGGAGAGTGACCCCTTTATTCTGCTTTCACCTTTGGTGGTGAAAAGGACATCTATTTGCATTGCTCTGATTTGAAATGTTTGTAATTTCATAAGCACTTTATAAACTGTGTTCTTATTTATGTAGGATTTTTCTTTGCTTTTGTTGTGGTCAAAAGGTGCTGAAACAGATTGTTGCTTAGTACTTAAACTTCTTAGACCAAGAACTTCAACCCAGGCTTCCATGAGAGCCACCCTCAGATATGTGGAAGCCTCTTAGAAGTAGCTGTACTCGGATTTGTTTTCAGTGGCGGGAGCATTGGCCAGAGTCTTTGTAAAGGTACAACATGTCAATTCTAAAGGCTTGAACGAACCACAGTGGGATTGTTCCAACTCTTTATTGCTAGAGTTGGCAAAAATGACTCTTGGTTCTCCTGAACCTTATGCCAACTTGAGAAAAAACAATCCTGCTGCTGGCCTGAGATTCCAAGTGCTCAAATTTGATGTGGTTTCCAGAGAATCTGGCCCCCAAGTCCAGAAGGCTCTGGTTTTCATAAAGATGTATTTGCTGTTTATTTTGTATGGTAAGTATTTGCTATTTTGAATTTAATTATTAATGTTGGTGTCTTGGTTGTGTATTGCATATACTGTATTTATAAATTGGTGCAAAAAGCACAAGTAAATTATACATCAAATTTATTATAAAGAAATAGTAACTATTTTAACTTTGTTGAAGTATGTGGTAATTTGCTCCTATTAGAGTAAAAAAATACAGTAAATTATTATCAGTTTGTGTAACTTAAGAGTATTCCATATAATATTTTTTTAGATTTAGATGCATAAAATTTTGAATGTGAAAATTGCAGGGCATTTTAAAACATGTGGGGGATATTTTCCCATGTTTTGTGTTAATTCATTTCCTTTTGCCGTATGATTTTACATGTAATGTAGTTGAGCATACTGTGAATAGATTTGTCTATAATGAGCAAACCATGTAGAACTACTTTTTTAAAATGTAGCTAGTACGACTTTAGATTATTTCTTTTGCAAATCATTATATAAATAATTTATATCTTCCTAGGTGAGTTACTTATTGCAAAGTTTGACTCATGCAAACGACCTCAAATACATGTCCGCTTACTTTTGCTGTGGCAGCATCCATGTGAACTGCTTTGTACACTGTGAAATAGTTCCCTCCAGCCTGCTCATTTCATGTTTACTCTGGGCTGGAAAAGACTTTGCCAAAACATTAAAGACCATTCTTTTCATGAAATTAACATACTCTATCTGCTTTCAGAAGACAGATCTTTACTTTTCAGCTGGTTTTGTATATCAGGTTTTGTTTTTGTTTTTGTTTTTGTTTTCCTCTTGAGAATCCTGCATAGAGTCCATGAAGTTATTTTTCTTCAAAGTAATCTATTCATATAATGATTGCCTTGGCAAAACAACCGAAATGTGAATGTTGTGCCTAGTGAGTAAGTTCTGTTCCGTCCTGATTTCCTTTTTGAGAATGATTGGTATTTAAAATGCCAGTTTTCAATTTGAACCATATATTTTTAAAGTTCAGTATCGCAAACAGCAGTCATATTGTTTCAAGAATGAGTGTTATAATTGCATAGCATTCGTATGCACTTTATATTTTGCATAAGGTACTGAAATTAATTTATTAATAATCATTTTGCACATGAAAGCTGTGGGGTATACTTTTTTTCTTGTTGTGTCCTTTTCTTTTCAGGTGACAAGCTAAGTCATGGTAAGGCTCTGTAGTTCAGATTCTATGGAAAGTTGAGGAAAAACCTGGGACTGGCTTACCCCTGTGCATTATAAAGAGAACAACTGGAATTTTTAATCTAGTCTTTAGCCTGTTTACTTCCACTGAAACCCACATCCTGAGAGGTTTCTTTCTTATTAGCAAGTGCATTAATTTGCATTAAAATGATCACACACAAGGGAAAACCCTATCCTTTGACAGAAACTGGCAATTTGCTTTTTAATGTAGGAAATTATCTTAGGATAAGATGAAGACCTCCTTTCCACTTAAAAATAAGACTTTGAAATTGAATGTAGTTGGGCGTCAGAATTCTTTAGACAGACCTGTTTACACTCGAGTCTCATTCCTAGTACCGTCCATTTGTCACTCTTACGTACTCCTTTTGGCCGGGAAGTGGAAAGAGGTCACCGTGAGAATGAGAGTCCTTTGACCCTTGTGGCCACAGGGTGCCAGCATCCGAGATAATGGCAGTCAGGTCACCTCTTAGGTGGAGCCAGCTGAAAACGCAATGAAGCAAGCCCCCCCATCAGCAGGACAAAATTGTTGTGTTTTGTGTGCTGAGATATCCGAGGAAGACCTATGGCATTTTTTTTTTCCACTTTAAATAACTGGCAAATATTTGAATAAATTCTGGACAAATTACACTGGAACATCCCAGCCTCAGGAATTAGAAAAAATCAATCATAATGTTCCCCAACTCAATTCACATTGGGTTACAAAAAGCAACATTTTGTGTACGTTTGATCAAATTTTAAGTACAATGAAAATATGTATTTATATATCAGATCTAGATTTTCCCATTTTCCTCTCCCATAAAGTATTATCACTTAATGAGATAACATGTTGATAAAGCAATGGTTCCTCCTCAGAATATTTTCCTTATAAAGAGCTCCAAACAAGGATGCCTGTGCTTGATTTTGAAGTGAGGAAGTTTCACTGTATTTTTGAAGCCTAATTTTTAACGAGTTTATTTCAGTAATGAAGTCTTCAACCCTCTTTTCACCTTTTATGACGTATAGGTGTTAAGTTGCTTTTTACATGTATTTTAAATGCAGTTATTAAAACATTTTTGCATTCCCCATCAATGAAAATTTTCCATGTACACAAAATAGAGAATCATAATCAAAACTGTTCGGTTTTTTTTCTCTAGGTTTTACTAAAATATTTCTAAACCAGACACAGAATACCTGTACATCAAAATGGTGAATTTACAATCAAGACTGCAAATTTAATCTTTTCCATTGTCTCTCTTCTCAGTCCCATGCTTGTAACATTGATAGAAGGTAGACACTAGGCAACTGGTAGTGAAAGAAAAAAGTCCATTCTTTAATGAAGAATTCAGATACATTAGCCATTTGTTATTTTATGGTGGACAGTTTTACCTTAATGTTCATTGTTATTTGTTGGCAAAATAAAAGTGCCTTAAGTTAAAAGTTTGTTTGGAGATCAATTAATGAAATCACCATCAGTCATACTGCATTTATTTACAAGTTTTTTTTTTCTTTTGCATGTCCATTATAAATTTAATATTGTAAATGTACTCAAATTCATTTACATGCCTATGGCTGCCTTTGATTAAACTTCTTCCAAAAAATAAACTCTGTCCAGATGTTGACTCTGTTCAATTTTTATTTCAGGTCAGATTACCTGAACATACGTTGTTGCATAATCAATACCAAGTGGATTCCTTGCTGTGCACTTGTAGATCCCAGAATCCGAGGTTTGGGGATTCTGAATGGTGAGGGTACCTTGGGGGTGAAAAGGCTCAAGTCCGTGAGTCCCCCTTTTATTTGTCATTGAGAGCAAGGCATGGTCCAGCCGCTCCCATGTGATTTCTGGCTTGGGGACTCCCAGGGCCACACATCGGAGTCGGACGGCTGCTCCTATCCTCGTGAGAATGCTCCTGGGTAGGCGATTTGTAATTCTGGGTGGGTAGGCTACAACCATTACTGGAACAGTGATCAGTGCATGGCCAATGCTATTTTGAGCCGTACAGACATAGTTTCCTCTGTCATAAGCAGTTGCTTCTTTAATGACTAACGTGCCATTTTCATGCAGTACGTATTTTCCACTGCTTTGAGGCCTATCTATTATATAACCGCTTGGCGTAGTCCATTTGGTATGTGGCTTAGGGCTTCCATCGGACACACAGTGCAGTGATGGAGATTCTCCAGTGATACAGTAAACTGTTCCTAGTGCATAAGTAAGAATCACTGGCTTCTGGCCAATTTCTAACACAATTAATTTTTCAATGTAGCCAACTTTATTTCTTGCTGCACACCGGTATTTCCCTGCATCATCCCGAGTCGTTTTAGAAATGATAAAAGAACCATTGCTTGCTATCAGATACTGAGAAGTTTGCGGTTCATTGGGAAATCGGGTGCCATTTGGTAAAATCCAGATTATTTCAGGTGGCGGGTTTCCATCAACGGAACAATTCAATGCTGTGGACTTTCCAAGCTGGGCAACAATCTTTTCGTTAAATGGATTTCTGAATGTTGGTCGTCGTAGCATTTCCAGTACTTCTAACTGTACCACCAGCACGCTCTCTCCTCCTTCATTCCGAGCCACACAGATAAAATCTGCCGAATCTGAAAACCTCACATTCCTAATTTCCAAGGTTCCATTTTTATGGACTGTGATTCTGCTTCCATAGTATGGGGCTGTGAGGAAAATATTGTCCGGCATGATCCACATGACTTGAGGAGAAGGTGTTCCTTCGGCTCTGCAGTCAAAATGTTTTTTGGAATGCCTCACAGCTGTGGCTTTGATGACCGTTCTGTTTGTATACAGACCGTTGATCAGTGGAGGTTTGGAGACAACATCCAGCTTGTACATTTTGGTGTCATCCCCACTGGGATTTCGGGCCACACACACATATTCTCCAGAATCGAGCAATTTCACTTTGTTGATGGACAAAGACCCATTGGCATGGAATGTGTACCTATCCTTAGAGAATGAAATCATGTCATGGGAAGGCAGCAACCAAAATATTTTTGGTTTGGGTTCACCAATGACCTCACAGTCAAGGACCACTGTGTCTCCAGCCCTGATTCTCGTGTTGGTCTTGTAACCCTGGAGGATCCGTGGGACAGCTGTTATCACTGTTAGGTGCACCTTCATTTCATCCTTCCCCAGAGTGTTCTGGGCATAGCAAGTATAATCTCCTTCCTCTGCTATCCCAACTTTGTTCAAGTACAAGGTTCCATTGTCAAAAAGGGTATACCTCCTGGTCCTGCGGCCACTGTCATCAGCTTGCATCACATTGTTTATCATCGTTCCATCAGGCAAACTCCAAGATATCTCAGGCACTGGGGAGCCGGAAGCCTCACAGTCAACTTGAAAATCTTTCCCATGAAATACTTGCTTTTTAAAATGTTGCTTGTGATCAATTTTGGCTGGTTTCAGTCGGAGGCTCACATGCATCAGTATCAGATCGTCCCCCATTTTGTTTCTGGCCACACACAAGTAGTCACCACCATCTTTCTCTGTTATTGAGCCAATAAACAAGGATCCATTTGGGTAGACATGGATGCGGCTGCCCATTCTAAGGAGATAAGAGACAGATTTGAGTATGCAGCTCTTAGCAAGGGGTGAGGGGAGTTGTCCTTATTTACATAGGATTTGCTTTATGGACATTCTCTTAAACTGTTGCAATAAAATTAAAATCAGCACTACTTAAGCCATTTCCTGAGAGAGAAAATTAACAACAGTTAGATTTTAGTGAAATGAAACTCCTTTACAATGGTGGTTTGGAAGATACAATGCTGAGAATGCTAGAAATATTGGATGCCTTAGACACAGGACTTTCTTGACCATTTTACGGATCAAATAATTGCCTTGTGATGTGTCCATAAAGAACTTCCATGGTTCCATGCAGACTTGGCTCAGAAAAGATGCCAGATTCTATTTTTTTTAAAAAGTTTAGTAACAAAATAATTAAGAGTTATTTTGTTGCAAAATAAGTTCAGCTTTGCTATGAAGAGAGGAGGTGCCAGGGTAAGACTCGTTAGAAGCCTCCTGCCGCATCTGACCTTTGCGAGCAGCTGTAAAGCGATTGGTCTCTGCGTTTTGTCCAGCTGTGTGCAGTACAGTTTTTCTCCATGGAGTTATTATACAGCATGCCATTACCACAGTGAGCCACCAGATGGCACATCTTTCCTGCTAAAACCAAATTTAGCTTTTCAGAAAGACTGGCGGAAATTGAATTGGTGCTAAAACCGGGATCATTGTGGTACATTACAAAAGGTACTGCTGTTATTTTTAAATCTTTAAGTAGTTCCTCACTGTACAGCCGGGAATACTTTATTTAGAGAGCATTAGTATTTAGACACTTTAATAGCTTTAGTAACGCCTCAGGTCACAGGCTGGTTCCCAAACTCTTGTTTTTCACCATGTTCTACTACCATCTGATATTCCTTTCTAATGCTTCTCAAAGTTAGATGCATATGAAAATCATTTATGGAGCATCAGACGAGGCTCACCTCCAGAATTTGATATAATTGGTGTGGAGTGTGGCCCTAGGCATCAGGAGTCTCAGTTTTCCAACGGTTCTCTTGTTCAGCCAAGTCTGAGAACCACTATTCTCAGTCTTGGCTCTCAAAAACAGTTCTCTGATCCCGGGCGTCAGTATCACATGGCGCCTGCCTCATTTAACATGCATGTTTCCTGGCTTTACTTTTCAGAGATTCTGATTAACTCGATCTGGGCAGGGATCTGGGAACCCACTGAGTAACAAATGTCCCAGGTGACTGTGATTCTTACGAACAAGAAAGTTTGAGAACCAGTCTCAAATTTTAGCAGGCACTAAAATCACCTAGAAGGCTTTTAAGAACACAGATCACTTATTAAAAGAGAATCGGTTTCTGACTCACCGAGTTCTTAGGCAACGCTAATGCTACTGGCAAGAGGACTGCATCCTTGGAAAATCACTGATTTAGAGTGACCTTGTCCCATCCCCAAATCTGATGCATCTGGAGGTGGTAATATGTAAGAAGAGACTATAACTGTTACTTTTGATAAAGTGATGTTTTTCAGAGAAAATTTACTTAAAAAAAAAAAAAATAGAGCGTTCCCCAAGTAAAAGAAAGCATCTGTAGACCTTCTAAAGCAATGCTTCTCAGATTTTATGGAGCATGTGATTCATCCAGGTATCTTTTTAAAGTGCAGATTCTGACACAGCACGTCTGGGCTGAGACCCGAGCTGCTTTTGTAACAAGCTCTGAGGTTCTGAAGAGCGAGGCTCTGACGGAGAGGAAACCATTCTGTGCTGAAACAGGTCACATGTGTTGAAAGTACTGGAGAAAGACGGGTGGTATTCCAAGTCTGAGACTATTTAAAAACCCAGAAAAGGCTTTTTCATTCAGGTGACAAGTAGGCTTTAAGAAAGTGACAGGGTTTTGCTTAGTCTGGTCATGGGTGGGGTATGCTCTCATAAACATAGCTATGATGAATGTTTTTGCATTTTTAGAATCTAAAATTGAAACTTTAGAAGCTGTGAAATGGAAACAGCAAGGACTTTCTTTTTCTTACAATAAATTGCCCCTTTTATTTGATATATATAAAATTTCTACGTAAAAAATATTCTTACCTTTTTGAGCTTAGTGGCAAAATAATAATTGAGGTGTTCAGTTGGCAAACAAGGTGAATTATAAAAGAAAAAAATGCCAGTACCTCTGGTGGGCCCATGGTAGCACCTGTGATCTTTATTTATTTTTTAGGATTTATTTGTTTGAGAGAGAGAGAACCTCAAGCAGACTTCTGCTGAGCAGAGAGCCTGGGGTAGGGCTTGATCCCATGACCCCAAGAGCATGACCCAAGTAGAAGTCAAGAGCCAGCCGCTCAACTGACCAGCCACCCAGGTGCCCCATCTGTGATCTTTATACACTCTGCTGCCTCTTCCACAATTTGAACACCATGTGTCCCATAAATACTTACCCAAGCAAAATATAAACGACCTACTTAATTTCTTTGCTGTTTTTATACCTGAAGGATCTGTTGAAATACCTGGTTAAGATTATTCTGAGATACAAGTAACGTGTTTTAGAACACTCTCCATACTTACTTTGGGTTAACTTTTTAAGAGATTCCTTAAATTTTTTCATGCCTCTTGATAAAAATTTCCATTTTCCAAAACTGGCTTAACAGCCAGTAAGTGTTTTAGACCTTTTCCTTAACAACCTAAATTTTGAACTTACCTGTTATTCACATCAGAGATTTAATGCTTTCTATAGTTGCATTATGGATTTTGCACAGGTAGTGGGAATTGTATTCAAAATTACACAGAATTTTGATTGCATTACAAAATTCCCTCCTCTTTTTGGATAGAGAAATTATAAAGACCTTTCTGTGGTTACCATTTTAAAGCTGTCACAAGTATGAGAGCAAATGAGATTGTTAATCTGCCTTTAACTATTGTGTAAATTCAGTAAGAATTGAATAGCTGGCCCTTAGAGTTAAGCATGTAAGAAGCCTCATTTTTACATGTAACATTAACCTCAAAAGGATTAGGTCTCTTTAGAAAGAGTTCCTTTTATGTGCAGAGTCTATGAGCTCTCTAAATCTACTGTTGGCCTCACTGTATCACCTTTTCCATTTCAGAAATTGTACAGCAAAATAGATAAAGAAGATAATCTCAACACAAAGGTATGGTTTACCTGTGCCACTGGTCGACAACAGCCTTGGATGGTAGCCTCCAGATTATTTTGGGTTTGGGTTCCCCAATGGCTGAGCAGTTCAGTAGTAATTTATCCCCCAAATTCACCTCGGTCCACCTCTGGGATGCAAATTCTATTCTGGGGATGGTTTCTTGCTCTTCCACTGTAAGAATTACCACTCTTCTCTCTGAGCCAGTGGAACTGGTAGCAATGCATTCATAAGTGCCCCTGTCTGAAGAGGCTACATTTCTTAGATAGAGAGTCCCATTTGCAAATAACAACAACTTGGGATTTATAAACTGCAGTGGTTTCACTTCAGTGCCATCAGAGAGGACCCAGTGAACACTAGGCTGAGGAGTTCCTTTGGCAGTACAGGGCAATTTCAAACTTTCACCCCAAGCCCCTACAATGACTTGCCTCTTTTGCTCTAGAATAACAGGTGGGGCGGCGATGACTTGTATTTTGACCTGCAGTGAATCCTGGCCAGCTGAGTTGCTGGCCATGCATCTGTAAAAGCCCCGGTCATAAATGCTGAGATTGTGGATGACCAACGTTCCGTCAGATGTCACCAGGGTCTGCCCATTCCCCTCAGATGACTCAGAAACCACTGTTTGGTTTGCAAGAACCCAGGAAATTGTAGGACTTGGTCTACCTTCAGCTCTGCACTTCAGTTCCACAGTGCTTCCAGAGTGGACTGTGATCTCTCTGGTATGTCTGTCCAGGATCCTGGGGGGATAGGAAACCACGGATAACGTGACATGAAGGCGGTCGGTGCCAAGCGGATTGGATGCCAAGCACAGGTACTGTCCACGGTCCTGAATGCCCACCCTCTGTATGGCGAGGGTGCCATTGGACAGCACCTGGAATCTGCTATTCTGTTTCCTTTTAGATAAATCAAATCCTGATAAGAAAGAAATTTGTAGTCATAAGTCATCAGAGTTTAAATAGAACACAAATTGTTCAAGAGGAAGTCTCAAGAAGAAAGCTTTGGGGGTACTGTTAGGCTTTTGAGAGCAAATATATTTAAAATTAGGACACTTAGTGGTAAGAGTGTTAAAATATTCCTAAAATTTTTTATTTCCATAATTTTAATTTGAAAAGTCTTAATGGTTCAATACA
Source organism: Mustela nigripes (assembly GCF_022355385.1). NCBI lineage: Eukaryota > Metazoa > Chordata > Mammalia > Carnivora > Mustelidae > Mustela > Mustela nigripes. Next base: position 142,465,671 of record NC_081558.1, on the reverse strand, counting down.
GTGGCCTTTCTATTTTTCAAATCATATTTCTTGTATCTGCTTTCAAAGCATTACAAAAAATACTCTTAATTAACATCTTTTAAAACCTTCTAATGAGCAAAAAAAAGTTACGCAGCAAATTTCTAATGAGAATATCAATAGTTTCTGTATCCTGGAGAGATTTGAAACTGGTGTCGATTCTTTGGATGTGTAACCCTGAAACATAACACAATCTTTTCCTTGTTTTATGACTAAGGAAGACTAAGAGTAAATAAATAAATAAATAAATAAATAAATAAATAATAAAACAAAAAAAATACAACCAAAAAAACCACCAAGAGTGTCAGATACCTGATGATACTCTAGTCCAGAGGATGGTGGGCAGGGGATTTCCGACAGCCTCACAAGGAAGAAAGGCATCTGAGTTAGCAGGAACAGTAAAACTTGCTGCTTTTCCTCCAACTATTCTGGGCCTTTCAAATGTATTCCTAGACAAAGAATCAAAGGGAAGGAGTTCAGAGGTTGTTATTTTTTGAATTTGTGTCTTATCAAAGCCATTTTTCTTTGCAGTCTTTTTAATATCCCAGTCTGAAGCATGGGTGATGTCCTCTGGCAAGCCTGGACTAGGCAATATGCTCACTATTGGCGTTTTGCCTTTGTTTGCAGTTTCTGGGTATGACTTCTGCCAGAAGTGGTTTTCTGACCACGGAGTGGAAGTCAGTTTAGAATTCTGTGGTTTAACTGTTACTGGGGCTGGCATGGAAGTAGAATGAAACAGATTAGAGTAGATAAAGTGGGTGGCTCCACTTGTGACCTTGACATTTGGGCGAACTTTGGGAGATGTTGCAACCTCTACTGCTAACTGCTGTGGATTAGCACTGTGCCTAGAGTGTTCACGTGGTTTGACCACTGTATTTGTCATCATCCTAAAAGCGGGAGTTGCCATGTTGTCTATGACAGCACTTTGATTATTCAAGGGATGGGAGGTGGGAATTGGCATTGGAGCAGCACTACTACTCAGGAATGGTGGCATGGTTGAGTGTCTAATGATTGTGTTCCTAGTTGTGCTCTGGTGTAGTTTGCCAGACAAAGTGATTTCAGAAACAATTCTGCTCTTCAAAACCTGAGTATTCTCTTGGGGTCCTTCTTCAGTTATGTCTGTCAGACTAAGCATTCTTGGATAAAGATCCATTGTACTTGAAATTCCTTTCATGTTTTCTAAGGGGGGCGTGGTTGAAGTTTCAGCCGCAGTTAGATCAGGAGGTGTCATAGTAGTGGATACAGTGAAGCCGGAACTCTGACTGGGAAAGGAGTGTGGGTCATTCCTGTTCCTCAGAGGCTCCTTTTTTCTTTGTATGTTTCGTGTGCTGGGTCTGGCTATTTGGGTTTTACTGATAATGACTGATGCAGGGGCAGTAGGAGGAACAGTTAGCCTGGCTGTCTGCTTAGATATGAAATTGGTACTTGGTTCATTGCTTGAGATATTAGGAGGTGTAAGGTAAACTGGTGGAAAGGGCAGCTTCTTCATTGTTGGGAGACTTATAGGACTGTGTGTTTCAGTGATATTTTGGTGAGTTGTAGCTGATGTTATAGATGGAATTTGCATCACACTTGCTGAGAGTGTTGTGAAATGGAAAGGGGAAACGTTAGCCGTGGGTAAAGCAGGAGATATTTTAGTAAGCACTGTGGCTTTGTTTTTTGGTGAGCTAAATTGATGCTGATTCTTTAACCTCTCTTTTTGGACATGGTTATTTACAAAGATCTGATGCCAGGGAATTTTCCTTCTTAAAAATCTTGTAATAGCTGTAGTAGTAGACATAGATGGCTTGGTGGTGGGATCTGGAACTGATGATACAATCATTGACTCCCTTTGAAGTTCGCTGGTATTAGACACACTCGGGTAATCATTGTTTGGAACAGGAGTTTTTTCCTCAGGTAAGGAGTTGGGGGCATGAGTCATAACTGCGTCAGTTGGAGTCACTTGTGTACTTTTAGCACTGAAATATTTTATTGTGGGTATTGTTTTCTCAATATTTACATTTGGTTTGTTCTCAAATAGTAATGATGGATTGTGGACTAGAATTGTAGACTCTTCTGTGACTCTGGCACTTTCAGCTTTGGTGAGCCTGATGGGGGAAGAACTTGGAAAAGAAAATGCTGTTGCAGCATGGGTGAGCCTTTCCCTGGGAGAACAGGATGGGCACACCACACTGGCCTCTGTGGCTGAAAATGCAGTAGTGCTTTCTTCAGAAGAAACTCTGAATGTTGGTCTCACAAAGCCGTATCTATGCTGTCGAAGAACTGGAGTTCTATATGGGCTGATAATTCGACCCCTACCCCAAATTTTCCTCCGTCTTCCAAAGTGCCTGGATGTTAGCAGGATGTTAGTTGTACTATTTCTTGGAATCTGTGACTGAGAATGAGCAGCAGTGTATGGGCCTGAAGGTATCTCAGAGGTGTTAAGCTTTTGAATGATGGATGGATAGAAGTGATTGATCCTGGGGTCACTGACTCTTGTTACAGATGTCTGATGACTATTTGTGGCATTTACTGACCCTACGAATATATCAGCTTTGCTGTTAGCACTACTCAGCATTTTGATATTGACATCTTTGCTTATAGTCCCCATTGTTTTTGGGAGTGTACTTTGTAAATGCTCTTTTTTCTTCCCAGTGTTGTCAGCTTCCTGAAATTGTGTTGCTTCAGGTAATAGAGGAAAGATAGTGGAGAAATTTTCATTGATTGTGCCTCGCATTTTGCTTAATAAGGTTGGGTTTATATTCTTTGACATGGTTGTAGTTTTAATAGGAGATGGTTTGAAATCTATTGGTTTTTCAGGTGGTAGGATTTGTGGACCCACAATTGGAAAGACTTCAGTGACAGCACTTATATTTGTCACAGAGGTATCAGGTATTTTTCTGGAATTGGCAATCACTGTCCTTGCCAGAACACTAGGAGCCTTAGTTGCCAGGACCATCAGTTCCTCATCTGGAGGGAGCATGCCTGAAGAGTCTATTTCTTCACCAGGTATTTTCAGGAGTTGGGTGACCACTGGAGGGGGTCTTGTTGTAGTATGTTCTTGCTTCTCTGGTATAGTATTCTTTTTAGCTTTTTCCAAAAGTGCTGCCCAGTGCCGTGGGTCAATTCTTCGAGCAGAGGAAGAGAAGGGCCTCCTGTGTTCCCTAAAATGTCGATTTAGTGAATCTCCTCGCCTCCGGTGTATTGACTCACGATAGTTATGCTTTTTACTTGTGCTCAAGACTTGTTTTCCAGTCTCGACTCTCACTGGAGCAGATGTAAGGAGTTGCACAGCTGGTGGGTCCTTAAGATGGGCAGTGGGATTGGCCTCATCAAATCCAGATCCATCTTTTTCTACGTTAAGCTCTACTGGCCTTTGCCCTTTTGTTTTGACTGAAACTTGGTTAATCAAAAAGTCAACCCCTGATGGGTTGGCTGCTACACAATAGTAATAACCCTGGTTTTTTGGGGTGATCTGTAATATTCTTAGTGTGCCATTGTTCAGAATTTGCTTGTCTCTGGAGGACTGATAAAGCACAGTGTTTCCTGGAAGAACCCAGCTAACAGAGGCATCTGGGATACCAGAAGAATGACAGGGAAGGTCAAGTATTTCACCAGTGAAAACTGTATAATGAGCCCCATTTTCATGATGGGCTTCTAAAGAGGGCTCTACCACAGTGATTCTATAGGTGAGAATATCTGCATCATCATAATTGGTGCTTATGCAGTGGTATACGCCTGTGTCAGAACTATCAGCCATCTGGAGTTCTAGTTTTCCACTTTTGTCTATTAAGATTCGTCCATCTTCACTAACATATGGGGCTCTCACTTTACTCCCATCAGCCAGAAGCCACTCCAAATGTGGGGTAGGGTCTCCTTGTCCTGGGCATTCTAGGCTAGTGGTTCCACCAATCAAAACAGTGCGTTCCAGCTTAGTATTATTATCTCTGGAAATCATGGTCCATTTATGCTTCACTGGACTTGTTTCTGCCCTTGGTAAAGTGACTTGAACATCACTGCAGTACTGAATATGCAGTGTACTGAGTGTGGTGGCAGTTCTGTTCAGCTGCAGGGAGATTTGGTCTTGCATTAACCAATGGGGATCTATTGTGAGATCAGCCTCTATGCCAGTAAAGATGTCTTCAGGTTCAGGAGCCACCTGTTTATACTTGTAGTAGCATTGTGGTGTTTCAGTGAGCAAGTGGCTCCTTTCTAGAATCAGAGGAGAATCACTGTACAACGCCAGCACTTGCCATACTTGCTGAATGTGATTGTTATCTATGTTACACACCAGAAATGTTGAAAATGATGTATTTAGCATGATAGAGTCATTTTCTTCAGTGAATGCAATGGATGATGTCTTTGAGGGCTTTTGGATACTGCAGACCATGTTAGCTTCATTTCCAAATTGATCTGTCATATTCAAAGTGAGGGAGCCAAAGGGTGCCATGAAATCTTGGGGAGAGATGGACACAGGAGTGCTGTCTTCCAGAAGAGTCAAGTTCTTTAATTTCAGGGATGAGTCAATGGTTGGCTTGGCACACAGGAAAGCTGCAGCTGGGACCAAAGCTAAGGGCGTGCCCTTAGAGATCCTGGGGTTCATGCAAAGTGGACATTGCTGAGGACTGGAAGGACTTCTTTCTTTTTTGCATTTTATTATATCTAGGAAAAATGACAATTGAGTTATTGCCAGCTGTGGCCTCCTTAAATTCGAACATTTTAAAGAAATAGCTTCTGCTAAAATTTGAAAGAACAATTTGGAAATTTTATAGTGTTTAATAGTAAGTTTGCTACTTTTTTGTCTTTAGGTTGATTTCTAAACAAATATTGTCTCTTCACCCTGCCCACAGTATTATATCTGTGGTCACAAGGATTTTTGTCTGTCTTGTTGATTGCTTTATTTCCCATATGTAGAAAGTGCCTGATATATATTTGGTACTCAGAAAATATTAGCAAAAAGAATAATTTCCTTAAATAGGGAAATGAAATATATGCTTATGTTTCTCACTTTTACTAAGAGTGGTTCAGTTCTATTTCCCCATTTTAATGTTTTAAGGGTCATGGGGCACCTGGGTGGCTCAGTGGGTTAAGGATCATAGAATTTCATTTTCCTTTAAAAGATTAAATATTTCATAGAATTCACAAACAGGTTAGGAAAAGTTAATACCTATTCTCCTCAAACTATTCCAAAATACAGAAGAGGAAGGTAAGCTTCCAAACACATTCTATGAGGCCAGTGTTATCCTGGTACCAAAACCAGACAAAGACACCACAAAACAAGATAACTACAGGCCAACATCCTTGATAAATATACATGTAAAAATCCTCAACAAAATACTAGCAAACTGCATTTAACAATACATTAAAAGGACCATCACCATGAGCAAATGGGATTTATTCTGGGGACACAAGGATGGTTCAATATTCACAAATGAATCCGCATGATAAACTATATCAACAAAACAAAGGATGAAAATCATATGACCATCTCAACAGATGAATAAAAAACATTTGACAGAATTCAACATCTGTTCCTCATAAAAACTATCAACAAAGTGGGTTTAGAGGAAACCTACTTCAACAGAATAAAAGCCAAATATGACAAATCCACAGCTAACATCATCTCAGTGAAAAACTGAGAACTTTCCTCTAAGATCAGGAACAGGGTGTCAACTCTCACCACTTTTGTTCAATATAGTACTCTTTAGAAGTCCTACTTGCAGCATTTGGACAAAGAAAAAGAAAGAAAAGGCACCCAGATTGATGTGAAAGAACAAAAACTGTCACTGTGTGCAGATGACATGACACTGGCACAAATACAGACACAGGTCAAGGGAACAGAACGGAGAGTTCAGAAATAAACCTATACTTATTAATCATACCTATGTTATGTTATAATTCATCTGTAACAAAGGAGGCCAGAATATAAAATGGGAAAAGGACAGACTCTTCAATATTAATGGTGCTATCAGAACTGGACAGCTACATGCAAAAGAATGGAACTGGACCACTTTCTTACATCATACACAAAAATAAGCTTGAAATGGATTAAAGACCTAAATGTAAGACCTAAAATCGTAAACATTCTGGAAGAGAGCACAGGCACTAAGGCATCTGACAGTGACCACAGAAACCCTTTTCTACATATGTCTCCTTGGGCAAGGAAAACAAAAGCAAAAATAAACTATTAGGACTGTGCCAAAACAAAAAGCTTTTGCACAGTGAAGGAAATCATCAACAAAAAGGCAACCTACTGAAAGAAGTTATTTGCAAATGATATATCCAATAACTAGTTAGTATCCACACTATATAAAGGACTTCTACAACTGAACATCAAAAAACAAAAACCCCAAATAATTTGATTTAAAAGTGGGCACAGACCATGAATAGACATTTTTTTTTTTTCAAAGACGACAAACAAATAGCCAAAAGACACATGAAAAGATGCTCAGCATCACTCGTCATCAGGGAAATGCAAGTCAAAACCACAATGCAAGATCATCTTATACCTATCAGATGGCTAAAATAAAAAAATTAATAAATAAATAGCAGGTGTTGGCAAGGATATGGAGAAAAAGGAACCCTCATGCACTCATGGTGGGAACGCAAACTGGTGCAGCCGCCGTGGAAAACAGTATGGAGGTTTCTCAAAAAATTAAACAATTACCATAGGATCTAATAATTGCACTACTGGGTATTTACCCAAAGAATACAAAAATACTAATCTGAAAGGATACATGCACCCTCATGTTTATTGCAGCATCACTTACAATAGCCAAGATTTGGAAGAAACCTAAGAATCAATAGAGGAATGGGTAAGGAAAATGTGGTATTTATATATATTGGAATATTAGCCACACACACACACACACACACACACACACACACACACACAGGAGGAGATTGTGCCATTTTTGACAACAGGGATGGCCTATGTACTCCAGTATGACAGGTGGTGCTACATACGTCTGGGTCAGCATTCTTTGGTAAACTTTAAAATCTAAACCCATGGAAAGAAGATGTCCGGCAAGCCTGAAAACCTTTGAGTACTTGTAAGAGGCTCTTCTAAGTCATCCACTTCCCAACCAGCCATAACTCTTAACCTGCTCATCAACACCCTAGGTTCAGACCCTGACAAAGCAAAGAACATGGCAGACTTCTGGCTTAATTGAACCTCAGCAATTATACTCACATCTTGGTATGCTTACTATTGCTAGCACCTAGACACAGAGTTAGCAGAGTTAGTTAAAATACCTGAACACCAGGTATTTTACTTCAGATGCAGATCTTACTTATCACGTCACTTTCATTTCCTCCATCAATCTTTTAGTCATACAGACATGCTTCCCATTCCTCAACCTGCCATGCCTTATTAGACTCTGGAATATGCTCTTCCTTCCACTTCCCATCATTTGCCATCTGACACACCCTCTTCCATCAATGTCTAACTGTTTACATCCTTCAGGACCCAGTCACAACACCACTTCTGGGTGGGCTTTCTGTTTTATGTTCCCCTTATATCTTTCACTTCTCCTATCCTACTCCTTACCCATCCACTATTAGAATAACCTGTCTAGTTACTGTAGATCCCCGGCTCCAGCCAATGGATGCTCACAAAAGTTTGGAGGGAGGGATGAAGGTGGGCAGACAGGCCAAATTCTAAGGTCACATTTTGCCACATTTTAACGTAAAGCTTGAGGTATGTCTTAAAATTGAAGGTGTTTTACAACACCAGCTGATCAGCTATCAGTCTTGATATGGCTTCTGCTACCGCACAGAGAACACTGTCTTAGCTATTTACATTGCTTTCTTTTTAACTGAGTTACATGCACTGTTGGTACTACATATATTAAGTTTGCCACTTAAAATGTTTTTATTAAGGGGCACCTGGGTTGTTCAGTTGGTTAGGTGTTCGGCTCTTGGTTTCAGCTTAAGTCCTGATCTCGGGGTCATGAGATCAAGTCCTGCTTCAGGATCTTTGCTCAACACAGAGCCTAACTGAGATTCTCTCCCTCTGCCCCTCCCCCTGCTCACTCACTCTCTCTCACTCTCTCTCTAAAATAAAATCATTAGAAAATAAAAATGAAATGTTCGTATTATGCTTTGGCACTAAAACAAGAAGTTATTAGGTGGGTAGAAAGGCTGAAAACAGAGAAGATAGATATAAATTTAATATTAGTAAAGCAAATGTTTTTCAAAGAAATAGCCACAAATCCTAATTTTATAGAGAAACAAGACAACGACCTTTGTGAAACCTAAGCAGCCAAAATACCCACAAGTAGATGAAGCTGTGTTACGCTGGACTACTGATATATGTGCAAAAGGATTGCCTAACACGTTCCACCTGAGGCAACTGAAAACACGAGGAACTGTCACATCTCTTGGAATGGGTGAAAAAAATGTCCAAGCAGAAGTTGACATGACTCATTCATGATTCTTGTAGGATTATCATTAAGGTATTTCGGTAAAAAGGAAAACATGTAATTATTTAAACATGACTGAAAGATGTTAGCCCTAATGGGTTTCACTAATTATGTATATACACACACATACACAATATATATGTATAAACAGGTTGTGGACATATTAAGATTATATAGGTGGGTGATGGACTCCTTTGTATTCACCATCAAAATGGCTAATTGGGTACCCATTATGTTCTAGGCACATTCTAGGAGCCATATGTAAATAAATCTGACATAGAATAGGAAAGGCAAAAGACTTTTAATACTAATAAATACAATAAAATGTGGTTCGTTCAAGAATGGAATTGTGGGTAAACCGAAAGTGGTGAAATGATGATAGGTAGCCCTTGAACGACACAAGTTTGAACTGTGTGGGTCCACTTATATATGAATTTCTTCAATAAATATACTGGAAAATTTTTTTGGAGATTTGTTAGAATTTGAAAAACCTTACAGAAAAACCACATAACCTAGAAATGTTAAAGTATGTCATGAATACATAAAATGTGCACAAATCCATTATAAAAAGTTAAAATTTATCAAAAATAGTAAACACTTAAATCCATTATTTAAAAAGTTAAAAATTTTTAAAAGATTTTATTTATTTGACAGAGATCACAAGCAGGCAGAGAGATGGTGGTGGGGGGGGGGGAGCAGACTTCCCGCTGAGCAGAGAGCCTGATGTGGGGCTCCATCCCAGGCCCTGGGATCATGACCTGAGCTGAAGGCAGAGGCTTTAACCCACTGAGCCACCCAGGTGCCCCCAAAAGTTAAAATTTATCAAAACTTATATGCACACTTAAAGAAGCATGTCAAGGAAAGCATATGCAAAGCTACAATATTAAATCATAACTGCCTAAAATTAACTATAGTACATACTTTACTAGTATAATTTTGCTATTGAGGTAAGCTCAAGTATTGTGAGTATCCATTTAAAAATGCTGTGTGACACTAAATAACTCTGTGAGAGTAATTCATCTCTCCAGTAAATTGCATACTGCAGTAAAAAGTGATCTCCATGGTTCTCATGTATTTTTCCATCATTTGTAGTGCAGTATCACAAAACTTGAATAATACCATGGGGCCCAGAGCTCCTATAGTGATGCTGGAAGTGCTCCCAAGAAGCAGAGAAAAGTTATGACATTACAAGAAAAAGTTAATAGGTTTGTAGGTTCGGTTACCTGCCACTTTAACATCAATGAATCCAGCATAAGGGCCTTTGCAAGAAAAGAAAAGGAAATTACTGAAACTGTCAGTGCAGCTATACCAGCAGGTGGAAAACCTTGCACTTTTTGTAAAATGCCTTTTTATCTTCTGTTGAAAAATACAGCCTTTATGTGGGTACAAGATTGCTAAAGAACAGCATCTCTGTAGACACTCATATGAGTCAAAAGAAAAGCAAAGTCATTATGTGAAACTTAGAGCAAAAGAAAGGAGAAGGATCTAAACCTGGAGAATTAAATGCCAGCAAAGGATGGTTTGATAATTTTAGTAAGAGATTTGGCTTAAAATATATCAAGATAACAGGAGAAGCAGCTTCCACCATCCAAGAGGGAGCAGATGAGTTTCCAGACACCATCACAAAAATCATTGAAGAGAAACGATATCTGCCTGAAGAAGTTTTTAATGTAGATGAAAGTACCCTATTCTGGGGCGGGAGGGTGGGGAGCCACAAAAGCCATTTATTTATTAGGAAGAGAAGGAAGCACCCGGAATAAGGCTAGGTAGGGATAGGCTAACTTTACTGTTCTATGCAAATGCAGCTGGGTTCATCATTAGGACTTCCTTTATCTCTAATGCTGCTAACCCCCAAGCCTTGAAGGGAAGTGATAAACACTAGTTGCCTGTCTTTTGGTTGTACAGCAAAAGAGCCTGGATGATGAGAATATTTTTTCTAAATTGGTTCCATTGATTCTTTGTTCCTGAAGCCAGGAAGTACCTTGCCAATAAGGGACTGCTTTGTAAAGTTCTTTTAATGTTGAGCAATGCCCCTAGCCACCCAGAACCCTATGAGTTCAACACCAAAAGCATCAAAGTGGCTTACTTGCCCCCAAATATATTTCTAATTTATTCTCTAATTCAGGAGGTCCTAAAGGGATCATTAAGGCTTATTAAACATAATATTCTATGGAAAGGATTATTAATTCTATGTAATAGAACTCCTGATAGAACATCATGAAAATCTAGAAGGATTACACCAGTGAAGATGCCATTGTTGTTATAGGAAAAGCCAGGGAAGCCATCAAGTCTGAAATGGTAAATTCCTGCTGGAGAAAACCATGTCCAAATGGTGTGCATGGCTTCAAAAGATTTACCCCAGAGCTAATCAAGGAAATCATGAAAGACTCTAGATATGGAAAAAAGAGAAAAAAATAAAAGCATAAGGGGGTGGGGGAGTGGTTCAGGGAGGTGGTAGTGAAGGGCTTCAAGACATGGATCTTAGAGAAATTCAAGAGCTAATAGACACCACAACAGAGAGATTAACAGAAGATGACTTGGTAGAAAATAATGCTTTCAAACCAGTGCCTAATGACAAGGGGGAAGACTCAGAAAAAGCAGTGCCAAAGACCAAACTGACCTTTGACAGTCTGGCAGAAGGGTTCCTATTAATTCAAGACTGCTTTTGCAATGGCCACGGTCGCCAAACTGTGGAAAGAACCAAGATGCCCTTCAACAGACGGATGCATAAGGAAGATGTGGTCCATATACACTATGGAGTATTATGCCTCCATCCGAAAGGATGAATACCCAACTTTTGTAGCAACATGGACGGGACTATAAGAGATTATGCTGAGTGAAATAAGTCAAGCAGAGAGAGTCAATTATCATATGGATTCACTTATTTGTGGAGCATAACACATAGCATGGAGGACATGGGGAGTCAGAGAGGAGAAGGGAGTTGGGGGAAATTGGAAGGGGAGGTGAACCATGAGAGACTATAGACTCTGAAAAACAATCTGAGGTGTTTGAAGTGGTGGTGGGGGGAGGTTGGGGGGACCAAGTGGTGGGTATTAGAGAGGGCACGGATGCATTGAGCACTGGGTGTGGTGCAAAAATAATGAATACTGTTATGCTGAAAATAAAAAAATAAATAAATTAAAAATAAAAAAAGACTGCTTTTGACTTGCTTTAGGATATTGACCCTTCTGTACAATGGGCACTGAAACTAAAGCAAATGGTGAAAGATTGGTCCTATATAGAAACGTTTTTAGAAAAATAACAGAGCAAAATGTCTGACAGAAATGACGAGGTATTACTGTAAAGTTGCACTGAGTATACATGCCTCTCCTGCTTCCCCTACCACCCCCTCTGCTTTTTGGACAGCAAGACCAATGCCTCCTTGATGAGGGGACGATGATGATGGGGATGAAGACCTAATGATGTCCCACTCCCTCATAATGAAAAGTAAGTAATTACAATGCTGTAGATTTAATAAACTTATCTACCGTGCATGTTTTATGTGAAAACCCAATAATGGTATAGTAAGAACTGTGTGAGCTGCTTTTGTACTAGTGCCTCAGTTTTCATTATGTAGAATATCAGTGCAAGACTTGTATGGAAGTAGATAGCATTTCCTTACATAGGCATGCTGTGAGTGATATTTAACATAAAATTAATGTGTTAGCTTACTTACTGTCTTATAACTTTTCTTTTAAAGAATTACATTAGTATACATATGCCTCTGTCTTATAATTAGAGAAGCTGCATTGTCAGCCTATCAACACAGGTAAGGGGTTTGAAAATCTTGTATTATGAATAAGACTAACACTGTATACCATAGAAGTTTTATAATGATACATTCCTTAGTGTATGGGCTAGGCTACCATAAAACAATCATATTGTTGCTTCATTATCAATGTATTGATATGAAATAAAGGTGAATTTCTTTTTGATATTGTCTTTTCATTTTTGATGTCTAGCATTAGTGAAACATAATATCTATAGTGTTTTATATCCTATAAGACATTATTAATGTAGGTACTGGAATAATTTCTTATAAGCACATGGTATAAATTTACAGTATCAATAAATACAGTACAGTAAGTGTATTTTCCATATGATTTTCTGAAACATTTTCTCTAGCTTTATTATAAGAATACAATATAAAACACATATGGAAATATAAAATATGAGTTGATTTGCCATATATGGCCAATATGAAAGCCATATATGAAAGCCATATAAGGTTTTCGGTCAACAGTAGATGATTGGTGGTTAAGTTTTGGGGGATTCAAGTTATACATAGATTTTCAACTGTGTTGGTGATCAACTGTATTCAAATACAGATGGGGCGAGTGGAAGAGCACCAGGTTTCCCGGAAGGAGTGAGTGCTGAGCAGAGTTTGCCGGCTGTCTGGGAGCCCATCCCACAGAGAAGGAAAGGAAGTGCTCCAGGCAGGAAGGCCACAGGGTTGAGATAGAAAAACAGTGAAGAGTGTGTCTGGGATGGCAGGGAGTGCTGAGGATTAGAAAGGAAGGAAACACGGCTAGGCTAAACTAGGCTGAGGAGCTCGGGCTTTGTTCTGCAGGCCGAGATCAGAAAATTTTTTATGTAGAGGGCCAGATAAAAAAGATTTTAGGTTTGTGGACTATGGGTTTCTGACATAACAAATGGACTATACCATTGTAGCAACAAAGGAGCCACAGAATGAGGCATGACTGTTTTCCAATAAAACTCTATTTACAAAAGCCTTGTAGAGGGGCGCCTGGGTGGCTCAGTGGGTTAAGCCTCTGCCTTCACTTCAGGTCGTGATCTCAGGGTCCTGGGATCGAGCTCCACATCAGACTCTGCTCAGCAGGGAGCCTGCTTCACCCTTTCTCTGCCTGCCTTTCTGCCTACTTGTGATCTCTCTCTCTCTGTGTTAAATAACTAATCTTTAGGGGAGAAAAAGCCTTGTAGAGGGCTGTAATTGGCCAATTCTTGAACTTTTATCACAATTTTAGTTCTTGGAATTAAAAAAATTCCTTAGTATATAAAATAAATAGGTATCTTAGACTCATGGCATATTCTACTTTAAATGTTAGCTGCTAACACTATACAGTAGCCTGATTTTATTACCAGAACATATAATTAGCAAAATGGCAGATAGCTTGGATACCATGTAGGAACTGAATACACAATCATTTTCTCTCTGGTGTGTGTAGTTCTTTCCTGGTGGGCATCACCCCCCTGCCCTCCCCCACTCCCTACTGCTACGTTTCTCAGATAAACTTTCCTTGTGTGCTCACCATTCTCCGTCCCCGTACTCCAGCTAGCAACCACATGAAAACCCAGTATTTCTTCCTCATTCTCCTTTATCGCTCCCTGGCATTTGAAAGTGTGGACAAGCCCCCACTCAATCCTCTTGGGGTCTGTAAAGCTACATGCAAGTGTGGCTCCGTCTGTCTTTATAGTTCAATCTGTCATTCTTGACACACAAACCTTCTCAAGCACTTCATCCTTGGACTCTTGTTTCTCCCCACTCCTGTCCGTCTGGTCTGCTGCTCATAAACTGACCATCCCCCCAAAAGCATCTCTGTCTTCCAAGCTTTCACTGTAAAATCTCTTTGGCCGCTAGGATTAAGTACAATCCTCATAGCTGGGTGTTCAGTTCTCGCTGCGGCGGATTTCCGAACACCCTGAACCTATGCCGGGCAATTGGGCTCTTCTTTACCCTCTTTCTGCAGCGTGTTCGGTCTTCATGTACAAAGCAGGTTCTCCACCCCAAATGCATTTTAAAGAAAGGTTTTGATTTTTGAATTTCTGCTTTTCTATGTTCTAGCTGTGTGACCTGGGTAGGTCGCAGTGAAAATGATGATAACGCTTCACACTTAGAGCTTGCTTTGAGCCCTACCTTGTGCTAAGCAATTTGTATGTAATATACTTTCCAATTATTATTATCCCTATGTTACAGGTAAGAAGATTGAAGCATAAAGGGTCTAAATGAGTAGTCTAAATTTAGTAGTAGTCTAAATCTCCTCAGCCTCAGTTTCTTTATCTGTAAATGGAGGATTATTGTGAGGATTCAATTGAAAACATTTAGCACAAGGTCAACCCCAAACTCAGTACACGTTAACTCCCTGCTAGCTTGTATATTCCTTCTTCTCCATTTGATGTATCTTTTATGACCCAGTCCAATTTCCCTCCTTTTCAATCAAGGTAGAAGTAAATTTTTGATGACTCCAATTTCCTATGGAACTAAGTCTTCAATAAAGTATTTCGATGTTGTTCATTTATAGCCTTATTGTCTTTTTTTTTTTTTTTAGATTTTATTTATTTTATTTGACAGAGAGAGCACAGGTAGGCAAAGTGGCAGGCAGAGGGAGAGGGAGAGGCAGGCTCTCCACCAAGCAGGGGACCCAATACAGGGCTCCATCCTAGGATCCCGGGATTATGACCTGAGCTGAAGGCAGCTGCTTAACCGGCTGAACCACCCAGGTGTCCCTAGACTTACTGTCTTTTTATGTGTTTAGCATATTTGCCTAAAATATTTGCTCTTGGAGAGCTAAGGTGGTGTCTATTGCCCTAAAGTAATTCTCAAAGTTCAGTTAATGTTCCCTGATTTGCTTTTTAACTAATTAACTGACTACACACAGACACACATATAAATAAGATGGCAGCAATTTCAAACCTTTTCCACTTTTCCCAAGCTTTCGGCCTTGACCCTGTCCTAGAATCCTCCTCCAGTCACCTCTCTTGGACCTTCATAGGGGTGAAAAAGCCATTTGATAATAGCTTCCTTTGTCTTTTGTACCAGACCCAGCAATTCCCCTGCCTCTATGCCCATCTACTTCTCTTTCTCCTAAGGAAAATCCTTCCACCTATGTCTGGATCTCTTGCCCTCCAGTCTTCTCAGGGGACTGGTTCAGTGGATGATCTGCCCCTTTGAAGTGTTGTCCCCTTCTCTGCCTTAATCTCTTCTCACCTTGAACATGCTCAAATCTCTCTCATGCGTGAAGAATCCTGTGTGATTACACATTTCCATCTGGCTGCACCCTCCCTCCATCCCTTACTTCAGGCCAGACTTCTCCAAGAGTGGACTGCTCCCTGCTTTCCATTTCTCTCTCCCCACACAACAGTCTCTCCCTGTCACTCTTTCCAAAGTTTGGAAAATCAATATCTTCCCCTTTGATGACAAAATCAATATGTTCCTTTCAGTCATTTTCTCAAAGACTTAATTATTTAATCAGATTTCAACAGTTAATAGTGCATTTAATTATTTATTCATTTCTGTCCCTCCTCCGCTGCAAGAATGTAAACTCCGTTATGGGGCTATCTTGTTCATTTTTAGATCCCTGTGTTGTGATCTCTTGTTCATAGTAGGTTTACAGTAACTACTTGTTGACTGAATAGATCTTGCCTTCTTCGTGACAAATTTTACTTTGCCCATCAAAGCACATTTCACAATCTGATTATGTGTTTGCTTATCTGTAACATACCAGAGGCATGGCTAGAGCAGAGACAGCGCTCTTGACAGTTCTATCACCAAGCACAAGATCTTGACTAGAACTCCAAAAAAATGTGTATTGACTGAATGACTGAAAGGAAGATAAGAAAAAGGAAGGGATTTTATGGCTCGTGGTAAGTAAAAAAGAGTAACACTCCTTTTTCCTAATTTTGCCAGAAGTGATGACTGGATAACTGACCTGAAACAACACACAAATAATTCATTAAAGAGAATTCATCACCACAAAGTTATTATTTAGTGTCCATTTTCTCTCCAACTAAATTACCTTGGCCTCCCCACTTCCTGGTAAAAATCTCCAGGCAGGTTTCCTCTACTTAGGACAAAGAAATAAATAGCATACATATATACCTGGTTTTTCCTGTATCCAGTCAGACAACCATTTTAAATGGCAATCACAAGTCCATGGGTTCCCATGAAGATAAAGGCTTTCCAAATCAGGCATATTGGAAATCATCTCTTGAGGGAGGGAGCTCAGGAAGTTATCAGACAAGTACAGGTACTTAATAAAAGATGTTTTAAATATCTGGAGGTATTTCAAAGAGACAAATGTATCTGGATGGAGCTTAGTGAGCTGATTTCCTTCCAAGTGCACCAGTCGGAGAAATGTGAGTCCATAAAAAACCTCTGGGTTTATAAACTCAATATTGTTGTGGTCCATATGCAACCGTGTCAAGCTCCTGAGGCCATAAAAGGTATCTTTCTGAAGTTTTCGAATTTTGTTATAGCTCATTTTTAATACCTAAGAATAAACAAACAAAAACCACTTAGTTTGTCCAAGGAATTTCACAAAAGGGAAAAATGTGTCAGTAATAAAACATGTTAGAATTAATCCAAAACAACTGTGTATCTATATGAATCCTAATTCAAACAAATTAGTTGCCAATTAAATATGAGAATATCAGGGAAATTAGAAAACTCATGATGATATTAAGGAGTTATTGCTAAAATTTATAGATTAATTTTGTGGTTATGTTTTAAAGATTCCTTAACCTTGAGACATATATGAAGTGCCTGTAGATAAAACATTAAGATATCTTATTTCTTTTAAAACAATGTAATGAAATAAAATAAGTACTGAGTAATAGTACAAGTGAAGCAATCTGTTATGTCTTGGTAACTACTGAACCTGGATGATGATATTTTGGGATTTATTATAGTATTCTTTTTACTTTTGTATGTGATCGAAAATTTTTATAGTAAGTTTTTAAATTGATATTTCAAGTAAATTTAAGGTTTGTTAAACATGGATTTTTTTATAAGAAAGCAATATATTGAATTTATCTGTCACATTTATAACAGTGTTATTGAGATATAACTCACAGGCCATAAAATTCACCTCTTTAAAGTATACTTTAAGTGGTTTTTAGTACATTAACAGTGGTGCAACCATCTCCACTAAATTTAGAACGTTTTCAGCACCCCCAAATCAAAACTGCTGCAATTGGCAGTCATTCTCCACTTTCTGCCTAGCTGTAGAAAACAACAAATTTACTTTATTTCTGTGGATTTGCATATTCTGGACAGTTAATGTAAATGGAGTCATACAGTATATAGCCTTCTGTGTCTTGCTTTTTTTTTTTAATTTGCCTAATCTTTTCAATACCAATCCCTGTTGTAGAATTGCAGAACAGTATTCCATGTGGACATATGACACGTTTTGCTTATCCACTTATCAGTGGTGGACATTTTGGGTATTTTGCACTTCTTGGTTCTTACAAGGAATAGGATTTTGATTGATTTTGCATTAAAATTATAATACTTCCTGAATATTTTGATAGCATGAGGATATTTTTTAGCAGAGAGCACAATGTGGGGCTCATCCCGGGACCCTGGGATCATGACTCAAGCTAAAGGCAGATGCTTAACCGACTGAGCCACCCAGTTGCCCCACAATAATTTCTTTTTACATTTTTTTCCCTGATTTGACCTAAGAGATCACCTTTGTTGAAGAATGCTTTTCTGGAATGACAAGTTCCCTAATAAGCAAAGGGAAATTGACAACATAGAAAAGCTCTGACATAAATATTACCTGGGAGTACAATCCCAAACTCAGGGTTCTCAATATTTGTTGAAAACGGGGTGATGAGAATAAGTATCTTTGGGGATTTCATGAAGACGTTTTTTCATCTAATTCTCGAAGATATATATTCCAAACAATGTCTGATTAAGCCATACTAAAGGAATCACATGCCCAGACTGAATCCTTTTGCATTATAGGAACCTGGTATGATGTCAGAATGCTCTATGTACACTGGCATTTTATCTTTTATAGAGATATTGCTGAACTTATTTTATTATGCTGTATCTATTTTATGAGGAGCTTTGGACTAGAAATCAGATGTGTCTTGGGGGTCAAGATGGTAGAAGAGGAAGACTCTGAGCTTACTTCCTTCCATGGACAACCCAGAACTACAACTGTTTATAAAACAACTATCTCAGGGGCGCCTGGGTGGCTCAGTGGGTTAAGCCGCTGCCTTTGGCTCAGGTCATGATTTCAGAGTCCTGGGATCGAGTCCCGCATCGGGCTCTCTGCTCAGCGGAGAGCCTGCTTCCCTCTCTCTCTTTCTGCCTGCCTCTCCATCTACTTGTGATTTCTCTCTGTCAAATAAATAAATAAAATCTTTAAAAAAAAAAAAACTATCTCTGAGAACAAATTGAAGACTTGCAGAAATGATTTTACACAATTAAGGATATAAAGGAAAAGCCATATCATAATGGGAGAAGGGCAAACATATGGTTTAGCTAGGAATCCACAATGCCCATGTGATGACTCATAAGGGGTAGGGGTTGTATCACAGTCATGGAGGCCCTCCTTGAGGAACAAGGGGCTCAAGCCCCACATTAGATTTGAGTCTAGAGTCCAGGGGTCCTGAACTGGGAAGACATACCATCTGACTTTGAAAACCAGTGGGGCTTATGTCTGGGAAGGTAATAAGAAACTGAGACTCTGCTCTTTAAAAAAAAGTGTTCCTGTAATCTCGCTTGTTCCTAATGTCAGAGCAGAGGCAGCAGTTTGACCAATGCCTAGGTTACACATAAAGGATATTAATTTTACAGCATGTGCTAGAGGTGCAGGGACATGCTGTAACATTCTTTGGGAACAGAAGTGAAGGTAGGCAGCATTTCTTTTTGCTCCCATTCTATGTCACTGGCCCAGTTCAGGTGGGAGCAATTTCTCCCCAAGTAAACCCCCCCATTTTGAACCCCATTCAGGAGAGTGCCCTCAGCAGTCACAACCAGGCCTTATGGCCAGCCCCCCACCAGTGCATACAAACCACAACAGGAGGGTGCACACAATCCACACCAGGGAAACCCCTGGGGCATCACAGGAGTTTGTGCTACTGGACCCCACAGGACACCTACATAAAACCACTCCTTCAAGACCGGGTAATATAACTGATCTACCTAACACACAAACAATGAGGGACAAAATGAAGCTACAGAGGAATATGTTCCAAATGATATAATCTACCTGAAAAATAATTCAGAATGACCATAAAGATGCTCACCAAACTCAGAAGACCGAATCAACACATTGAGAACCTCAATTATGAAATAGAAAATATAAAAAGGAACCAATCAGGGCTGAAGAATAAAAAATATACTAGAGGTAACTGAGAGCAAATTAGAAAATACAGAGGAATGAATCAATGATATGGAGGACAGCAATGGAAATCACTCTATCAGAACAGCAAAAAGAAAAAAGAGAAAAGAAGACTACATAGAGTTTAAGGGATCTCTGGGACAACATCAGACATACTAACATTTCCATAGTAGGACTCCCGGAAGGAAGAGAGAGAGAAAAAGGCACAGAAAACCCATCTGAAGTAGTAATGGCTGAAAACTCCCTAACCTAATAAGTGAAACAGACATCTATGTCCAAGAGTCACAGAGTTGTAAAGAAGATGAGCCCAAAGAGACCCACACCAAGACATTAAAATCACAGTATCAACAGTTAAAGAGAGAATCTTAAAAGAACTGGAAGATAACAAGTTAGATATATGGAAATCCCCATATGACTATCAAAACTGATTTTTCAGCTGGAAATTTACAGGTGAGAAGGGAATGACAGGATATATTCAAAGTGTTGAAAGGGAAAAAAAAAATTACAAGAATTCTCTTCCAAGCAAGATTGTCATTCAAAATTGAAGAGAGATAAGGAGTTTCCCAGACAAGTAAAACCTAAAGGACTTCAACAACAAACCAGCCTTACAAGAAATGTTAAAGGAACTAATTTAAGTGGGAAAGAAAAGGCCATAAATAGGAAAGATAAAATTATAAAAGAAATGATCTCGCTAATAAAAGTAAACCTATAATATAGGTATGGATCGGAACGTCTGGGTGGCTCAGTAGATTAAAGTCTCTGCCTTCGGCCCAGGTCGTGATTCCAGGGTCCTGGAATCGAGCCCCACATCAGGCTCTCTGCTCAGCAGGGAGCCTGCTTCCCTTCCTCTCTCTCTGCCTACTTGTGATCTCTGTCAAAAAATTAAAAAAAAGGTATGGATCAACCACCGACATATATAGTATGAAATTTACAAAAGTAGTAGTTGTAAGTCTAGATGATTTTACTAGTCAGTGGATTCACTAAATAATAAGATACAAAATAGGACCTCAAAACATGAAGCATTGTGGGGAGTGGTGGTAAAAATGTAGTGCTTTTAGAACACCCTTGAACTTAAACGATCTTCATCTTAGAGTGCTACATAGAATTTTATGTCATATATGAACCTCACAGTAACCATAAACCAAATACCTTTATAGTTTTGCAAAACATGAAAAGAAGGGACACAAACATAACATTACAAAAGTCACCAAATTACAAGGGAAGAGATTAAGAAAAACAGAACTATAAATCAACAAAATGATAACTACCTGTTTATGAATAATTATTTTTATTAAATCCAAATATAGAATGATATATTAGTTTAAGGTATATAACATTGATTCAACAATTTCTTACATTACTCAATGCTGACCATGATGTGTAGTTACCATACAGTATTGTTATGATATTACAGACCATAATTTGCTATAATTTTTTATCTCCGTGGCTTACTTGTTTTATAACTGGAAGTTTGTACCACTTAATCCTTTTTTATCCATTTCCCCATCTCCATATACCCATTTCCTCTGGCAACTACCAGTTCTCTGTATTTAAGAGTCCATTTTTTTTTCTTAATTTGTTAGATTTTACATGTAAGTGAAATTGTATAGTATTTTTTTTTTTTTAAGATTTTATTTATTTGACAGAGAGAGACACAGCGAGAGAGGGAACACAACCAGGGGGAGTGGGAGAGGGAAAAGCAGGCTTCCCAATGAGCAGGGAGCCTGATGCGGGTGGGGCTCCATCCCAGGACCCTGGGAACATGACCTGAGCTGAAGGCAGAAACTTAACGACTGAACCACCCAGGTGCCTGTATTTGTCTTTTTCTGATTTGTTTCATTTAGTACAGTGCCTTCTCAGTCCATCTGTGTTGTTGTTGCAATTGGCAAGATCTCATTCCTTTTTTATGGTTGAATAATACTCCGTTGTATTTATACATACCACATCTTTATCCATTCATCTGTCAGTAGGCACCTGAGTTGTTTCCCAATCTCGGCTATTTTAAATAACGCTGCAGTAAACATAGGGGTATGTATATCTGTTTGAATTAGCATTTTGGGGCCCCTGGGTGGCTCAGTCTATTAAATGTCTGCCTTCACCTCAGGTCATAATCAAGAAATAGATTACTGGTAATGAAATTGAATCAGTAATAATAATAAAAAAAAATTCCAACAAGAAAAAGTGTAGGACAGGATGGCATCATAAGTGCATTCTCTACCAAACATTTAAAGAATTAATTCCTATTTTTCTCAAACTTTTCAAAAAAATAGAAATGTTAAAGGAGATTCTTTGAATGGAAAGGAATGACCATAAATAGGAATAAGAAAAATTGGGAAGGAAAAAACTTCATAAACACATTTAAGCCTAATAAAAGTAGCAAATTAGTTACTTATAAAGGCAGTATGGAGTTTAAAGCACACAAAAAAGCAATAAAGTAAATCTATAAAAATCAGCTGAAGGAATCATAAAATAAAAGGATGTAAAGTCTGATACCACATTCCTAAAATGTAGGGAAGTAAAAATTTAAGCTTGAAACTAGAAGTTTAACAGCACTAAACAACCATCAACATAATATAGACTGTTATATACATAAGATGCTACATACAAACCTAGTGGTAACCACAAATAAAAAATCATTAATAGATACACAAAAAAAAATAAGGAAAAAGGAATCCAAGCACATCACTAAAGAAATCCATCAAACCACAAGGCAAGAAAAGTGACCTGCTAAAACTCAGAAAACAAGAAACAAAATGGCAATTAGAACATACCAGTTGGTAATTATTTTGAATGTAAATGGACTAAATGCTGTAATCAGAAGACAGGGTGACAGGATGGATAAAAAAAGCAACACCTAACTATATGCTGCCTACAGAGACTTATTTCAGACTTAAAACACATGCAGTTTGAAAATGAAGGGTTGGGAAAACCTTAATCATGAAAATAGAAAAGAAAGTGAAGGTGGCAATACTTATATAGATAAAATAGACTAAGACAAAAACTAACAAGAAAGTTACTTGTTAGTACTAACAAGACACTATGTAATCATAAAAAGAACAACCCAGGAAGAAAATTCAATAATGCTAAATATTTATGCACCCAACATCAGAGCAATCAAGTTCATAAAGCAGCTAATAAACATAAAGGAAGGAAGTCATCAATAGTGATACAATTATTGTAAGGGACTTTAGGACTCCATTTACATCAATGGATAGATCATCCCAAGAGAAAATCAACAAAGGAACAGTGGCTTTGAATGATACATTGGGCCAGATAGATCCAACAGATAAATTCAGAATATTCCATTCAAAAAGAGTGGAACACATAATCTTTTCAAGGGCACATGGAACATTCTGCAGAGAAGATCACAACAAGCCACAAAACAAGTCTCAAAAAAGACTGAAGTAATACCATGCATCTTTTCTAACTACAACACTATGAAACTAGAAATCAGTTGCAAGGAAAATGTCTGGAAAGAACACGAATTCACGGAGTTTAAAGAACATGCTACTCAACGAAGAATGGGTCAACCAAGAAATCAAAGTGAAATAAAAAAATACATGAACACAAATTAAAATGAAACAGAATAGCACAAAATCTTTGTGATGAAGCAAAAGCTGTTCAAAGAGGAAAAAATTATAGCAATACAGACCTACCTCAAGAAGCAAGAAAAATCTTAAATAATCTAACATTACAACTAAAGGAACTAGAAAAAGAATATCCAAACCCCGAATCAATAGACAAAAGGAAGGAAATAATAAAGATTTGAGCAGAAATAAAGGAAAAAGAAACTTAAAAAAAAAAAACCATTAACTAGAACAGATAAATGAAACCAGGAGCCACTTCTTTGAAAAGGTTGACAAAATTAATAAAGCTTTAGCTGGACTCAAAAAAAAAAAAAAAGAGGATTCAAATAAAATCAGAAATGAAAGAGGAGAAACACCACTATAGAAATACAAAAGATTATGAGTATGAAAATTTATTTGCCAACAAATTGGACAACCTAGAAAAAAATGGAGGATTCCTAGAAACATTTAACCTCCCAATACTCCCAGAAAGAGAAAATAAGAAAAGACTGATTAATCTGTTTTATTGCCATTAACAATGAGATTGAATTAGTAATCAAAAAAAAAAAAAAATTCCGAATAAATTGAAGTCTCGGACCAGATGGCTTCACAGTATAACTTTACCAAAAACAAAGAGGAGTTAATACCTATTCTGCTCAAACTATTTCAAAAAATAGAAGAGAAAGGAAAGCTTCCAAATTCATTCTATGAGGACTTATCCCCAAACCAGATAGATACACTACAAAAAAATAGAACTATAAGCCAATACTCTAATGAACATAGATGCAAAATATCCTCAACAAATTATTGGCAAACTGAATCCAACAATACAGTTTAAAAAAAATTAGCCATGATCAAATGAGATTTATTCCTGGGATACAAGTCTAGTTCAGTATTTGCTGGTCAAGCAACCTGATACATGACATCAACAAAAGAAAGGACAAAAACTATATGATTATTTCAATAGATATAGAAAAAGCATTTGACAAAGTACAACATCCATTCCTGACAAAAACCGTCAACATAAAAAGGCCATCTATGAAAAACCCAAAGCTAACACCATACTTAATGGGGAAAAACAGCTTCCCCCCTAGATCAGGAACAGGACAAGGATGTCCACTCTCACGACTTTTATTCAACATAGTACTAGAAGTCCTAGCCACAGCAATCAGACAAGAAATAAAAGGCATCCAAATTGGTAAGGCAGAAGTTAAATTTTCACTATTTGCAGATGTCATGATAAGTAAATTCCATAAAGCTGTGGGTTACAAAATTCACATATAGAATCTGTTGCATTTCTATACACTGATAGTGAAGTAGCAGAAAGAGAAATTAAGACAACAATCCAAATTACAGTTGCACTTAAAATAACAAAATACCTACACATAAACCTGACCAAGGAAGTGAAAGACCTGTACTCTAGAAACTACAAAAGACCAATAAAAGAAATTGAAGGGGACACAAAGAAATGGAAAGATACTCCATGCTTATGGGTTAGAAGAACAAATATTGTTAAGATGCCTATACTACCCAAAGCAACCTATAAATTTAATGCAGTCCTTATCAAAATACTAACAGCATTTTTCACAGAACTATAACATATAATTCTGTAATTTGAAAGGAATCACAAAAGTCCCGGAATAGGCAAAGCAATTTTGATAAAGAAAAACAAAACTGGAGGTATAATAATCCCCGATTTCAAGATATACTATAAAATTGTAATCAAAACAATATGGTACTGGCATAAAAAAGTAGACACATAGGTCAACAGAACAAAATAGCCCAGAAATAAAGCCATGTTTATATGGTCAGTTATTCTATGACAAGGAGGCAAGAATATATAAGGTAAAAAGTCTTTTCAACAAATGGTGTTGGGAAAACTGGACCATTTAATTATACCACATATAAAAACAAACTTAAAATGAATTAAAGATCTAAATGAAACCTGGAACTGTAACAAAACTAGAAGAGAGCACAGGCAGTAATTTCTCTGACATTAACCATAACAACATTTTTCTAGATATGTCTCCTGAGGCAAAGGAAACAAAAGCAAAGATGAATCATTGGGACTATATCAAAATAAGGAGCTTCTGCACAGCAAAGTAAACTATCAACAAAACTAAAAGACAACCTACAGAATGGAAGAAGATGCTTACAAATGACATATCTGATCAATAGTTAATATCCAAAAAAATATAAAGAACTTCTATAACTCAGCATACCCCCCCAAATAATCCAATTAAAAATGGGCAGAGGACATTTCTCCAAAAAAGACCAAAAAATGGCCAACAGACACATGAAAAGATGCTCAACATCACACATCAGGAAAATGCAAATCAAAACCACAATGAGGTATCACTTCACAACTGCCAGGAATGGCTACCATCAAAACCACAACACATAACATGTGTTGGCAAGGATGTGGGAAAAAAGGCATCCTTCTGTATTGTCAGTGGGAAAAAGTGGTGCAGCCACTGTAGAAAACATAGAAGTTCCTGAAAAAAATTTAAAACTACGCCATGTTCCAGTAATTGCACTACTGAGTATTTACCCAAAAAAATACAAAAACACTAACTCAAAACCATATATGTATCTCCCTATGTTTACTGCAGCACTATTTACAATAGCCAAGATATGGGAACAACCCAGGTTTCTATCACTAAATGAATGGAGATATTTATATGTATCATACACACACACAAAGTGAAATTAGCCAGAGAAAGCAAATACCATACAATTTCACTCACACATGGCACTTAAGAAACCAAAGAAAAAAAGACAAACCTAAAACAAACTCTTAACTATAGAAAACTGATGGTTATCATTGTGGAGGTTGGGGGGTAGGGATGGGTGAAAAAGGTGAAGGGGATTAAGAATACACTTATGATGAACACTAGTAATGTATAGAATTGTTCAATCACTATATTATACACCTGAAATGTAACACTGCATATTAATTATACTGAATTAAAAATATATTAAGAATTGTAATAATAGATAATACTTGAAAAATAAAAAGTAATGGAATTTTTCTTCTTAATTCTACAATAGCCAAACTATGGAAAGAACCTAGATGTCCATCAACAGATGAATGGATAAAGATGATGTGGTATATTTATACAATGGAATACTGTGCAGCCATCAAAACACTGGTCATTAGGGGAATGTTCCAATTAATGTTCCAATCGTACGTGATTTATGAAGTGCACTTGGAAGCAAGGGTTCCCAAATAAACAGAAAGGGATGCCTATTTCAACTGGCATTTGGAAGCCTCCAAAAGATTCCAACATTCCAAAACAGTTTCATTGAAAGATTCACTGCAAAATGTTAATGAGAAGTTAGAGAGGATGCCTTGGTGGCTGAATCAGTTGAGTGTCTGCCTTCAGCTCAAGTCATGATCTCAGGGTCCTAGGATCAAGCCCTGCATCTGCCTCCCTGCTCAGTGAGGAGTCTGCTTGCCCTCTTGCTCTGCCCCTTCCCCTGCTCACTCTGCATCTCAAATAAATAAATCTTAAAGAGAGAGAGAGAGAGAGAGAGAGAGAATGTACCTAAAAGACTGTAATACTGATACATCCATTCTGAAGAGACTAACAGTTATCTTTTTAAAATAAGACCATCCAAGGATATAGGCAGTTCTTTTCAGATTATCATTCGCTCCTTGATCAAAGGCCATAGTTAAAGAATGTCTTAAACCTAGAGAGGATTCGCCAGAGTTTTTGTAAATCGATTACCTTCTGAGCCCAGTCAAGAGAAACAAAATTTCACATTGGCCCATCCTTGTCCTTTTTTTATTTGTATCCTAAGAACTTGGCTTGGCTTTCTGATTGTCTGGAAAACATAGGTTGTTAGTTCTTTCTTTGTCTGTCTTTGGGAGAGACTCCTAATCTTGTGAAGATAGTATCTTTTACACTGTCTTTGACAAAAGCTCAGGAGTTTAACACTGCTGGAAATATTTACTATTTGTTCTAGCTGACACTGGGCAAGATATTTGAAAAGATTTAATAACTTTATTATCAAATAAGTTTAACTTACTCCACCTACTAGAGATATAAATTTAAATTCAACCTTTGTAACAAATGAGTTTTGTACCTGTTTCATGGCAGTAATTTAAAAACAGAAGGTCTAACTTCTCTACATCCATTTCTATGTTCATGTGTGTCATATATGTGTGTTGTAGATATGTGGTATTTTCTACCTCCAGATGGTATTGCTAAAATTAATGTATACAAGAGCTCTGCTGAATTGGCTTAAAGAAGGTTAAATGCTTATATGAATTATATTGTCAAATATAATAGAAACTAATTCAAATGTTTTGCAAATTTGCTTGATCTGGGATGATCAAGTTTAAGTTTGTTGGCTTAATTAAAACAAGAATATCTTTATAGAGTTTTTTTTAAATTTATTTATTTGACAGACAGAAATCACAAGTAGGCAGAGAGGCAGGCAGAAAGAGAGGGGGAGGCAGGCTCCCTGCTGAGCAGAGAGCCCAATGCAGGGCTCGATCCCAGGACCCTGAGATCATGACCTGAGCTGAAGGCAGAGGCTTTAACCCACTGAGCCACCCAGGCACCCCTCTTTATAGAGTTATTAAACTTTGAATATAATACAGATAATCTTCACTTTTATTCTGTTGAATTTACTTAATTCATGTTATATCTCTTGTGTGTTTCAGTAAAAATTACTTAGAATAATGGTTGTTATTCTTTGATGTCTCATGAACTTTTCATGGGTAATCTAGATACAATTATCAAGTACAAATAGAAGAGACAAAAAGTTTTAAAAGTTTTCCAAATCTTTTTGGTACTTTGAAAACTTAAAGCTTTGCTAAGTGATGAGTGAGGGTGAACTCACTAAATATCTAGATCACTTCCTGATAAGATTTTAAAAAATGAAACATTAACTACTAAACAGGTTTATCTACTTTTGGCTTGTTATTATAGAAAAACTAAAATATTTGGATGTTAGTGCCACATTGGAGTCTGGTGATTATTTTGGAAACATTATCAGAAGATAGTCCTCAAGCTTCACTGAAAGGGACCTTACCAAGTGCTTCTGACTTGGCATTGCTGCAAAACTACATGGGATTGGATGTACATCTTACTCACAGCCAAAGAAAGCTCCACCTGACATCTAGTCCTGTACAGTTGCTGGAGACCTCGGAATCAAACTGATAAGGAAGAGAGGTAGCTGACATTGAGGTAGATGGCTTCTGCCCCAAATGACAGATCAAAGTCTCATACTTTAACAAGAAACCCTTCTCCTCCTCCTTCTTGTCTGCACTCTGGCATTCCTGGAAAGATAATGCTATCATCCATTTCTCCCAGGCCATTGCTAAGGGCAATAACCTTTCAGACTGCTGGTTTTGTCAAAGATTTTTATCTGTCCATGATGCTAGAGATCTCCTGGTGCTCCTTCTAGGCAGTTCTTCTACATCCAATGTCATTGCAGACTACAATCATCAGCCACTCCTATCCCCTTAGAAATTTCTTACCGAGTTCAACTTTCATGTCCAGAATATCCAGTGCCTTTTTACCTTTCTCCAGTAAAAACTGTACTTGCCCATCAAACACAAATACTTGTGTTAATCTTAGTACATTTGCACCCCCATATTCCCATGGTTATTTAGATGATATCTGTTCTCACCAAGAGAACTTACCAGCAGCACCCATCTTTGCAAGACATTTAGAACAACACTCTATTTCAGGTTTAAGGTTTCTCTTCTTATATGCATTGAAAAACCTGAC
Organism: Mustela nigripes; assembly: GCF_022355385.1. Lineage (NCBI taxonomy): Eukaryota > Metazoa > Chordata > Mammalia > Carnivora > Mustelidae > Mustela > Mustela nigripes. Next base: position 142,436,848 of record NC_081558.1, on the reverse strand, counting down.
TGGCCCTTGGCTTGAACCAGTAAATGCAACAGTCCTTGTGAACAAATCCATTAATAATACCTCCCTAATGGTAATGGTCTATGTGCCAACAGCATTTGTCTTTGTCTGTGATGGTTATAATTCTTCTTGAGCCTAAAAATGTCTAGATGGCTGGCACACAGCTGGGCAATGCCTTCTAGGTTATCTGTGCCCCTAACTGTCCATAGACAGCTAAGATACTTCATCAATCAGCTCTCCTGTATTTATATCACTGAGTTAGAAAAGACCTACCAGGAGGCATTCATGATTCAGGGCCATACTTGCCTGGTTAAGAGTGAAAACAAATAAAGATATGATCAGGAACTTCTTTTTAACTACCGAAGTTATTGCAGATCCCATCACTAAGACCTACCCAACAAAGATTCTTAGGCTTTCTGGCCTACATAGTTCTTGGTGATAGGATAGCCCTTGACTATCTTTCAGCTGAGCAAGGAGATATCTGTGCTATGGCCAACACCACCTGCTCCATCTAAATTAACAATTCTGGGGAAAGTTAAAACTTAGTTACATAAAATCACTGACCAAGTCATTTGGCATACAAAGGAAACTCCTTCAGTGGGGGTTATTAAGAACTACTTGATTTTGATTCATTTGAGTCCTGTGGACCATGGCTCAGAAGTGCACTCTAAACGTTGGAAATGATCTTGCTTATAGTTATAATCTCCATGGTATAGTATATCCTCTTAAAAATTTTTAATTTATTTAGGTATGAGAGGGAGACGGCAATGGAGTAGGAGGACCCTAGGCTCTCTTCATCCACACATACAACTTGATAACTATAAAATCATCTTAAAACGCCCAGAAATTCATCTGAAGACTGGAAGAACAAACTCTACAACTAAAGGTAGAAAGTAGAGAGATGCAGCTTGGGAGAGAAATGGATTGTGGCTGCTGTGGTGGGGAGCTGCAGTCATGGAGAAGGGCAAAAGACAGACTAACACGCAAGGGGATGCATGGGGAAAATGAATGCCATAGCAATTGGCCTACAAAGTGAAAGGGCCCAAATTTTGTGAGCTCTTGGAAACAGCAGGGCTTTAAACCTGGAGTTTTAAGGGTTGTTATGTTCAGCTCTGGGAGAGATTGGAGGGCACTGAGGCTTCACTTGGAAAGAAGGCAGGGCAAAGAGCCCGCTGACATTTGCTGTAAAAACAGTGATCGGAAGATGCTTGGGGAGCAACTACAGGTGCATATCCAAGAGGTGCACTGTTCAGAGAGACTCCTCCAGGAACAAAGGAACTGGAAGGCTCTCTTTCCCTTCCCTGCAGCTCAGTAAAAGCACAGGGCCAAGCACCAGTGAAGCACCAAAACTCACTACCTAACTTGCTTACACCAAGCCCCACCTACCTGAGCTCCAGAACTGCCCTTCCCAGTCAAGCTTGCCTCTGTCTCAGTGCAGTAGGCTGCCTCCCTTAGAAGATCAGCCCAAACCCATGCTAACACCATGTCTCTTGACCTGAGAGTTTTGTGTATATTCAGTTCTGGTGGCAGCAGCAACAGGTCTCATTTCACAAGCAAACCAGAGCACACTTAGTTAAAACACACCACATTTTCTTTTTTTTTTTTTTTAAGATTTTATTTATTTCTCTGACAGAGATTTTATTTATTTCTCTGACAGACAGAGACCACAAGCAGGCAGAGAGAGAGAGGTGGAAGCAGGCTCCCCACTGAGCAGAGACCCTGACGCAGGGCTCGATCCCAGGACCCTGGGATCATGACCTGAGCCGAAGGCAGGGGCTTTAACCCACTGAGCCACCCAGGCGCCCCTAAAACACACCACATTTAGGCCAGGGATCAACACTGCCAATAACAGACAGAGAGCCTCTGCAGTCAACTGGCCTGAAGGATAAAGCAGCCATGATACAATAGCAGAGCTCATGCAGCACACACTGAAGATAATCCTGGAGGGTCCAGGCCCTGGGAGACAGGTGGCATTATATTGCAGGGCACTACAGGAATTCTTCTTCATAAAGTGATTACCCGCAATAACAGGAGATATAGCTGACTTTCTTAACATAGAGAAACAGGCACAGAGACTTAGACAACATAAAAAGAAAAAAGAATTTGTCCCAAATGAAATAACAGGACAAGGACACTGCCAGAGTTCTAAGTAAAACGGATACAAGTAACATGCCTGATGGAGAATTTAAAGTAATGTTCATATGGATTCTCACTGGACTGAAGAAAAAGGTGGAGGACATCAGTGACACCATTAACACAGAGATAAGGAATAACATAGCACAGAGAAAGGACTCAGTAAACAAAATGAGAAACACACTTGATAGAATGAACAGCACACTGGAAGAAGCAGAGGAACAAACTAATGACCTAGAAGACAGAGTAATAGGAAGTAATCGAGCTAAACAAAAGAGAGTAACTAAAATTATGCAAAACAAAAATAGACTTAGGGAACTCAGTGACTCCATCAAATGTAGTAACATTTGTATTATAAAGTCCCAGAAGAAGAATAGACAAATGAGGGCAGAGAGTTTATTTAAAGGAATAATAGCTGAAAACTTCCCTAATCTCAGGAAGGAAACAGATATCCAGACCTAGGAAGCTCAGAGAACCCCCAACTAAACCAACAAGAGCAGATCCACACGAAGATATACTTTTATTAAAATGGAAAAATATATTGGGGCGCCTGGGTGGCTCAGTGGGTTAAGCCGCTGCGTTCGGCTCAGGTCATGATCTCAGGGTCCTGGGATCGAGTCCCGCATCGGGCTCTCTGCTCAGTGGGGAGCCTGCTTCCTCCTCTCTTTCTCTCTGCCTGCCTCTCTGCCTGCTTGTGATCTCTCTCTGTCAAATAAATAAAATCTTAAAAAAAAAAAATAAAATGGAAAAATATATTGATAAAAAAATTTAAAAGCAGCAAAAGAAGACAGTTACATACAAAGGGCTCCCCCGCCCCCCGCAATAAGGCTATCAGCAGATTTTTAAGCAGAAACCTTCCAAGCTAGAAAGGAGTAGCATGTATTCAAAGTGCTGAATAGGAAAAACCTGTAGCCAAGAATGCTCTGTCCAGCAAGGCTATCTTTCATAATAGAAGAAGAGATAGTTTCCCCAACAAAACCTAAAGAAGTTCATGAGCATTAAACTAGTTTTGCAAGAAATATTAAAGGGAATGCTTTGAGTGGAAAGGAAAGACCAAAAATGACAGTATGAAGATAGGAAGCAAAAATGCAGTAAAAATGAATATTTATATGAAAAACCAGTCAAAGAACTTGCAAAATAAAAGGCTATAAAGTATGCTATCATATACCTAAAACACAGGGACCAGAGGAGTAAATGGGTTCAGACTTAAAAGATCACCAACTTAATACAGACTATTATATCTAGAATATGTTATATACAAATCTAATAGTAATCACAAATCAAATTACCACTAATACATATGCAAAGAATTAATAGAAAGAAATCCAAAAATCTCACTAAAGAAAATGAGCAAATCATGAAAGAGAGGATTAGAGAAAATTTTCAGAAACAAGAGATACATATTACTTGTTTATTACATAACAAGTAATAAAATGGCAATAAATACATATCTCTCAATAATCATTTTAATGTAAATGGACTGAACACTAATCAGAAGATACTGGGTGACAGAATAGATTTAAAAAAAAAAAAAAAAAAAGACCCAGTATATGCCACCTACAAGAGACTCATTTTAGACCTAAAAACAGCTGCAGATTGCAAATGAGGGGATGAAGACCATTAATCATGCAAATGACTGTCAAAAGAGATCTGGAGGGTCCCCTGGGTGGCTCAGTTGTTAAGTATCTGCTGTTGGCTCAGGTTATAATCCTGGGGTCCTGGGATCAAACCCCGTATCAGGCTCCCTGATGGACTGCCTGCTTCTCCCTTGCCCACTCTCCCTGCTTGTGCTCTCTCACTCTCTGTAAATAAGTAATGAAAATCTTAAAAAAAAAAAAAAAAAGAGAAAGAAAAAGAAAAGAAATCCGTAGTAGCAATACTTATATCAGACAAAATAGGCTTTAAAACAAAGACTATGGGGGAGGGCGCCTGGTTGGCTTAGTCATTAAGCGTCTGCCTTAGAGTCCTGGGATCGAGCCCCACATCGGGTTTCCTGCTTCTCCCTCTCCCACTCCCCCTGCTTGTATTCCCTCTCTCACTGTGTCTCTCTCTTTTTTTAAATAAAATCTTAAAAAAAAAAAAAAGACTGTAACAAGAGACAGAGAAGAATCCTATGTAATAATAATGGCAACAATCCAACATGGACATAAAACAATTGTAAATATTTATGCACCCAACATGGGAGGACCCAAATACATAAAACAGTTAATAATGAAGGAACGGATCCAAAACAATACAGTAATAGTAGGTACTTTAACACTGCATTTACATCAATGGACAGATGATCTAAACAGAAAATCAACAAGGAAACAATGGCTTTGAATGACACACTGGACCAGATGGACTTTTTTTTTTTTTTAAGATTTTATTTATTTATTTGACAGAGAGAGAAATCACAAGTAGGCGGAGAGTCAGGCAGAGAGAGAGAGAAGCAGGCTCCCACTGAGCAAAGAGCCCGATGCGGGGCTCGATCCCAGGACACTGAGATCATGACCTGAGCCGAAGGCAGAGGCTTAATCCACTGAGCCACCCAGGCGCCCCTGGACCAGATGGACTTAACAGATATATTTAGAACATTCTCTCCTTCAATAGCAGAATACACATTCTTTTCAAATGCACATGAAGGATTCTCCAAAACAGAATATGTATCAGGCCACAAAATCAGCCTCAACAAATATAAAAAGACTGAATCATACCATGTACCTTTTCTGGCCACAACCCTATGAAACTAGAGGTCAACCACAAGAAAAAATCTGGGATGAGCACAAATACATGGAGGTCAAATAACGTGCTACTGAACAATGAATGGGTCAGGAAATCAAGAAATAAATAAGTACATGGAAACAAATGAAAGTGAAAACACAATGGTCTAAAACCTTTGGGATGTGGTAAACACAGTTCTGAGAGGAAAGTTAATAGCAATACAGTCATAACTCAAGAAGAAAAATCTCATATAAACAACCTAATCTTACGACTAAAGGAGCTACAAAAAGGACAACAAGCAAAACTGAAAACCAGCGGAAGAAAGGAAATAACAAAGATTAGAGCAGAAATAAATGATATAGGAACTAAAAAAACAATAGTACAGATACCACAAAACCAGGAGCTGCTGCTTTGCAAAAAATCAATAAAACTGATAAACCTCTAGCCAGACTTATTAAAAAGAAAAGAGAAAGGACCCAAATAAATAAAATCACAGATGAGAGAGGAGAAAATAAGCACCAATACACAGAAATACAATTATTAGAGAATATTAAGAAACACTATATGCCAACAAATTAGACAACTCAGAAGAAATGTATCAATTCCCGGAAACATAGAACCTACCAAAACTGAAACAGGAAGACACAGGAAACTTGAACAGATCAATAACCAGCAAAGAAATTGAATCAGTAATCTAAAAGCTCCCAATAAACAGAAGTTCAGAACCAGATAGATAGCTTCACAGGTGAATTCTACCAAACATTTAATGAAAGGTTAATACCTACTGTTTTCAAACTACTCCAAAAAATAGAAAAAGTAGGAAAACTTCCAAATTCATTCTATGAGGCCAGCATTACCCTGATACTAAAACCAGATAAAGACATCACAAAAAAAGAGAACTAGAGACCAGTATCTCTGATGAACGCAGATGCATAAATCCTCAACAAAACACTAGCAAATCAAATCCAGCAATACACTAAAAAAATCACTCACACTGATGCAGTGGGATTTACTCCTGGGTTTCAAGAGTGGTTCAATATTTGCAAATCTATCAACATGATACATTACATCATCAGGAGAAAGGATAAGACCATATGATCATTTCAATAGATGCGAAAAAGCATTTGACAAAGTACAACATGCATTCATGATAAAAAAAAACCCTCTACAAAGTACTTTTGGAGGGAACATACTTAAATGTAATTAGGCCATATATGAAAACCCATAACCGACATTATCCTTAGTGGGCAAAAATGGACAGCCCTTTCCCTAAGGTCAGGAACAAGACATGGATGTCTAGTCTCAATATTTTATATAACACAGTACTGGAAGTCCTAGCCACAGCACTCAGATAACAAAAAGAAATAAAAGGCATCCAAATTGGTAAGTGAAGCGAAATGTTTACTATTTACAGATGACATCATTCTACATAGAGAGAACCTGAAAGACTCCACCAAAACTGTTAAAACTGATAAATGAATTCAGTAAAGTCACAGGATATAAAATCAGTACACAGGAATCTGTTGCATTACTCTACACCTATAATAAAGCAGAAGAGAAATTAAGAAAATAATCCCTTTTACAATTGCACCAAAAACAGTAAGATAGGTAGGAATAAGCCTAACCAAAGAACTGAAAAACCTATACTCTGAAAATTGTAAAACATTAATGAAGAAATGGAAGAGGACACAAAGAAGTGGAATGACATTTTATGTTCAGGGTTTGGAAGAACAAATGTTATTAGAATGACCATACTCTCCAAAGCAATCTACACATTTAATGCAATCCTTATCAACATACCAACAACATTTTTCACAGAGTTAGAATAAACAATCCTAAGATTTGAGTAGAACCACAATAGACCCCAAATAATGAAAGCAGTCTTGAAAATGGAAAGCAAAGCTGGAGGCACTGGAATTCTGAACTTCAAGTAATATTATAAAGCTATAGCAATCAAAACAGTATGGTACTGGCACAAAAAACAGACACAAAGATCAATAGAACAGAATAGAAGCCCTGGAAATAAGCCCAGTTATATGGTCAGTTAATCTTCCACAAAGCGGGAAAGAATATCCAGTGGGAAAAGGACAGTCTCTTCAACAAATGAGGTTGGGAAAACTGGACAGTCACAGACAAAAGAATGAAACTGGATGACTTTCTTACACCATAGACAAAAATAAATTCAAAATGGATTAAAGACCTAAATGAGAGACCTGAAACCATAAAAATCCTAGAAGAGAGCAGAGGCAGGAATTTCCTCTGACATCAGCCCTAGCACTTTTTTGTAGGTATGTCCCCTGAGTAAAGGAAACAAAAGCCAAAATGAGGACTTGGGACTTCATCAAGATAAAAAGATTCTTCACAGTAAAGAAACCATCAACAAAACTAAAAGGCAAAACTTATGGCATGGGAGAAGATATTTGCAAATGACATATTCTGTAAACGTTAGTATCCAAAACATACAAAGAACTCACAAAACTCAACACCCCCAAAACATAATCCAATTAAAAAACAGTTCTCTTTCAGGGAAGACATCCAGATGGCCAACAGACATGAAAAGATGTTCAACTTTACTTATTATCAGGGAAATGCAAATCCAAACCACAATGAGGGATCACCTCACACCTGTTGGAATGGCTAAAATTAACAACACAGGAAACAACAGCTGTTGGTAAGGTTGTTAGGGATAGGGAGCTCCTGTGCACTGTTGGTGGGCATACAAAAAGTGCAGCAACTGGAAAGCAGTATGGAGATGCCTCAAGAAATTAAAAATAGAACTACCATACAATCCAGAAATTCCACTTCTGCATACTTATCTGGACAAAATGAATACACTAATTCAAAAAGATATATGCACCCATATGTTTACTGCAGCATTATTTACAATAGCCAAGATATGGAAGCTACTTAAGTGTCCATCGATAGATAAAAGAGATGTATATGTGTATATGTGTATATATGTATATGTATATGTGTGTCTGCACACACATGAATATTATTTGGTCATAAAAAAGAATAAAATCTTGCCATTTATGACAACATGGATGGAAGAAATGATAGTATTCTAAATGAAATAAGTCAGAGAAAGGCAAGTACCATAAAATTTCACTTATTTGTGGACTCCAAAAAGCAAAAAAGATACAGACAGACTCATAGGTACAGAGAACAGTCTGATGGTTGCTGGGAGGCGGGGGAAGAGATGGGCAAAATAAGGTAAGGCGATTGAAAGTTACAAGCTTACAGCTATAAAATAAATGAGACATAGGAATGTGATGTCCAGCATAGGAAATACAGTTAACAATACTGTAACAACATTCTACCATGACCAATGGTAGCTAGATTTATCATAGTAATCACTTCCTAATGTATATAAATGTTGAAGCACTTATATTGTGCACCTGAAGCCAGTATAATATTATATGTCAAATATACATTGATAAAAAAATTAAAAAAATAAATCAGATATGGTTGTGTCTCTCTTGAACAATTTTTTTATGTATTTAAAAAATTTGATAGACATCTTGAATTGTGAGTTAGCTTTTCAAAATCTTTAAGTCCTACATATGTATCAGACATACTGATCTTTCTGTGTATTTTCCCCCATAATCCCCTTTTCTATTATCTCTAGATGTGTTTTATCTTTACTTTCTCACTTACTAGAGTAGTAATTCTTGTCATATTTGGTGTATTCTTAGAAGTCCCCACAACTTTTCAAAATTTTTTGAACAAGACAAGGTATAAATAAAGTAAAAAGTTAAAAAGAATATTTATGTGTACAAAGCTAACTTCTGTCTAAAACAAGTCCCAGATGAACAAGACTAGAAGTAGCCTTTCTGCATTAAGTTTTAAAGGCGCAGTAATCCCTGGGTATTGATTTTTTTTTTTTTTCCTATTAGCCCAGATCTGAGAAAATGCCTCAGAATTTTCTTATTATCCTAATTTCCACAAACTATTGCTTTAAAGAGAAATCAGTCTCGGACATCCTCCTTGATGTCTCCCTCCAATGCACAGAATGTTGATTTTTGGGTTCCACTGGAATGGTCATCTTGCCTCTTGAACCTGCACTTTCCCCGTCCCTTGTCTTACCTGCAAGGCCTGCAGATCCGAGAAGGTCTTAGCCGGGATTGTATGAATGCCATTGCTGTGTAGCATTAACAACTCCAATTTGTTCAGGCCGGAAAAATCTGTTTCTGTCAATCTAACCAAGCTGTTGTACCTGAAATTAAAACAGCTATAAGGTATAAGCTACACCTATCAGCTGTGGTTCAGCTGTCAAAACAAAAGTGCACACACACATGTCCACACACAAAACCCAATATCTCCCTTTTTATATTTTATTTTGTTTGAGAAAGAGAGAGAGAGCATGTGATGGGGGCAGAGGGAGAGGGAGAAGCAGGCTCCCTGGGAGCCTGAGATGGGGCTTGATCTCAGGCTCCTGGGGTCATGACCTGAGCCAAAGGCAGAATCTTAATGGACTGAGCCACCCAGGTCCCCAGTACCTCCCTTTTTATAACCTGTGCTTGAAGGAGAAAATCAAATGCTTGGCATAAATTGAGATTCATCAGATGCCACAGAAGGCCCACCCACTCCCCATCGGGTTCCATGCCCAAACTGCCCTGCCCAGGATATAACACATCCCTCCTCATTTCCCACCCTTTTGCATGCGTAGTTCCTTCAGCTTGGGATGCCGCTAGCTCCGTCTCTCTCTACTTGTGACTCCCGGTCAGGCCCAGCCCCTTCTTTGAGGACATGCCCCCATCCCTTGCTTTCCCAGGTAGAATTTCTCACTATAAAGTAGAAGTTGAACAATCTGGACTCTCAGGGTGCCTGGGTGGCTCCGTGGGTTAAGCCTCTGCCTTCAGCTCAGGTCATGATCCCAGGGTCCTGGGATAGAGCTCCACATCAGGCTCTCTGCTCAGCAGGGAGCCTGTTTTTTTCCCCCTCTCTCTCTGCCTGCCTCTCTGCCTACTTGTGATCTCTCTGTCAAATAAATAAATAAAATATTAAAAAAAAGAAAATAAAAGGAAAAAAAAGAAATCTGGACTCTTAACCAAAGAGTTTGGTCAAATAATTTGGCTAGGATTATGAACCTAGGCCTTGGTAGTGGATGAACCCTGGGTAAAATCAGCAATCTTTTTAAGCCTCCATTTCTTCATCTATAAAGTGCAAATAATAGAAGCGACTTAAAAGGTGTTCTGAGGATTGAGTGAATGTGTGGAGAGTGCCCTGCTCAGTGCCTGATGGCAGTAAGGGCACAGTCAGTGTTACCTATTATCATTATTAGTGAGTGTTCCAAGGAACTTTGCATGCTCTTTGAAGGTTCTTACTACTTATTGTGCATCTGTTTTCTCCCTTTCACTGTAGCTTCTAGACGTAAATAGTTCATCTTGTTCCTTATTGTATCCCTGGCATATAGTAGGTTCTTCCTATTTTCAGACACATGATGTTATATTGGACTGCACATGTGTATACACACACACACATCACAGTTTTTCACGAACCTTAAAATAGAATCACCTTTAGCAGATTTAATTAGGTTTACATTTTTTAAAGAATTTTAAGTTTTAAATAAGAATTTTAAATAAGTCACTTTGCATGAAAAGAAGTCCAAGGGCCTTCTTAAAGGGTCTAACCAACTTTTCATATGTATCTTTTATATATGGGAGGACATTTCCAGTGTCATTATCGCCTCCTGATAGGCCACAACTCTAATTCTTAACAGATGCTATTTTCCAGTAAAAAGGTAGCCAGCATGAAGTTCTTCTATAATCTTGGGCCTCTCATCCTATCAAGAGTGATTTCAGGTTCTAGAACTTTCTCCTAGTAAAAGCTTACCAGGAAAATGTTGCTTATGGTCCCTCACAAACTTAAGATCTTCATATGCTTATTTTAGAAGAGAAATAGCATTTTGGTTCATCTCCTAAAGTTACAAGTTTTGTTTGATATTTTGGGCATGAAGCATCAGTGTGATGTCTGCTTGAGAAGGGCACAAGACAAGGGGCCCCACGCACCCTAAATTAATACGTTCCACATTGGGTGAGATGCTGTCTGGGATGGAGGTCAGGTACCGAAACGTGCAGTGCACCTCAGTGGGCACGTAGCAAGCACAGCGACGAGGACAGGCATTGCCCCCGCGGCTGGCCACCAGGCATGTCACGGAGAAAGAGACCAGCAAGCAGGTGATTCCTCTGCCTTTAGCCTTCATCCTGGGGGGGGGAAAAATCACACCTCAGAGTTGTAGGTATGGTTTGAGCAAAATTCCAGTACAAACTCAAAGTCTGTTATCTGGGAAAGCTTTCTGAAAGGTCATAAGTGGCTAACTTCATTCATTCACAACTTGTATGGTAAAACTTACTCTTTGCAAAACTTTGTGATCAAGTGAAATATTTACTGTGAAAATTCCTTTACAGCTTCTCACTTCTTAGTGAAAACAAAAATGCCTATGACTTAGAAAATCAGTAAAAAGGGGATGCCTGGGTGGCTCAGTTGGTTGGGCAGCTGCCTTCGGCTCAGGTCATGATCTCAGGGTCCTGGGGTCAAGTCCCGCATCGGGCTCCTTGCTCCACGGGGAGCCTGCTTCTCCCTCTGCCTCTGCCTGCCACTCTGCCTGCCTGTGCTCTCTCTATCTCTCTGACAAATAAATAAAATCTTAAAAAAAAAAAAGTCAGCAAAAAGAGAAAAGAGAGACCATAATGAAGGTATTATGCCAATGGAAATACCGAAGGCCTAGTTTCCTGTTTACCCATTAGTTTTTTTTAGACCAACTTTTAAAATACTGATTATAGAACGAATCTGTGTGCATCATAGAAAGTTTGGAAGCTGTAAATAAGTAGAAGAAAATCACTCATATTCCTACAACCCACATATTAACATTTTGCTGTATTCCTTCACCTTTCATAGGTGGTGTATGTTTCTGTGTATATGTGTGTATATATGTGACCAAACGAAATTTGTAACACACTTTATTCATTGAGTGCATAATGTCTGTTTTTTGCTTTATTAAACCTTCTTCAAAAACATTTTTAAGAGCTGTAATACTCCACTGGAAGGGTGAATAAATCTCAGACATGTCCTTTAGTCCTTGCCAAAGACACGTTGCACGCTTCACTGCCATGAAATAACCACAAGCCACGGTAGCTCCTCCCGCACCTCCTCCCCCTCCTCCTCTAACTCCTCCACTACCTCTTCCTCTTGCTCCTCCACTACCTCCTCCTCTTCCACCTCCTTTCTGCCACGGGAGTCACGGAGCATCATAAGGGAAGAAATATGCTCAGCTTCTTGGAAAAACAAAATTAGCCATATGTGGGGCAAGCTCAAGGATCCAAACCTAATTTTCCCTTGAAATTCAGAATATACAAGGATTGCAATAAAAATTTATTGTGTTTTTCTAAGAAAAGTGACCTTCATAATTTATAAATCTCAACATTCCTTGGGGTAGAATGGTTTCTTTGGGATTATACCAGCAACAATCTTTTAGCTATAAACAATGCTAAAAATAGATGCAGAGTTGCTAGTCTTCATATACATAAAGATAGCGGAATTATTATCGGAATTTAGTCCAAACCAAAATTTAACATAGGATTAATCACATGACTTTTGTCATTATAACCATCTGATTACAAAAATTTTAAGTGAACACATGATTGAAGACAGCATTTCCACCTTCCATCATTATTTAAGCAAAAAACCAAATGGTGGGACAAAGGAAATTCATTCAGCTAAAAAACAAAAGTTCTGGGTTATGCCCACATAAGAGTCATTTAAAAGAATCACAACTCTACAAGAACATATGGACAGTGCATTCCTACAAATTTAAACCTGAAAAATGTATATAACAAAATAGAAATTAACAGTACCTGAGCTCTTCTTTACTGGTTCTGAATCCTCTCCTGAGCCAAGCAGAGATAGAAAATCTTACCAGTGAGTGAAAAACTGTATCCAAAGCCAAGTGAGGAAAAGTTCTCTGCTCCCCAAAGGAGCAAATGGCTTAGTCTTTCGGCTTGCAGCTCAGGAGTGATACTCTGGAGAGAGACTTGGAGGGCGTCCACAGCTTCAGTCAACTCTAGCCCGTGTGCGCCCACATTAAGCCAAAAGAAGGGTTCCTGTATTATAATTGTTACAGAAACAAAAGACAAAGTGGAAGTTTTAAAATTTCCTTTCTCTTCCCTCAACAGTGTGCTTTAAAACCTCCCTAAAGTTGTCATTGAAATATAACTATTAATATCACTCCATTTTTTCCTCCCAGGTTCCAGGAGTTTATTTTTGGACATCTCTGCCTTAGATGCCCACAATAAGAGTCTCCCGCTACTGAATTAATCTTTGCATCTCGTGCCTGGCATCAGTCACTGAAGAGATGACTTGCTCCTGCTTGCTATAATGGCCCTTCGCTCTCCGATACGTCCTTTCTGTGCACTCGCCCCAGCTGCCTCCTGCTGCGGGACTCACTGCGTTCCCACGCCGAGCCCCTAATCCCTCGAGCGTCCTGTCCGTCCCCTGCCAGGAGTGGATTGGCGGAGCAGCTCACCTCTTTGCCCAGGTGACCAATGGGCTCACGCCGTCGCGGTGTCCCAAGCTCAGCCGCGGGGTCTCAGGACCTTCCAGAGCCGAGGAGGGAAGGTGGGGGCGGGGACCGGGGTGACGTTGAATTATGTGTCTGGGGACTCCGCCGGGATTCTGCGGCACAGGCAAAATAAACGACCACCAAGCTCCTCTTTATTTTTGAGAGCGCACGGGACGCCTCGTTGCCTTCCATCTCATTTCCTCCTTGACTTCTAATGCCCGGGCAAACGGGAGCAGGTGGGCAGGACAGTTTCAGTGCATGGACGTCCGTGCCAACGTCACCTCCTTCACCTGTTGACAGGCGGGATTGGGGCTTTTGAAGTTCGGCTGAGTTCCCACTATCTGTACTCCCGGAAGTTCTGCTCCAAGGCTGAGAGTTGGCGAGGATAACCTGTGATACCTGCAGTTTGCATCTCCGGTCTGCCCCATTTGGAGAAAGTCTCTTGTGAGAAGGGTCACACTAGAGAACTGGGTTTAAATGGAGTTGTTTGCTGGGGTTGTGTCCCCCCTCTGTCATCTTCACCCTCACTGTCCAGGAATTGCCCCGAGACGGAGACCTTGTTTCATAGCTCCTGCGACTGTAAACAGAGCTCCCAATGTTTTGACTCATAAACACTGAATTAATGTAACTAAAATGACCTTGTTTCACTCTCTTGGTTATACTGTATGGAAGTTATTGATGGGAATTTGAAATGAGGACTTCAGAACGGTGGGACTCAGGGGCAAACAACATCAACCTCGCCGGGGGCCTTGTTAAAAATAATGAATTCTCAGACTCCATCCCAGAACCACAGCTCAATCAGAAATTGTAGGGATGGGACCTTGGAGTCTGTGTGTTAACAAGCTTTCCAGATGATTCCCATGTAGCTAAATTTTGGGAACTGCTAGTTTAGGGAAATAACTTCCTAGAATGATAACAGCTTATTCTGGGGGTTTTACTCTGTGACAAGAACTATTATAAGCATTTTACAAATATCGGCTCATTTAAACCTCAGGACACCACCAATAAACAAAAAGAAAATAGGCATGTTATTTCCATTTTGAGGCACATAAAGAAAAGCGACTTGCTCCAGGTCACTCCAGCTTTTAAGCAGAGAACCTAAAGTTGACTCAAACGCAGGCAGCCTGGCACTATAGCCTTCCCGGTTAACCACAGACCCATGGCTGCCTGACTCAGCCAAATGCCAGGAATGTTCCATATCCAAGGGAAAAGCATTCAAATGATTTATAGTTAGTAATAAGTTGGTAACCAGGGTGAAATTACAGAATCAGAGACTCACAAGTAACTCTAGAAGCATGTGTGATATGAACATGGTCTTTAGTTCCTTAGAGCTGACATGGTTCTTTAAGTTAAAAATTCATGTGTGAGGTTCAAACTTGGATGATTACTTTGGAAATATGGCATCTTTGTGGATTCTTGGAATCAACAGTTTTTCTTCTAAAGCTCCTTGATGACAACCTTGTGGGCATAGTCAATTTCTAACCAAACTCTGGACTCTCAGACCCCCACTAAGGTGAACCACAGGAGGAGGACTGTGACATGTTCTATTCCTATTTTTCCCAGGGTGGTATCCCCGGGGTCTTTTTTTTTTTTTTTTTTTTTTTTTTTTTGTGCCATCAGTTTTGAAAATAACCATTTAGGAATATTTGCTTGTTTTAAGACTTTTTATGAGGGAAATTTCTACAACTGTTTTATTTCTACAAATGCTTTATATGTGTTGCATAATTCTCAAATATTCTCAAGGGATAGATGCTATAAGTATACCCATTTTTCAGATGATATTCTGAGGATAAAATATGTTAAATGATTCAGATCCAGAATACAATACTGAGTGACTTTTAACGGCAAGGGGCCTTTTTTTTTTTTTTTAAGATTTTATTTGAGAGTGTGTGTGTGTGTGTGTGTGTGTGTGTGTATGCGTGCGCGCATGCAGGCGCTGCACACATGCACAGAGGGAGGGGGAGGGAGTAGGGGAGAAAAGTGACTGGGGTGGGGAGAGAGGGAGGGAGAAAGTGGAGAGGGAGGAAGGAAGGGGAAGGGAGCAGGGACCCTGATGAGGGGATGAGTCCCAGGAACCTGATGTGGGGATGAGTTCGAGGACCCTGACGATTGTGACCTGAGCCAAAGTTAGATGCTTAACCAACTGAGCCACCCAGGTGCCCCCAAGTCCTAGATTTTTAAACTCATTCATATGCATGTCAAAAGATAAAAAGATGTCAGATTGTTATGTACCTTTTAATCAGGCACAATCATTACTGGCTCCTACCCTTATAATTTTCATATTTTTGATAAGATTTTATTTATGGGGTGCCTGGGTGGCTCAGTGGGTTAAGCCACTGCCTTTGGCTCAGGTCATGATCTCAGGGTCCTCGGATCGAGGCCCGCATCGGGCTCTCTGCTCAGTGGGGAGCCTGCTTCTTCCTCTCTCTCTGCCTGCCTCTCTGCCTGCTTGTGATCTCTCTCTGTCAAATACATAAATAAAATCTTTTTTTTTTAATATTTTATTTATGTATTTGACAGAGAGAGATCACAAGCAGGCAGAGAGGCAGGCAGGGGTGGGGGGAAGCAGGCTCTCTGCTGAGCAGAGAGCCCGATGTGGGGCTCGATCTCAGGACCCTGAGATCATGACCTGAGCCGAAGGCAGAGGCTTAACCCACTGAGCCACCCTGGCACCCCTATAATTTTCATATTAATTAATCAATCAAATAATCTAGTCATCCACTTAGTGATTTCAACAGCGCATAAGTAGACCTAAAATCCTGGTCACTCCCTTTACGAAGTTACAGTCTAGTGGGGCAGGGGATAAGTGCCATGAAAACAAATACTGCAGGTTATAGAAAGAAATCAACTAGTGTCAACCTTGCTTGAATACAATTGTATTTCAGCCAACCCAAGTCAAACTGGATGGCCCTAAAACACTTATATATCAATGAATTATTAGTATTCCAGACCCTTAGTCCTTTAGTCATTCATAACACCATGTATGAGTACAATTTTGGAAGACAGAGATAATTTGAAGCCAAGGCATCTTGGTCTTGAGAATCCATAGACTCCAGATTATAGGAACAACTTAGGAAGCAATTAATATAGTCCACCCTCAAGATGACAAAGTATTGGTTATAAAGATAAAGAAAGATGTTACAGAGAAAGCAGCATTTGGGAACCAGAATTGTTAAGAATGTATTCAGAGAATAAAAGAAAAAAGGAATGATGGATCAATCTTGTATTTTTGATTGATGACATCCAAGGATCCTGGGAAATCCAGGGCTAGCACAGAAAAAAGTTAAACCCTACATATTTGCAGAACTGAAGGAAGACCAAGGCAAGCAAGCAGCACAATAATGATGAAGTAAGTAGCCATAGTTGTCATTATTTTAGAAATAGAGGTCTGTAGGTCAGCCCCACTGACGTAACTATCACACTCTGATCATCATAAATGCTACACATAGCTTTTGTAACAGGTACTGCATTAAAGGACATGATTGGTGAACATTTACATTATTCATCACAATTTCTTAAGCCTGGGTAGGAGATCATTTAAGAGACCTGGGAACACCTCTTGTTTCTTTGAGATGAAATCTCAGAGGTTGGCCAAAGGTGAATGTGCATGTGTGGAAAATGGTGGTACATTGTAGGAAGAATTTCATGAGCATTTTCTCAGAGCACACAGAGTATGACTAGAGCTATAAGCCCATGATGAGAACTCAACTGCACTACAGTTAACTTCACTAATCACCCTGGAAGTTGGTTTTAGAAGAGAACAATTTTGAGGTGGTTTCTGAGGTTGGTCACTGGGAAGGGGAATGAAAGAATTCTGAACCATAATTATGGGTGGAACATAACAGTGTTTGTTTAGGCCACTGGCTGCAGAATGAAGCTTTACATTTCACTGAGGTATTCTGAGGTACTGAGTTTTGGAGTAAGATACTTTCATTATACCTGACATACATGGTTGGAATTTTGAATAGGCTAAGGTCTAGAGAATCACATCCTTGTCAGATGATGCCTTAAAAATTATTTTTTAAAGCTAACAGCTATCCTGTTGACCATTTAAATCTCTCCCTATTCTTCTTTTTATCTCAGTTTGTGTCTTTGATTAATTCTCTATTTTATTAGATCTTACCCATTCTTCACTGATACCAAAATACAATGATTTTCCAATTCCAATCTTTCTGATGGCAAAGTAAGAAAGCCTCGTTATTTCATACAAACCTTATATGCCTCATATCATTTATTTTTCTATAGAATTGCATTTTCAAGTACATTACAGAATAAAGTACAGATAGAGTAAGTGAAGGGGTTTCTTAGGAGGTCAGGTATCTTAGATTTTTTAGGACTTGTTTTACATGCATCGTAATTCACAAAAATATCCTTTTTTCTCCTCATTATTTTAAGTCAGTATGGTTGTAAAATATATGAGACACCCTTCTCTTAAATAAGCTATAGAAATGCTAGGAAATTGTGAAAGAATGAAGATTTTTGTGGAAATATTCAATAAACAAAAATTCTGAAGACCATCAATCATCACAGAAAAGTCACTTTTTAAAATCTTCCTCCAGTCACGGTTTTAATTAGTGTGCTCTGAGGACAGCCATGGAACATTGTAGAGGAAAGTATATGGGTTTAGCATAGGGCCAGCAAATTTTTCTACAAAGGGTCAGAGTATGAATATGCTAGACTTTGCGGGCTAAAAGGTCTCTATCACAAGTATTATATCCTCTCAATGTAGTGAAAGAATAATGGACAATATGTACATGAATCAGCATGGCTGCATTCCAAAAAACTTTATTTAAAGACACTAAAATTTTAATTTTATGTAATTTTAATGTATTACAGAATATTACTCTTTGTTTTTAACATTTAAAAATACTGAAAAATTCCTAGCTCACAGACCATACAAAGACTCAATTTGCCTATAGTTTTGCCTACTGTTCCTCCAAAGCTAAGCATTCCCACTGTGTCATGGGAGACATGATCTGCACAGTGGCATTCATCATAATGTGGCATGTCACATTAAATTTGATCTAGCATATCTATACAAAAGGGAAGAGTTTGAAGGTTTTCTTTCACTTCAAAATCTAGAATTAAATGGCCAAATGTGATTTAAGAGATTTATCTTCAGTAGTGAAAAGTCACTTTCTGGATGGATTGTAGCAATTTTGTAATTTGGAGTTTCTTTGGGCAGTATTCTCTCAGAATCTTGCCAGAATAGAACAGTGACATATTCCAGCATTGTCAAGATTTTGATATAGTGCTTAAAATATGCCTAACTAGACATATAATTTAAAACTCTGTAGTCTACAAATAAATGCCCTTTTCCTTCTTCTTGAAATTCTATATTTAGAAAAGAGAATTTACTTCCAGCAAGAGAAGACTAAATCAAATTCTAGTAATCTATAAGAATAGATGATTTTGCATTGGAAAAGAATGAAAAATCCTAAAAGAAAAAAACACAGCCAAAATCCATCCTTAGGGACTTAAAAAAGAGTGTGATACAGGAGATATGGGAGTTTAAGCAATAGCATGAGGTCATGAAGAAGCTTTGGATGAGATAATGTAAAGGCCCTCCATATAAATTAAATTGATGAATGCTCAAGGAACATGAGCCTAAACCAAAAATTTCACAAGAAAGATCAAATATTAAAATAAAGATTTTAAAAAAATTTCTTTTCAGCATAACAGTATTCATTGTTTTTGCACCACACCCAGTGTTCCATGCAATACGTGCCCTCCCCAATACCCACCACCTGGTTCCCCCAACCTCCCACTCCCTGCCCCTTCAAAACCCTCAGGTTGTTTTTCAGGGTCCATAGTCTCTCATGGTTCACCTCCCTTTCCAATTTCCCTCAGCTCCCTTCTCCTCTCCATCTCCCCATGTCCTCCATGCTATTTGTTATGCTCCACAAATAAGTGAAACCATATGATAATTGACTCTCTCTGCTTGACTTATTTCACTTAGCATAATCTCTTCCAGTCCCATCTATGTTGCTACAAAAGTTGGGTATTCATCCTTTCTGATGAATCTCCATAGTGTATATGGACCACATCTTCCTTATCCATTTGTCCATTGAAGGGCATCTTGGTTCTTTCCACAGTTTGGCGACCGTGGCCATTGCTGCTATAAACATTGGGGTACAGATGGCTCTTCTTTTCACCATATCTGTATCTTTGGGGTAAATACCCAGTCGTGCAATTGCAGGGTCATAGGGAAGCTCTATTTTTAATTTCTTAAGGAATCTCCACCCTGTTCTCCAAAGTGAATGCACCAACTTGCAGTCCCACCAACAGTGTAAGAGGGTTTGCCTTTCTCTACATCCTCTCCAACACATGTTGTTTCCTGTCTTGCTAATTTTGGCCATTCTAACTGATATAAGGTGGTATCTCAATGTGGTTTTAATTTGAATCTTCCTGATGGCTAGTGATGATGAACATTTTTTCATGTGTCTGATAGCCATTTGTATGTCTTCATTGGAGAAGTGTCTGTTTATATCTTCTGCCTATTTTTTGATATGATTATCTGTTTTGTGTGTGTTGAGTTTGAGGAGTTCTTTATAGATCCTCGATATCAGCCACAGCAAATTATTTCAAGATATGTCTCCAAAGGCAAAGAAAACAAAAGCGAAATTAACTTTTGGGACTTCGTCAAGATCAAAAGCTTCTACACAGCAAAGGAAACAGTCAAGATAACAAAGAGGCAACCCACGGAATGGGAGAAGATATTTGCAAATGACAGTACAGACAAAATACAGATATTTTAATTAGTTATAATTTCCCAAAACCTGAGCTCTTAGACAAATCATTTTAAAATTTCATCTCTTGGGGCACTTGGGTGGCTCAGTCAGTTAAGTGTCTGATTCTTGATTTTGGCTCAGGTCATGATCTGAGGGTCATAAGATTGAGCCCCACATCAGGTTCCCTGGAGCCTGCTTAAGATTCTCTCCCTTTTCCTTTGCCCTTCTCTCTCCCTCTCAAAAACCTTTTGTCATGTCTTATTTTTCTGCTAAATTTAAGTTTGGAAATTCACGTCTGCAAATGTAGAACAACAAAACTTTTCCATATCGAGCAGCACAGATCAAAAAAATCCCATTTTTAGTGGTTAAAGGGTTGAAGCAGTACAACAGAAAGGGTTCAAACAGATGGTTTTTCTTTCCTGTATATGAATTAAATACAATACTAGAAGGAAAGTAAAAATACTGGTTATTCAAAGCTGGGATATTCATCCCATTTTAATGAGAAAAATGGCTAGAAACTGAATGACTCCTAAATAAACATAATCACCTGTTGTTCTTGGACAAAGGAGTCTAAGATGGTAATGCAGGATGACCCTGGATTCACATTATCCCATGGACATACTCAATCTACTCCTACATATAGAGCAATTCCTCCTAAAGAACTGCAGGCTGTTTGAATAGCTTCTACACAACAATGGTTAGAAGGACCACACTGACAATGGCAGGAGAGATAGAAACAGTGGGAAACCACCGCAACACTGAGAAATGCAGTAGGGAGAAATATTACTGAGAGATCTGTGTGCATATTTGCCTACCATGGGATAGAGAAAAACAAAAAACAAGAAACAAAACCCCCTCCAAAAAACCCAACTGCAGTTAAAGGATAGCTAGACATTCTTTAAAAAAGGAAGACCATTTGCTAAAAATCTAGAATATCAATAAAATGGTGAAGGAACTGCTGGAACTCTTTCCCAGATAGGCAGTGCTGATGAGCACCTTCACTTATACTCCCCCTTCACTTTGTACAACAGGAGCAGGGTCTGCATGCTCTACCAGCCTGCTGCCTCCATGAACCCTGGGGGCCCTGGTCCACACCAGCCCTCAGCATCCCCTCAAGATGGCCAAGTAACCTGCGCCTGCTTGAGGTTTAGCCACATGACCAGGGTGCCCTAACATGATAAAAAACAGGACACCTCTAGTCCATGCCAACTAAAGTACCAGTCAGCCCATCAAGAAATCCTGGGAAAAAAAATCCCCAACAACCCAACTCACAAAAGCTTCAGTTCCAGCTGTCCTGCGACACCATAGCCTATTCCTACTTTAGCTCCAGCAATCCTGTGAGGGTGGCCCCAGTGCAGAGGAATGCAGGACCCCATAACACACACTTGCTTTGGCTCCAATTTTCCCACCAGAGCACCATATGTACAGCACACTCTGAGAAGCCCTGGTCTGTGCCTACTTCAGCTCCCGCCATCTGCCCAAGGCAGCCCTGGTGTGAAGTGTCCCAGGACCTTCAGCCTGTGCAAATTACAGCTCTAGCCAGGCACTCTTCCAGAAGCATGCAGTCTACATAGGAGATGCTCTTAGACAAGGCACTCCTTCAAGACTCCTTCAAGGGTAGCTGTGTTGCCTAACTCATAGAAACCAATACATAAAATGATACAAAATGGACAGTGGAATATTTCCAAACAAAAGAATAAGATAAAAATTAAGAAAAAGAATTAAATGAAGTAGAGATAAGCTATCTACATAATAAGGAATTCAAACTAAAGATGCTAACCAGACCTGACAGTGAATAACTCAGGGAAAACTTCAAAAAAGTGATAGAAAGCATAAAAAATAACCAGGAGTTGAAGAATACAATAATTAAAATGAAAAATACACTAGAGTGAATCAATAGCAGATTAGAGGATTAGAGCAGAACAGATCAGTGATATAGAAAACACAGTAGTGGAAAGAACCTAAGCTGAACAGAGAAAAAAAATGGGGGCACTTAAAAATAAAGAATTTCTAGGACAACATCAAGCATACAAATGTTAACATCACAAGGAGCCCAAAAGGAGAAGAGAGAAAGGAACAGAAAGCTTATGTGGAGAAATAATAGCTGAAAATATTTCCAACTCGGGAAAGGAAACAGACATCCAGGTTCAGAAAGCACAAATAATAAGACCAAACAAGATAGACTCAAGGAGGCTTATACAAAGACATACAATAAGTAAAATGTCAAAGATTAAAGATAAAGACTGAATCTTAAAAGCAACAAGAGAAAAGCAAAGAGTTACATACCACAAAAGCCTGATGATGCGATCAACTGATTTTTTGGCAGAAATGTTGCAAGTCAGAAGACAGTGGCATGAAATATTCAGAGTTCTGAAATGAAAAAGCCTGCAACCAAGAATACTCTACCCAGCAAGGTTATCATTCAGAATTGAAGGAAAGACAGTTTCCCAAATAAAAGTTAAATACCACTAAACTGGCATTACAAGAAATGATAAAGACAATGCTTTAAGCAGAAAAGACCAAAAACTAGAAAAATATGAAAAGAAAAAAATTTCACTGGTAAAAGCAAAAATAAAGTGTATGTCATGGATCAAATACTTATAAAGCCAGTATGAAGGTGAAAATCAAAGAGTAAAATCAATTTTATCTAAAGAATTAGATGAAATGAAAAATGTAAAATACAGTATTATATAGATAAAATATGGAAAGAGGGCATAAGAATTTGTTTTTAAAATCTGTTTAAATTTAAATGACCATCAATTTGATACAGAATGCTATGTAGTTAGGATGTTATATATGTATCCTGTAGTAACTACAAATCAACAACTTAGATACACAAACAAAGAGAAAGAAATCTAAGCATAAAACTAAAAGTAAAAGATCAGAAGGGATGAGGGCAAGAGAGGAAGAAAGGAACAGAAGATCTGCAAAAACAATTAGAAAACAATTAACAAAATGGCCATAAGAACATACCCATTAATAATTACTTTAAATATAAATGTTCTAAATGCTCCAATTAAAAAGGTGACAGGAAAAAAAAATACCAAAAAACCAAGATCCATCTACATGAAATCTAGGAGAAACTCACTTTGACACATACAGACTGAAAGTAAAAGGATGGAAAAACATATTCAATGCCAAGAAAGTGAACAAAACAAAACAAAAACAAAAACAAAAACAACTAGTATAGGAATGCTTACATAATGCAAAATAGGCTTAAAATAAAGACTATAATGAGAGAGGAAAAAAAAGTTAAATAGTTAAAGGATCAATCCAAAGAGATATTATAATAATTGGAAACATCTATGCATGCAACATAAGAACATTTAAATAGATAAAGAAACTGTTAAGAGATATAAAAAGAGAAATTGACAGTAACATAACCATGTAGAAACTTAACACCCTACTTACATCATCCAGACATTAAATTAGTAAGGAAGTAGGAATCTTGAACAAAACACTACACCAGATAAACATAACAGACATACACAAACACTTCATTCCAAAAACTGTAGATATGCACACTCTTTAAGCTCACATGCAATATTCTCCAGCATATAACACAAAGAAAGTCTCAATTATTTAAGGATATATAAATCATATCAAGCATCTCTTCTCAGCACAGTGATAGAGAACTAGAAATAAATCACAAGGAAACAATGGAAAGAACCACTAATGCATGAGAATAAACAACATACTATTAGGTAGCCAATAAGTCAATGAAGAAATCAAACAGAAAATTAAAAAATACCGAGACTAATGAAAATAAAAACACAATGCTTGAAAATATATGGTATACAGCAAAAGCATACCTAAGACAGAAGTTAACACTGACACAGGCCTAACTCAAGAAACTGAAACAAAAACTAAAACTAAAACAAAAACAAAAAACGGATAAAGAACCAAGAACTTAGCCCAGCACATAGAGAGACTAGAAAAATAAGAAAAAGTGAAGACCACATTTAGAAGTATAAAAATGAGAATGGAAATAAATAAGCACATAAAAAACAAAACAGATTAATAAAATTAAAAGCTGGTTCTTTGAATTGATAAGCAATATTCACAAAATTTTAGCTAGGTGCATTAAGTTAAAAAATGAAATCTAAAAACACAAAACAAATAATTAAAAGGAAGAGTTACACACAACATCAGAGAAGATTACAAGAAGATTATAGAATATTACAAGACACCATCATGAAAAAATAATTGGGCAAAACATTAACAGAAGTGTTAATTTCCTAAAACCACAAAACTAAAAGATTGAAGAAAAAAATATAAAATATAAACAAACTGAGTACTGGTAACAAAACTGTATAACTAATGAATAAAATTCACAATAAAAAAAAGTCTGTCAATTCTGATGAATTCACAAGTGAATTCTAGGAAAGTTAATGAAGATTTAAAACAATTATTCTTAAACTATCATAAAAAATAGAAGAGGAAGAGCTTCTAAATTCATTCTATGAAATCAGGATACTAAAATGTAAAATCAGAAAAATAAAAAAGAAAGAAAAGAGAAAACAAAAGGCATATAATATCTCCAATGAATATAGATGTGAAGATCCAGAACAAATTATTAGTAGACCAAAGAAAAACAATTCAATTTCAGAGTACATCAAAAAAACAAAACAAAGCAAACATATACAACAATCAAGTTGGATTTATTCTAGGGATGCAAGGGTGGTTTCAAGATTCACAGATCATTCAATATCATGTATCATCTTGGCCAGAGACAGGATTAAAAATCATAGGATCATCTCAAAAGATGCAGGGGGTGGGGAGCACTTGAGAAAATACAAGATCCCTCTTGACAACTCTCAACAAAGTGGGTTGACAGGGCACATTTGTCCACAGAATAAAGGCCATGGATGAAAAAACCACAGCTAACATCATATTCAGTGCAGAAGTCCTAGCTGAAGTAGCCAAAAGAAAAAAAAGAAATAAAAGGTATCCAAATTAGTGTGGAAGAAGGAAAAGAGTCACAATTTGCAGATGGCATGATACTGCATATAAGAAATCCTAAAGACTCCACCAAAACCATTGGAATAGATAAGTGTATTCAGCAAAGTTTCAGGATACAAAGATACAGAAATTGGTTACATTTCTATACACTAACAACAAAATAGCTGACAGAAATTAAGAAAAACAATCCCATTTACAATCTCACCAAAAAAAAAAAAATAAAATACCTAGGAATAAATTCAACCAAAGAGGTGAATGAGAACTAAACTCTGAGAACTATACAACACTGGTGGCAAAAAATTGATGAGACTAATAAAATTAAAGATAGCCCATGTTCATGGATTGCAAGAATTCCCATTTTTAATTAGGTTCAGAGAGCCAGAAGCAATCTTCAGATTCCACGCAATCCCTTTCAAAACCCCAATAGTATGTTTCATAGAACTAGAACGAATAATACTATAGTTTGCATGGGATGACAAATGGTCCTGAAGAGCCAAAGCAATCCTCAGAAAATTGAAATAAAAATACCAGTATGGCCCAGTAATTCCACTACAGGGTATTCACCCAAGCACAACAAGTACAGTCACAGGAAAGATCAATGTACTCCTATATTGATTGAAGGATAATTAAAATAGCCAAGGTATTAAGGCAACCCAACTGAACAAAATAAAAAGGTTTTATACACACACATATTCATATTGATATATTTATGTATATATAGAAAAATACATAATGGGATATTATTCAGCCACAAAAAGTAATGAGCTCTTGTCTAGGGGAACAACATGGATGATGTAATGGTAGCAAGCTAAATGAAATAAGTCAGACAGAGAAAGACAAATAACTATATGATTTCATTTTTATATGGAATATAAAGAAAAAAATGAATGAATAAACGAAGAAATAAACAAGCTCTAATTCAGAGAGAAAATGGTAGTTGTTATAGGAAATGCTGGTGGGGGATGGCTACATAAGTGAAGGTGAATGGGAGATTGAGGCTTCTTGTGTCAGTCAGTCACAGGGATAAATGTACAGCATTATAGGAAATAGGAAATAGAGTCAACCATAATTTAAATATTGTATGGTGACAGATGGTTGACATACTTATTGTTACCACAGCATAATACACAGATTTTGATTCACTATGTTGTGCATCTGAAGCTAATGTAATATTATTTGTCAACTATACTTCAACTCACCAAAAAAACATGATATAATAATGAACATGAAATTCATCATCATTGGTCACAGAACAACAAAGCTCAAATCTGAAGATCAGAGTAGAGTTTCATTTGGCAAAATTTCATAAATTTGGGCTTAATCCAGAACTTCCTTATATATCTCACAAACAGTTACAGAACTTCAACTTCCAGTCTGTCTAATTTGTACAATATTCCTTCCTTTACCTGTTGCAACAAAATCTGTGTAAAAATCAAATAAAACGTAATTGACAAAAAGTCCCTTTATTTCCAGTTCAAATGTCCTATCATTTTATCTTTAAACATTTTAAAATACACAATATGCAAACAGAAAAGTGCACTCTGCTGACCTGCTAATGTTTCATAAAAATAGGTCCATGCTCAAATATGCAGAATCTATAAACATTACCAAATTTGGAAAAAAATTGGCAAAAGAGTTCATGATCCTAGAGTCCTGTGATTGAGTCCTGTATCAGACTCCTTGCTTAGCAGGAGCCTGCTTCTACCTCTACATCTCTCCCTGCTCATGCTTTTTCTCTCACTTCTCCATCCCTCTCTTTCTCAAATAAATAAAATCTTTTTAAAAAAATTTTTATTTGTTTGACAGAGAGAGACATAGCAAGAGAGGGAACACAAGCAGGGGAGTGGGAGAGGGGGAAGCAGGCTTCCGAATGAGCAGGGAGCCCGATGCGGGACTCAATCCCAGAACCCTGGGATCATGACCTGAGCTGAAGGCAGATGCCAAAGCACTGAGCCACCCAGGCACCCCTCAAATAAATAAAATCTTAAAAAAATAAAAATAAAATTATTGAGTGAAATTTTAAAGACAAAGATGTACATAAGCTCTAGTAATCTTCTTGAAAATATTTATTAGTCTAGTGGTTTTACTGTATGTCTATAAATTCTTTGATTTTCCTCTCTAGAAGGTGAAACTTAATTCCCCTTTCCCTGAGTATAACTTCAGTCTAATAATGAGAAAACATCAGACAAGTTGAAACTGAGGGACCTTCTACAAAACACCTGATGAGTACTCCTCTAAACTGTTAAGGTCATGAGTGATATGGAAAGACCAAGAAAATATCCCAGATTAAAGGAGACTAAGGAGACATGATTAAATGCAATCTTATATCCTGGCTAAGAACCTGGAACAGAAAAATGACAATGGGGGGGGCACCAGGGTGGATCAGTCAAGCAACTGCCTTCAGCTTGGGTTATGATCCCAGGTTCCTAGGATTGAGCCCCTCATCAGGCTCCCTGCTCAGAGGAAGGCCTACTTTCCCTCTTCCACTCCCTCTGCTTGTGTTCCTGCTAATGCTGTGTCTGTCTCTGTCAAATAAATAAAATCTTTTAATAAAAAAAGAAAAATGACATTAGTGAAAATATTATTTTGAATATTGCTCAGTCACCAAAACCAATGAAATCTTGCTATTTGCAATAATGGGGAAAGAGCTTGAATGCATTATTTTAAGTGAAATAAGTCAGAGAAAGACAAATGCCAGATGATTTAGTTCATATGTGGAATTTAGGAAACAAAATAGATGAACATAGGGGAAAGGGAAAAAAAAAAGAGGAAGGCAAACTATAGGAGACTCTCAAACATAGGGAGCAGAGTGAAGGTTTCTGGGAGGTGGGGGTGACGGGTATTAAGGAGGTCACTTGTGATGAGCATTAGGTGTTATATATAAATGATGAATTACTAAATTCTACTCTTGAAATTAATATTACACTTCATGTTCAATAAAATTTAAATAAAAACTTAAAACAAGGAAGAAAGAAAACACACTTATCTTGACAAGCACTAAGAAATGCATAGAATTTTTGAACTACTGTACTGTACACCTGAAACTAACATAATACTGTGTTAATTATACTTTAATTAGGAAAGGGGAAAAACAACAAAAAAATAAATCCATGCACTTTTATGCAGGAAAATAATATGATTTTGTGTTTGTAACATTCTGGAAAATACAAACATGTAGAAATGAACAGTTCAGTGGTTGATTGTGGTAAAGACTGGTGGGGAGAAGTGGACTACAATGGGACAAGAAAAAGCATTTTTTTTTCCAGGTAGTTGGGACTGCTCTTTATCTAGATTGTGGTAGTGGTCACACAACTCTACTCGTTCTTCAAAACTTATAGAACTATGTAACAGAGTTTACTTTATATAAACTTTAAAATAAAATATAAAAGCAAAAATTTTAATGGCATTTTCTGAATAACTTGACAATTTTATGCATTGCAAATGTAGATAGAAATCTTTCAATTTTTAAAGATTTTATTTATTTGAGAGAGAGAGAGTGAGAGTGAGAGCACAAGCAGGTGCGGAGGGACAGAGGGAGAGGGAGGACATGAGGCTCCATCGCAGGGCCCTGGGATCATGACCTGAGCTGAAGGCAGATGCTTAACTGACTGAGTACCTCAGGTGCACTTGTAGATAGAAATCTATACTTATGCAACTATATACAGAAAATTGTAGTTTCCAGTAGTCTACCAAACAAAAGAGAGCCAAAGAGAAAGCATAAATAATCAAACAAAAAATATAATTGTTAAAATCTCACTAAGACATCAGACCATGATTTTTTAATCAGGAAAAGATACTCTAATCATAAATATACTATTACAGAATGTAGAAAAGAGGTGTAATTACCCCACTATTTTATAAATTTGACACATAACTTTGACACTAAACTCAACAAAGATAACATGATAAAGAAAATTATACCTCATTATGTCTCATGAATTAGGATGCAAAATTAAACAGAAAACTGAATCAAGTAACATATAAAAGTAAAAAATTGCTTCATCGGTATGGAGTTGGATTTCTTTCACAAATATAGTTTGGATTTAATACTAGAAAATTAAGTCAATAATCACAGTAAAATACCAGTGTATTGAAGGAGAAAAGCAATTCAAACATCTCAATATGGGAACAAAATCTTATGATAGCATTCAACAATTAATTATCAATTTTCTTTAAAAGTTAATTATAATGAAAAAAAAAGTTAATTATAACTAACTTGCCTTGATAAAGCCTCCCACAAAAACTATGACAAACATTTTACTTGACGGCACAGTGTTGAAGCTGTGCTTTTATTTTTATTTATTTATTTTTTAAAGATTTTATTATTTATTTGACAGAGCAAGATCACAAGTAGGCAGAGAGACAGACAAAGAGAGAGGAGGAAGCAGGCTCCCAGCTGAGCAGAGAGCCGATGCAGGGCTCGATCCCAGGACTCTGGGATCATGACCTGAGCCAAAGGCAGAGGCTTTAGCCAACTGAGCCACCCAGGCACCCCGTGCTTTTTAAAATCAGGAACATAACCATAGTATTCATTATCCTTGCTTGTGTTCAATCTCTGGTTCGTAAAAGAGCAAATTTTATGTATGTACTTTTTTGTATAAAATATATATATTTATTATATCAAATATACCAATATATTTATATGTTTTTATATTTACATATATAAATGTATGGGGGTGCTAAAAAGGAAAAAATCTTCATTAACCTTAGGTAATAAAATTGTCTACCTCAAAAATCCAAAGGGAGTCCAAAAATATTATTAGAATTGGCGAGTTTGCTAGAAACAAAGTCAGTACATATAAATAAATGGTTTTGCTGTACAATTTAGAAATGTAATTTCAAAAATATAATTCAAATACATCAGTACCTAAGAACAATTTTAACGATATATAAAACTTTAAAGAAGTATGAAACTTCATTAAAATTTTAAAAAGTATGATAGAGAAAGATTTAAAGCACAAATAAATACAACAGTGTAGTATTGGTTTAGGGAGGAAAAAAATAAATCTATGGAAATTAAGAGTCTTGTAACAGACTCAAGCAACATAAAACTTCATTTATGAGGTATGTGACATTGAGAGACTTTCATTAATTGACTGGGACAATTGTATAGAAAAAAAAATTGACCTCTACCTAGTGCTGTACAAAAACATCAACACAAATTATAGTTTTAGAGTCTGGCTTCTTTCACGTAGCATAATGAATTCAAGATTTATCTATGTTGTTGACTATATCAGCAGTTTGTTCCTTCCATTGTTGAACAATAACCCGTTGTGTGATGTGCTACGGTTCTTCACCAGTTGAAGAATATTTTTGTTGTTTCCAGTTTCTGGCAATCTCAAGTAAAGCTGCTATAAAGACTTATGAACACTTATGAACTTTTGTGAGAAGGCTTTTATTTTTCTTGGATAAATAGAAGTTCTATCATTGGGTCATATGATGTGTTCTCTTTTCTTTTTTAAACACTATGATCAACTTCTAACATTTTCCAAGGTGGCTGTACCATTTTGCATTTAGACAAGAAATATTTAATGATTCCATTTTTGCTCTCCATCTTCATCAGCACTTGTGTTAGTTTTCTTGACTTTAGCCATTCTCTTAGAAGTAAAATCTCATCACTCTTTTATTTTGCATTTCCCTAATTTCTAATGATTTTGAATATCTTTAGTGTGTTTATTTGCAATCTGTATCTTTTTGGATGATGCATTTATTAATCCTTTTTCCCATTTAAAAATTGGGTTGTTTTCTTATCCTTGACTCTTGATAGTACTTTATATATTCTGGATATAGGTCCTTTGTAAAACATGGTTTACAAATGAAAAGCTATCTTTTCATTATAATAGTGTTTTTTGAAGAAGTTTTTTTTAAGGTGTCTTCATCTTTTAGAGATATTGTGAAATATGAATGGATGAGATGACTTATTGCCTGGGATTTTTGTAGATTCTTGGGGATTTTCTACAGACATTCATGTGAATTGCAATTAAAGGTAACTTCCCCCCATTGTAATCAATTTTGTTATTTTCTTCATAAATCTCAATTGATTGTAAGGTTTTATCTTTTTTATAATTATTTATTTGATTGACTAATATGGTTTCAGGATTTGTGCCTATGTTCATGAGCTTATTTTGGCATGAGGGTTATGTGGTCTCACAAAGTAAGTTGGGAAGTTTCACAGTTCAAGTTTCATAGAATTGATAATATTTTTACCTTAAGGAATTGATCCATTTCATCTAAATTCTTAAATTTATGGACAGAGTTGCTCATAGTATTCAATCATTGCATTTTTAAAAATGTCTATAGATCTGTAGTGTTGCTTCCTACATTTTAGATTTTTGTAATTTATGTCTTTTTTTCTTGGTTAGCTCTAGTAAAAATTCATCAGCCTTCAAAGAACTAGCTTTTGGTTTCACAGATTTTCTGTGTTTTCTTCCTATATTCAATTTCATTGATTTCTGCTGTTATATCCTACTACTTTGGATTTGTTTTTCATATACTACTTTCCTAAGATAAAGTTTAGGTTATCAGTTTGAGAGGAGTTTGAGACTTCATTGCTATTAATTTCCCTGTAAGTCCTGCTTTAGCTATATCCCAGAAATTTTGCTAAGTTGTATTTTCTTTTACATTCATTTAAACATATTTTCTACTTTCTGTTGAGAATCTCTCTTCTGACACATGGGTTATTTATAAGTATGATATTCATTTCTAAATCTTTGGGGATTTTTCAGTTATCTCTTTTTAATTTCTAGTTCAATTCTGTTATGGTTATGGAAGTCTTTAAGTTTATTTAGGTTCTATGGCCTTGAATATTATGGCCTCAAATATTTAATGTAAGTATTTCATTCACAGTTGAAAAGAATATATACTCTGCTGTAGTTGGGGAAAACATTCTATAAATGTACATTAGTGTGAGTTGGTTGAATGTGTTTAGGTCCTCTATATCCCTGATGATTTCTTATTGAGCTAGGAATGTTAACATTCCCACTGTAATTTTGGATTTGCTATATAACTCTGTTCAGTTCCATCAGTTTTTCCTTTGTGTATTTTGAAACTCTTGTCTTAGTTTTCTGTTGTTGCATAATATATCACTACAAATTTAGTAGCATAAAATAACAGCCATTTATTATTTCCCAGTTTCTTTGGGTCAAGAGTTTAGCTTGGGGTCTCACAAAGCTAAAATGTTCTTAGCCACAACAGTGATGGCATGTGAGATTTGAGGTCCTCTTGCAAAATCAATTAGTGTCTTGATGTTGTATATCTGAGGTCCCAATTTTTTTTCTGGTTACTAACTGGGGATTATTCTTAACTCCTACAGGCCCCCATAGTTCCTTCCATGTAGTGCTTTCACAGACCCTCTCACAACATGGTGCCATACTTCTTTCAAGGCCAGCAAGAGTTTTTCTGTTTAGGAAAAGACCAGTTACTCCTTTAAGAGGTTTCGTTTTTCCTGATTAAATCAGACCCACAAAGGAAAATCTTCCTTTTGATTAACAAAGTAAAAAAACTGACTTGGAAACTTTATTTACATCTGCAAAATCTCTTTTATATTTGCTAGATAAATTAGTTTCAAAAGAGATATCCCAACATAGTTGTAGGTCTTGCCCACACTTAGAAGAAATTATACAGAATTTATACACCACTAGCTGGCAGAATGGTGGTCATCCTGAAATTCTGCCTACAGCAACTTTGTTAGTTGCATGTATATCTAGTATTATTAAAACATCTTCATGTATGAACCATTTAACATTACCTAATGCTCCTCTCTACTCCTGGTAATTTTCTTTGCCTGGTATTTGTTGTATTAATATAGCCACCACAAATTTCTTTTGATCAATGATTGCATGGTAGAGCATTTCCTTTTTTTTACTTCTCTGTATTATTAAATTTAAGTAAATATATCATTGTTTTCAATCTGACAAACCTTTTTTAACTTCGTGTATTTGGACCATTTATGTTGTTTCTTTTTAAACTTTTTATTTTTTTATTAACATATAATATATTATTAGCCTCAGGGATACAGGTCTGTGAATCATCAGGTTGACACATTTCACAGCACTCACCATAGCATATACCTTCCCCAATGTCCATAACACCAACACCCTCTCCCTACACCCCTCCCCCTGGCAACCCTCAGTTTATTTTGTGAGATTAAGAGTCTCTTATAGTTTGTATCCCTCCTGATCCCATATTGTTTCATTTATTCTTTTCCTACCCTCTAAACTTCCCACGTTGCATCTCAACTTCCTCATATCAGGGAGATCATATGACAGCCACATGCAGAAAAATGAAGCTGGACCATTTCCTTACACCACACACAAAAATAGACTCAAAATGGATGAAGGACCTCAATGTGAGAAAGGAATTCATCAAAATCCTTGAGAAGAACACAGGCAGCAACCTCTTTGACCTCAGCCACAGCAACTTCTTCCTAGGAACATCACCAAAGGCAAGGGAAGCAAGGGCAAAAATGAACTATTGGGACTTCATCAAGATCAATAGCTTTTGCACAGCAAAGGAAACAGTTAACAAAATCAAAAGACAACTGACAGAATGGGAGAAGATATTTGCAAATGACATATCAGATAAAGGGCTAGTATCTAAAATCTATAAAGAGCTTAGCAAACTCAACACCCAAAGAACAAAGAATCCAATCAAGAAATGGGCAGAGAACATGAACAGACATTTCTGCAAAAAAGACATCCAGATGGCCAACAGACACATGAAAAAGTGCTACACATCACTCGGCATCAGGGAAATACAAATCAAAACCACAATGAGATACCACCTCACACCAGTCAGAATGGCTAAATTTAACAAGTCAGAAATTAAATTTAACAAGACAGATGCTCGTGAGGATGCGGAGAAATGGGAACCCTCCTACACTGTTGGTGGGAATGCAAGCTGGTGCAACCACTCTGGAAAACAGCATGGAGGTTCCTCAAAAAGTTGAAAATAGAGCTACCCTACGACCCAGCAATTGCACTACTGCTGGGTATTTACCCTAAAGATACAAGTGTAGTGATCCGAAGGGGCACATGCACCCGAATGTTTATAGCAGCAATGTCCACAATAGCCAAACTATGGAAAGAACCTAGATGTCTATCAACAGATGAATGGATAAAGAAGAGGTGGTATGTGTATATATATATATATATATATATATAATGGAATACTATGCAGCCATCAAAAGAAATGAAATCCTGGCATTTGTGACAACGAGGATGGAACTAGAGAGTATTATGCTTAGCGAATAAGTCAATCAGACATGGACCACTTATGTTTAATGCAATTATTGATATAATTTAGATTACTCTTTTGTTTTCGATTTGTTTACTCTTTGTTTTCTTTTTGACTTCCATGCTCTTTGTTGGATTAATTTTTAAATTCCATTTACTGGCTTTTTGTGTACATTTTTTATTATGTTTTAATAGCCTTATTAGGGATTATATCAAATATCTATTTATATATCAAACATATATAAACATTCATATATGTATATACACACACACACACAAAACCTTTCAATTTTCAACTTCAAATAAAAGAAGTAGAAACATCACAGTTATACAGGTGTCTTCATTCTCTACCCTCTTATAATTGTTATATGTATCTCATTTATACATTGAAAACACCACCAGGAAATGTTATAATTTTTGCTTTCAATAGTTGTTTTTTCTAGTAGAAAAAAGACGTATAGGGCAAAGTATTTATCCTGATATTTACCATATCTGTTTTTTTTTCATTCTCAAAGCTCCAAGTTTGATTTTTTTTTAAAGACTTTATTTATTTGACAGATTATGAGTAGGCAGAAAGGCAGGCAGAGAGAGAAGAGGAAGCAGGCTCCCCGCTGAGCAGAGAGCCAAATGTGGGGCTTGATCCCAGGACCCTGGGATTATGACCCAAGCTGAAGGCAGAGGCTTAACCCACTGAGCCACCCAGGTGCCCCTCCAAGTTTGATTCTTATATCACTTTCCTTCAACTTGAGGAACTTTCTGTTGTATTTCTTTTAGAGAGAATCTGCTGGAAAATAACTTAGTTTCTCCTCTTCTGAGAATGTCTTTATTTTTGAATATTTTCTTGTATTATATAATTTGATATGAAACTGTTGGCAGTACTGTTTTCAGCAATTTAGTAATGCTTTCCTACTGCGTTCTAGCTTTTATAGTTTCTTATGAGAAATATGCTGTTATTTAAACAATTATTCTACCACAAGTAGTGTTTTACTTTTCTTTGGCTGCTTTCCTGATTTATCATCTTCTGTTTTCAGCAGTTTAATTACAGTATGTCTAAACTAGATTTTCTTTATTATGTTTAGAGTTTGGTGAGCTTGAGTCTATAAATTTAGGTCTTTTACCAAATTTGGCAAGTTTTCATTGTTTTTTCAAATAAATTTTTTTCTATTCTAATTTATGTTTTCTCTCCTTCCCTGACTCCAGTGACACAAATTTTAGACATTTTATCCTTGTCCCACATTTCCCTGAAGCTTTTTTTTTTAATCTCTTTTCGCTGTTCTTCAGAGTGGGTATTTTTATTTTACTTAAGTCCATGAGCCTCTCTTTTCTGTCATTCTCCATTCTGCTATTCAATACATCCATTAAAGTTATTTCCGATATCATAGTTTCAGTTAAAATTATATTTTATTTATATTTTTATGCACATTTACCTTATGTTCATAGTTATACCAATTTTAAAGTTGATATCTGATAATTTCAACACTTGATGAATCCTAGAGTTTGCATCTGTTGATTGGCTTTTCCGTTGAGAATTTGTCACATTCAGTTTGTAAAATTATGTGAAACAATTTTGGATGTTATTGTGGAGACCTTAAATATGTTTTTAGATTATAGCCCCATTAAAATTCTCAGGAGAAGATTGATTGTTTTGATTAACAAGAAATCCACCCATGTGGTTCAGACTACAAGTTCTGTCTTGTTTTCTGTGGTTACTAATTTTCTGTGGCTCCAGTATCAATTCAGTTTTTTAAAACCCTTTATTTGGGTTTTTCAACTTGGGTTGAAAATGGGATCCAGTGCAGTTTATGTGATAATAGAGTTCTCGCAACCTTTGCTATTCTTTTGTGTCTCTTCTGCTCTTGCAATCCCATCATGGGGTTAAGACTGGGATTGTGTCAGTTCATACACCGAATTAGGAGATTTGCTTTTCTAGCTCTCTCTGTTCATGAATTTCCCCTTAAAGTTCCCAGAATCCCCTTTCCTCTGAAAAGAAAAATGGCTTTCTCTGTTTTAACTCCTGCCACTATCATCTAATTCCTTGAAACTGGGGCTACTCTCAAGGCTAAAAAAAATGTTAGAACAAAGAAAATTCCCTCAATTCTCATTCCCCAATTTCTTATTGGCCAGAGTAACAGATTATCTTTTAGGATTTTAGGGATCTGTGCAACCACTTTTGCTACGATAGCCAGTTCTATATCTGGGGCTCATCTTTAGCCTGGACTGGGAGAGAAATAGAAAAAAAAAAGGGGGGGAAAGGGGGGGGATTTCCTTGATTCTCTCCCTGGGGTGCCATCTGCCATGTCATAAGGACATTCAAATAACTCAGGAAAGACCCACACAGGGAGGAACTGGGTTCCTTGGCAGTTTGAACTGAAATCTCTTACAAAGATCTGTAAGAATGAATTTGGAAGCACACCTTGCAGTCAAGCCTTAAGATGGTGCAGCTCCATGCAGCATTTTGATTGCAGGCTAACGGGAGACCTAAACTCAGAATCTTCCAGCTATATGCTTTCCATATCGCTGACTTACCAAAACTGTGAGATGATATATGTTTGTTGTTTTAAACCACTACGTTTTGGGATGTAAGTTGTTATACAGCAACAGAGGACTAAAAACATAGTACAATAGGGACGATTATAAAGAACAGAAAAAGGAACCAGAATTTGGACTGTAGTTCTGTTTCTAAGTTATTATTAGTATCTAATACTTCATTAAAATGAGAAAATAAACATTCAATTTTCTAATTTAGCAGCTTTGGAATATCACACATACAACCCCCCCCCCCAAAGTGCCTTATAAAGTTTCCTTTCTTGGAAAGTAGTCCAAAATTCCAAATTCTTGAAAGTATTCTTTTGGTTGATGTAAATACTAATTTGATCCTAATTCTACAATGCTATACCCCATAAAATAAAGAAAAAAGAGAAAGAAGAAATAATGATTCAGAAAATTCTATCTAAATGTAAAAAGTTCTAGCTGTCAGGTTGGGGGAAAGACAGGATTGGGGGAGTTAGAGTGTGTAAAATTCCTATATATTGAATGAGAATGTCTTCAGATTCCTATTAAAACATTAACTACATTTAAAAATTTAATATTGAATAAAATTTAATATAAAGACAGTATTAACTAATTCAAGTAACCAAAAACTTGGAACTTTCTCCCCCTCTGCATTGTGTAATGATGACTTTTTGATTTGTTTATGGAAAATTTGGGGTGATTTTATAAGTAAATAACAAATATGATCCAATGTTACAATTCTCTGCTTCAGTTTAGTATTTAATAATCAGGTCATGACCTCAGCTGTATTTGACTGGAGTCACAGGGTAATTATCCTTTAATACTGAAATACTGGAAAGTTTAATTTTTGCTCACAGATTCTGCCCTAAGTACAGCTTACTTTAATGACAACTCTTTTGCCCCTCAGTGATAATGAATTCCATTATGCCTCTGTAAAACACATGTGCCAGGATTTGTTGGCAAAACAAGATAATCAGCAGAGTCTGTCTAACAATTGTATTTTCTTTAAAGCAGTGCCATTCAATTGCAACCACATTTTAGGGTAAAATATTCCACATGTTTTTCGGCAACCTTCTGGGAAAACTCAGGACTTTTTGTAATTCAATATTGGGCTTTTGAGAAGCATATAACGAATCAATGGAGAGCATATATGCGGAATAAGGAAGAACATTCTCCTACTCTGACTATACTTACTATCATATGGAAGATAAACACCAATATATATGTTAAAGTTAGAAAAGCTTTCATTTTTTACATCATACTGTAAGACTTACAAACAAGTTCTGACCTTTTTTTCCCCTTCAGGTAAAATTTATTCTGAGTTTAACAGATTTAGTACAAATCACTCCAAAAAACTTTAAATTGCTTCTTTAATTTAGAAGTTATGATTGAAATGGAAAACTTTCTGTGAACAAAGTACAAAATCCTAAATAGATTCTCGTATAACACAGAAGGTCAGTTGCAAAATGAAAACAGCACAAGTACGATTATGTAAAAACTAAACAGGGACCTTCAGAATCAGACCTTTTATGACTGTATGTGAATATGAGCTACCATGAATATCAGTGGGTATTCATGACTTATTCAATAAAAACATATCATGCTAGAAATGGTGGCATTTGAGCAATAGCGGCAATTCTACATTATCCATGGCAATATTAGAAGTAAAGAAGTTATTGAGGCTGACAAATAATGCACAAGTTTAATTTTCACTCTCTTTTTCCATCAGACTTTCCCTAGAGCTAGTAACAAGCAGGCCAGATGGCTAATTTGATCTTCACCTTTTTTATTTCCCCTTTCTACCCATAGCTGGAAATAAGCCCAAGGGATGAATGGCCAAAAGTCATCTAGCCAGAAGAGGAGAAGGGGAACACAAGCCAAGATTGTGGATTACTCACAAATTGGATACTTAACCACCAAATAATGTATTTTTCCTGAAACTGATGAAAATGTACTGAGACACAATACTCTGTGTGTGTGTGTGTGTGTGTGTGTGTGTTATGTGTGT
Source organism: Mustela nigripes (assembly GCF_022355385.1). Taxonomy (NCBI): domain Eukaryota; kingdom Metazoa; phylum Chordata; class Mammalia; order Carnivora; family Mustelidae; genus Mustela; species Mustela nigripes. The sequence continues at coordinate 142,398,010 of NC_081558.1, read as the reverse complement.
GTATTCCCACTTTCTTCTACATCAACACTGGGCTAAGTAGGACCACCAAAGTTTTCTCTTATACTTCTGATCTTTGGATTGCTACCATATTTGCTTACAGCTATAATGCTGCTGGTCAACATTAGCCTATGATCAAGTTTTATTCTGATACATGGCATCTATATAATGTTACAACAGGAAAAAAACTTATGAAATACTTTGAATATATACCCCTTCTAAAAGTCATTTTTGCTCTTGAATGAGAGGACAAATTCCTTGTTGGCTTGTATGCATGGTTCTATAAGGTAGGTACAATTTGCAGGTCACACAGCTTATAAGCAGCTCTGAAGTACTGTTGCCACATGATATTAAAGATATAGTTGACAGATGAAGCTAAAAGAGTAAGCAGCCAAATTAAAATTTCAGACACATCTTAGGTTTTGGTGGGAAATGAGCTAAAAGTAGACAGCCATTTCAGAAACTGAATAAGGAGGTCATGGTTAGGGAAAATGAAACGAAACTTCCCCCCACCCCACAATGAACCTTTCTGTATTTTCAGAAAGTGTACTTAGACTTGAACATTGTGAATATTTCAATTCCAACAGCTCAGTTTCATTCAATAGAGGTAAAAGTTGGTTCAGGAATCGGTTGCTAAAATGGTCATTTTGACTCACATTACATTTTATTTTGTAGGATTATATTTGCAGAGGTTTATAATTTGAATGTTTACTTTTATATTTCCTTAAAAAATTCTTAATATGCAGAAAGAAGCCATGGGATGCATTTATATCTAAAATGGTAGCAAGCAAGTGCATCTTAGTTCTGTACAGGTTTCCAGCACATCTGCAGATAATTAAGCATTTGTCCAAATGAGAGAAAGCATACAATTCCTTTGGCTATGTATTTCACTTGAATTATTAATTTTGTTGAGAGAATCTGGCAGCAAAAACATTATACCCAAAAAAATTCTTTCATTCTATTTGACTTAAAAAAAAAAAAAAAAAAAAAGCTTGCCAGTGCTCATGGTAGATCTTTTGCTAAAAGGTAGTGCTGATAGCTAAGTGAAAGCATATGTTTAGAATACCTAACTTAGTGATGTTAGTTTGACACTGGCAGGAAAGTTTGTTTACTGTTTTCTGCAATAGAAAACATGGAATATCACACAGTGAATCTTTCCAAGAATTTAGAGAAAACTGATTTTGCTTCCTCCCACCCAATTCTCAGTAATAACAATTAGGAATAGAGTTTTTGCTCAGAGAGCAGTTTGCTAAGATCTTTGATGTTAGAGAATGTGCCTTCCATATCAGTGGCATGCTCTATAAATCTTGTGTTCACAGTGGATGCCTAATTAGTATTTTTAATTAATAACTCTTGATCCCTTACGAGTCATGGAGATGCGAGACTGTACCTGGGCTCCCAAGTTTCACTGGTAATGCTCTTACCTCTGCCCTATGCACTCAGATAGTTTAGTTCATAAAGTGATTTCAAGTGCCCCATTTGCTCCAAGTCTTTGATGTCTGATGGGATACAATGTGTCTGAGCTGCGAAAACCAACCTATAAAATATGGACCCTATAGGCAAAGAAATTTACATCTAAGAACTTGATGAGTACGCCCACAGCCATGTTACATATAACATCAAATTATAATTAACTCTTAGTTTAGTGGTAAGGAGCTTGGTATCCTTAGATTTGGGCCAGGCTGAAGCTTAACGACTTTACTTTGAATGAAAGAGGTTAGTATAAATATGACATGGTAGTACAAGAACTATATCATGTTTTTGAAAGTGATCCTTTAAAGATATGCATGATTATTTAATATCAATGATATTAATTACTAATGAATTCTATTTATCCATTGTAGAAGGTCCAACTGGGTATCTACTTAAGAATATTACTTTAATGGTTGGAATTATCCTACTGAAAGGTCATATAACTGTTAAAATCAAACATGTCACTCCAATTGCTGGTTTACACAAGGTTTATCCCTTAGTCTATAAAGCTTTAAATTACTAATGAAGTTTAATAAATTCACTAGATTATCTGCTCTTTAGGGGAAAAAAAAAAGATGGAATCTATGTGTGTGCAGACATATACACTTCTGTGTCCCAAGCATTAAACACAGTGACTGATACATGACAGATAGTTACTAATGTTTAAGAATGTATTTTGCTATTATTTTGACTTGCATAAAAACTACCTTACTGTCAAATTTGACATGGGGATGATATCTTATTTTTGTTAGGGAACAGTTACCTCAGAAATAACAAAACCCAGATATATCTGATTACTTGTTAGATAATACAGGGTTTGACACTAGAGTGGAAAATAGTAACTATGGGGTGCCTGGGTGGCTCAGTGGGTTAAGCCGCTGCCTTTGGCTCAGCTCATGATCTCAGGGTCCTGGGATCGAGTCCCGCATTGGGCTCTTTGCTCGGCAGGGAGCCTGCTTCCCTCTCTCTCTCTCCCTGCCTGCCTCTCTGTCTACTTGTGATCTCTCTCTCTGTCAAATAAATAAATAAATAATCTTAAAAAAAATAAAATAGTAACTATGAGATATTATACATATGTCCAGTTCTTTAACCCATTTTCTTATGTAATTCTTCCAGTGCTCACAACATCTACAAACAGAAATTATCATCCCATTTTGCAAACCAAGACTCTAGAAATCAAGAAATTTAGACCCCCCCAAAACAAAAATAACAAATGACTCCAGAGCTTGGTGGTTCCAATGAAGAATTCTTTCTCACTGACATTACTTGTCCACTGCCTGTTTATAGGTATCCTCTCTATCATCGTTATTCTGGTACTCAGCCTAGAAGCAGCCCTATCATGGTTATTGTCAAACTCATGCCAGTGATTATAAAAGAAAAATCACAATAGATCTTGAGTTGCTTCTTAGAGATTTTGTCCGGATCACTTCTATTCATTTATTACTGGTCAAGATAAGTCACATGGTCATGCCTGATTTCAAGGAAGCATAGATGTACAATCCTCCCTTGGAGAGGACACCTCAAAAAGGGGGGGAAATGAATAATTTGAACAAGAATACAATCTACAACTGTGTAATAAGATCTGACCTGATTATAAACCTGTGGCTAAGCGCAAACCAAAAAGATCTCTGTCCAGAAATGCAAAGGCTGATTACGTCCATGGAGACAATAATGCTTTCTTTCCTTTTGTTTTCTTAGCTTTGCCTTAAACTCCTCTGTTTTCTGCACTTCTCCCACACAGACTAGTATTTGAATTCCAGCTCATTTAGGAGCTGAATCAAGTTATCACTCTCTTCTGTGCCTGTCAAATTAGATTCTCTGAATTGTGGTGTGTACAGTGTGTGTGTGTGTGTTTTATTTTGTAAAATAGGAATTATCATAATACCTACTTTCCAGGAATAGTGATATTGAAATTAATGCACTTATAATGAGTGTGTATGTAATAGGTACAGTTTAAAAAATGTGATGCAATGTTACCATTCAAGGAATTACTCTCAGCAAGTTAATCATCAGAAAGTGAATCCCTTTACATGTTAGAATATTCCTCAAGCTTGAAATCTAAGGATGGCATGACAGTATATGTGTAGACTCCTTAGTTTGAGAAATGCTGAGTTAGTGGCTTGTCCAAAGTATGTAGAATGTAGAGAGGTAGATAGACAGGTAATTGTAGGCATGTGTATAAGATTTTTATATTCTGACAGAAATTCCTATATATCCTTAGTTCATATACCTAGAAATATTTATATACCCATAGAAGAAAAAACAGACACAAAACGATAATCGATTGATCTGTATCTCAGACATGGTTAATAGAGTTCCATAGGAGCATTGAATGTTTGTATAGTTAAAAGTCTGAAAAGTACAGATTTACAAATGTATATTTCCTTGACCTTTTCATATATATTGTTTTTATAATTTTAACATTGATTTTTTTGGGGGGAAAAAAGCTAAATAACTCTCTTTTGCTCTTGCCAATGAAGTGATAACAGTAGCTCAGCATTTATTTTTCAACATGTTTCCCTTTATTTTTCTACAGGTTTAATCAGTACCAGATTGGGCTCATCATTCTCTATGGACCTAAAAATTGTTAAAATGGGGAATTTCTCGATAGATCTAACTGTGCACCTGTATATCCAACCACATGACTGCATGCAATGAGGTTGCATCTTGCCTAAGTATTCATATGAAGCTTATGACTCTCCATAGCTGTGTTCTCTGGAGCCAAAAATTCAATTAATTGTTTTTCTTGCCTGCAAAGTATCAAGTAACATATTTTATCAAATTTTTTTTTCACTGTGTGGGTATGCAGAATTGATGACTTGGCCAGAGTTTTTCATAGCAACAAGAAAAACAGATTCAGGAGAAAAATGAACATTTTAAAACAAATTCTTCTTTGTCTAAAAGAAATCATCAGGGAATTTCTCTAAAGTTATGGATTTAAGTGGTATGTAGGAAGAAGAACCTATGGAATAATGCTTGCATTTTAGTTACTCTTGGCCCAATATTTTGGCATAGTATTTGCAGTTTTTCAACTCCACTAAACACAAACAAACAAAAACTGCTTCCATAGATTTTGCCACACCTTCCTTTTGTTTTCAGCTAAGCCTTATGGAAGAAAAATCCAGAGCAGAGGGTATTTCTATTTATATAATGTCCCAATTCTCCATTTAAATAGCAATAACATGAAGTTACTGTCTATTATCATTATTTTCCCTATTGCTTTAAAATAATTTGAGACTGAAATAAGAAGACTTGAAGTTTCCAGTATTGACAGGCTTGGTAATCTGGACAAACCTTAACTAAAAAGAACAAAAAGGTAAAATGAAGCATTAAAATAGTCCTTCTTGAAACTATGGAGAGCAAACAATACAGCAAGGAAATGCTGGCCAAAAAGTTGAAAGGGAAACAGAAACAGAGTGACAAGGAAATCTCAGAACAGTTTTTGTCCTGTGGACTTCTGTGACTTCAGCAAATTTAAACTTTCATTTTGAAAACCTCTTTGGTGAAAGGAATAGAAATTAAATGCCCTTTTCTAATTGAAGTCAGAATCTAATAGCGGACTTCCCCCAAAATAAGTTGGGATTCCATCACTCCTAGAGTAACACAGAAGTAGAAAATCCCTCACGGCTCTCACGACTTGAGATCGTATTGATGAAGTTCTAGAACCTAGGTGAGGTTCGGTGGTGTGAGGTTTGAAGCTGACGGCTAAGAAAGAATTCTTAGGACGTCTTTGATGCAAAATGGTGGTTTATTAAAGCACGGGGACAGGACTCGTGGGCAGAAAGAGCTACTGCTCTGGGGATGTGAGGAGTGGCTGGTTATATACACAGGAGTTGGGTAGGTGAGGACAAAAGGGTGTTCAGAAGGGCTGTTGGGGTAAAGAAGACTGTCGGGATATTGAAGGCCTAGTTACTATCAAGCCAAGGCTACTTTTCCCTCTAATGAGGCACTAACATAAAGACAATTGGGAGTCTCCTGGTGGAATGTTACATTCCTGCTATCAAGTGTCCTTAGTGAGATTTGGGTTATGAAGAAATTTAACTTTATTTACTTTTCCTTCTACCTCAGCCTCCTTCGGTTTTTAATGGAGGGGAGGGCAACATTAGGGCTTGAGGAACAGAGTTGTGTTCCAATAGCCTTTGGAAATTGGGCTATTGATAAGGTAACTTCTTTGTTGTTAATCTCAAGGACATTTGTAAACCAAGGAAGACTCCTGCCTTGCAGGACTGTGATCTCTGCAAGTTAACTATTTGTTTTCCTTCTAGGGCAGCCAGGGGTGCCTGAGGAATGTGACACATATTACTGAGGGGAGCAGGTGGAGAGGGGGTGCAAGGTGCCAGCTTTTGCTTTGTTTTCAGCCAGGCTTCTGCTCCCTCATCAGAACCGCAAGGAAATAAATTTCAAGGCTTGAACATGAAATAGGGGTCCCAGTTTGGTGGTGCAAACCTTTTTCTTTTCTTTTCTTTTTTTAAAAGATTTTATTTATTCATTTGACAGAGATCACAAGTAGGCAGAGAGGCAGGCCGAGAGAGAGAGAGAGGAGGAAGCAGGCTTCCTGCTAAGCAGAGAGCCGGATACGGGGCTCAATCTCAAGACCCTGGGATCAGGACCTGAGCTGAAGGCAGAGGCTTTAACCCATGGAACCACCCAGGTGCCCCTGCAAACCTTTTTCTTATGCTCCAAAATATATCCTAAATAAGTTTGCAAGTAAAATGAACAGTGTACAGTCAAGGATAATCAGGCTCACTAGGAAGACCTGAGGAGTTAGAATAAGCAGAATCAATGAAAGCAGATGTCCTCATCTCCCCAACTCCTGAGTATATAATCAGCCCCTCTTCAGGATTGCAGGACAGCAACTCCTTCTGCCCAAGGGTCCTGTCCCCGTGCTTTAGTAAAATCACCTTTCGCACCAGAGACATCTTAAGAATTCTTTCTTGGTCATCAGCTCCAGACCTCACTTATATATTCTAAAACTTCGTCACCAAGGGAACACTCAGAAAGGCCTGTCTTCCAGGCTTCCCATGAAAAATGACCTTTGGGGGCACCTGGGTAGCTCAGTGGGTTAAGCCTCTGCCTTCGGCTCAGGTCATGATCTCAGGGTCCTGGGATCGAGCCCCACATGGGGCTCTCTGCTCAGCAGGGAGCCTGCTTCCCCCCTCTCTCTCTGCCTGCCTCTCTGCCTACTTGTGATATCTCTCTCTCTCTCAAATAAATAAATAAAATATTTTAAAAAAATGACCTTTGTGGGTCTTGCTACCAGTCAGCCTGAACCTAGATGCTAAGATCTTTCCTTTTATGACACTGATAGTGGCTCCCAGTGTTTGATGGTGTAACAAGACCTAAGAACAAATAGATTGTTTGGATAATCATCAGGGTTTAATAGGCAATCAATTGCTAGGTCAGGGTTCAATCGTAAAATTGATCTCCTACTAGAAGCTACTCCTTTAAGGCTGGGGAACTGAGAGATCATTGGTGAGTTCTGGTCCAAGATCACAATATGGGAAGACCCCAAAACTCACCTTCTATACAGACACACCATATCTATTTGTAGAGCAATTCCTCCTGAAGAACTGAGGGCTGGCTGAATAGCTTCTACACAATAAAAAATGGACCACACTGAGAATGGCAAGAGAGATGGAGACACAGTAGTAAAGGGAACTCCCACTCCCACCACTGCAAACTGTGGTGGGAAGGGAAAATAGGAGGGGCCACTGAGCAAGGCAGGGCTAAGTTGGCAGAGATAGGTAGAGGGCTACGTGATCAGGTTCACAAAAATCCCCAAAACGCGGAGGTGTAAGGAAACTAGAGATAAGGGAACAAACCAGATCATTTTTCCTGGATACAACAGGTGGGGTCTTGTTATACCAGCTACTTGTGACCAAAAAAGAATTACCAAACCCTAAAAAGTAAGCCATTGAAAGTGTTATCACTAGTCCTTACTCAGTGGTCCTATCAATAGAGATCTTAAAAGGATTTAAGTTCCCTTGTAAGCTTTCTATAAAAGACCATCCCTAAAAGCGCCCAGTCGCAACCCTGTCAGGACCCCCCTCCATCTTGAGAGCTTTTTCTGTATCCTTGCTTGATAAACTCGATCGCTTTACTCACTCTGCTTTGTCCATGAGATTTATTCTTCGACTATGTAAGACACTGTCTCCCCCACTTCACCATAAGCATATTCATCTGCCCTGGGGCACAGAAAAAAGGTGAAATATAAAAGGGCAATTAGTATATAAAGGAACCAGCCCTGGAACTCTACCAAATACTGGAAGAGCTGCTGGAACTCTTGCTGGGTAGAAGGACTCGTAAGTCCAAGGTTTTTTTTTGTTGTTGTTGTTGTTGTTTCTCCCCTGCCACCTTGATAGCATGGATGGGAGCAAGGTTTGTGTACCTCGCTTGGTCTATTGCCTTCGTGAGTCCCTGGCCCATACAAGCCCCTGCCATCCCACAAAGGTGATCTTAGCAAGTACATACTGAGACACCCCTGGTCTGTACTCACTACAGTTCTAGCCATCTTGCTGAGGAGATGCAGGTGCAAAGTACCCCCAGAATACTCCAGGCATGCCTGTACTACTTTGGCTTTAGATCGCTTGCTAGGGCACTCCTGGCTCACACCCATTTTGGCTCCAGCCACCTAGCTAGAGTGCCTCCTATGTGGAGCACCCCAGGAACTCCTGCCCTATGCCTGCTCTTAATCCCAGCCACCCTCTGAGGGCATCCTTTGTATGGAGTGCCCTGGGATTCCTGGTCTGTGCCTAGCCAGGGTACTCCCTATGCTGACCACACTTGAACATACTGATTTGCACCCACTTCAGCTTCAGCTTTCCTGGTGGAGTACCCTCTGCATTGAGAGGTCTAGAATTATTCTGGCCCATGTCCATCTTAACAAGAACTGTCCTTCCAGGGTGCCTCCTGTGCAGAACACCTCCAATAAATACTGGCCCATGCCCTGCTTTGGCTCCAGTTACCCCTACCAGGGTACCCCCTGCATGTAGTGCCCTGGGGCACCCCCACTTTCACCCATTTCAGCTTTAGCTGTCCTGCCAGGACACCCTCTCTGCAAAGAACTCCAGGACCACTCCAGTCCAGGCCCACTTTTACTCTGGCTATCCCACCAGGGCAGTGCCTAGGGCTCCCAGCCTATACGAGCCATAGATCCAGCCAACTACCCAGTCACCAGGCATACAAAGGCTACAAAGAGAATGGCATACGCAAGACCTTTCCTTCAAATTTAGAAGAAGTAGCTGTAGTGCTTAATTCATAGAAATAAACACAGGAAGTCAAGAAAATGAGGGGAGGAGGGAATATACTCCAGATGAAAAAAAAATCTTAGAAAATGAAATGAAATGGTGACAAGCAATATATCTGATAAAGAATTTAAAGTAATGATCATAAACATACTCACTGAAGAATGGAAGAAATCAGTAAAATTCAACAAAGAGAAAATATAAGAAAGGACCAATTAGAGGTGAAGAATTAATGAAATGAAAAATATACTAGAGGAATAGAGGAAATCAACAATTGATTACTGGATGTAGAAGAATGGAACAGTGGTCTGGAAAACAGGGTAATAAATGGAAAGAATCCAAGTTGAACAGAAAAAAGAAAAGATTTTCCAAAAATGAGGGTAGGTTAAGGGATATATGGGACAACATCAAGCTTTCACACTATAAAAACCCCAGAAGGTGAAAGATAGAAAAAGGGGCAAAAAAACCTATGTGAGTAACAGCTGGTAACTTCCCTAGTTGGGGAAAGAAAACAGACATCTGGTTTCAGAAAGGACAGAGTTCCAAACAAGATGAACCCAAAGAGGTCCACAACATGACACTTGATAAATAAAATGTCAAAGATTAAAGGTAAAGAGAATTTTAAGAGCAGCAAGAGAGAAGCAAGAAGTTGTGTACAAGGGAAACCTATTAAGGCTATCAGCTCTTTTTTCAGCCCAAACTTTGCAGACCAGACAGGGGCACGATATATTCAAAGTGCTGAAAGGAAAAAACCTGTTACCATGAAGACTCTACCTGACAAGGCTATCATTCAAAATTGAAGGAGAAAAATAGTTTCCCAGACAAAAGTTAAAGGAGTTTATCACCACTGAAACATCCTTACAAGAAATGTTAAAAAGAATTGAAGTGGAAAATAAAAGGCCATAACTAGAAGAAAATTATAAAGATAAAGATGTAAAATATGACAAAATGTACATAAAATGTGAAAAAGGACAGTAAAAAAGTAAAAAAAAAGTTCTTTTAGAATGTGTATGAACTTAAGTGACCATCAACTTAACATAGACTGCAATGTACCTAGGATGGTATATGAACCTCATGGAAGCCATACACTCAAAACATGTAACTAATCTATAAAAGATAAAAGAAAAGAAAGCTAAGCATACCACTAAAGAAGTTCATCAATCACAACAGAAGAGAGCAAGAGAAGAAAGGAACAGAAGAACCACAAAATGAACAGAAAATAAGTACATACCTATCAGTAATTACTTTAAACATAATTATCTAAATGCTCTAGTAAAAAACATAGGGTAGCAGAATGAAAAAAAATAAGACCATTATACTCTGCCTACAGGAGACTCATTTCATACCTAAGGTCACGTTCAACTAAAAAGGAAAGGATGGGAAAAGATAGCCCATACAAATGGAAGTAGGGGAAAAAACTAGGATAGTACTACTTATATCAGACACAATAGATATTAAAACAAAGACTGTAACAAGTGACGTAAAAGGGCATTGCATAATAATAATGGGATTAATCCAAAAAGAGGAAATAACAACTGTAAATATCTATGCATCCAACATTGGAGCACCCATATACATAAAACAGTTGTCAACAGACATAAAGGGAGAAACTGATAGTAATGCAGTAATCGTAGCGGACTTAAATATCCCAATTATATACATGGGTAGATCATTCATACAAAAAAAAAAAATCAACAAGGAAACAGTGACTTTGAATGACACATTAGACCTGAAGGACTTAACATGTATATGTAGAATATTTCATCCAAAAACAGAATACACATTCTTTTCAAGTGTACATGGAACATTCTCCAAGATAGATCACATGTTAGACTGCAAAATAAATTCTAAGAAATTTAAGAAACTTTAAGTAATATCACATATCTGTTTTGATGACAATAGTATGATACTAGAAATCAATCACAATTTAAAAAAACCAATCACTAATACCAAACTAATAATGCTTTATGTTATTGTGCTACTAAAGAGTCAATGGGTTAATGAAGAAATCAAAGAGGAAGTTAAAAAAAAAAAACACAGAAACAAAGAAAAAGAAAACACAATGGTTAAAAACCTTTGGCACATAGGACAAGTAGCTCCAAGAGAGGAATTTATGGTGTTACAGACCTACTTCAATAAGCAAGAAAAACCTCAACCTAACCTTATACCTAAAGGAACTAGAACAAGAAAAATAAAGCCCAAAGTTAGTAAAAGGAAGGAAACAATAAAGATAAGCACAGAAATAAATGACAGACTAACATAGAGTAGAAAAGGTCAAGGAAACCATGGAACTGATTATTTGAAAAGATAAACAAAATTGCTAAAACATTAGCCAGAATCAGTAAGAAAAAAGGAGAGGAACTAAATAAAGATAATAAGAAATGAAAAGGTAAAACCCAACACCATATCAATACAAAAGATTTTAAGTGAATGCTACAAAAATATCATAGGCAAAGAATTGGACAACCTAGAAGAAATTGATAATTCATAGAAAAAAAAAAAAAAGAAACATTAATCCAAAACTGAATCAGGAAGAAATAGAATGTTGGGACAGGTCAATTACTAGTAATGAAATTAAATCAGTAATCAAAAAATTCCCAGAAAACAAAAATAGGATGAGATGAATTCACAAGTAAATTCTACTGAACATTTAAAGAAGAGTTAAAATAAAACCAAAATTACTATGATACCAAACCAGACAAAACATTCGCAAATCAATGTGACAGAACAAATCAATAAGAGAAGAGAGAAGAATGACATGGTCCTCTCAATTGATACAGAAAAAGCATTTGACAAGATACAGCACCCATTCCTGATTAAAATGATTCAAAGTATAGGGATAGAGGGAACATTCCTCAACTTCATAATATCTATCTATGGAAAAACCCACAATGAATATCATCCTCAATGGGGACAAGCTGACAGCCTTCCTTTGAGATCAGGAAAAAGATAAGGATGCCCACTCTTGCCACTCTTGTTCAACATAGTACTAGAAGTCCTAGCAAAAGCAATCAGACAACAAAAAGAAATAAAATGTATTCAAATTGTCAAAGAAGAAGTCAAACTGTCTCTCTTCACAAATGACATGATACTTTCTATGGAAAACCCCAAAGAGTCCACCCCCAAACTACTAGAACTCCTACAGCAATTCAGTAATGTGGCAGGATACAAAATCAATGTACAGAAATCAGTTGCTTTCTTATACACTAACAATAAAAATATAGAATGGGAAATTAGAGAATCAATTCCATTTACTATCGTATCAAGAACCATAAGATACCTGGGAATAAGCCTAACCAAAGAGATAAAAGATCTGTACTCAAGGAACTACAGAACACTCATGAAATAAATTGAAGAAGACACAAAAAGATGAAAAAGCATTCCATGCTCATGGATCAAAAGAATAAACATTGTTAAAATGTCTATACTTCCTTGAGCCATCTATACTTTCAATGCCATCCTAATCAAAATTCTATCAGCACTTTTCAAAGAGTTGGAACAAACAATCCTAAAATTTGAATGGGACCAGAAGAGACCACAATTGCTTAAAGGAATGTTGAAAAAGAAAAACAAAACTGGGGGCACCATGTTGCCAGATTTCAAGCTTTACTGCAAAGCTGTGATCACCAAGACAGCATGGTACTGGCACAAAAACAGATACAAAGACCAGTGGAACAGGGCAGAGAGCCCAGATATGGACTGTCATCTCTATAGTTAAGTAATCTTTGACAAAGCAGGAAAAATATCCAGTGGAAAAAAGACCGTCTCTTCAATAAATGGTGCTGGGAAAATTCAACAGCTATCGGTAGAAGAATGAAACTCAACCATTTTCTTACACCATACACAGAGACAAACTTGAAATGGATAAAAAACTTCAATGTGAGGCAGGAATCTATCAAAATCCTAGAGGTGAACATAGGCAGTAATCTCTTTGACATTGGCTACAGCAACTTATTCCAAGATATGTCTCCAAAGGCAAAGGAAACAAAAGTGAAAATGAACTTTTGGCATTTCATCAAGATCAAAAGCTTCTGCACAGCAAAGGAAATAGTCAACAAAACAAAGATGCAACCCACAGAATGGAAGAAGATATTTGCAAATGACACTATAGACAAAGGGCTGATATCCAAGATCTATAAAGAACTCCTCACACTAAACACACACAAAACAGATAATCATGTCAAAAAAATGGGCAGAAGATATGAACAGACACTTCTCCAAAGAAGACACACAAATGACTCACAGGCACATGAAAAAATGTTCATCATCATTAGCCGTCAGGGAGAGTCAAATCAAAACCACATTGAGATACCACCTTACACCAGTCACAACGGCCGAAATCAACAAGACAGTAAACAAGTGTTGGAGAGGATGTTCCCACTGTTGGTTGGAATGCAGGTTGGTGGAGCCACTTTGGAAAACAGTGTGGAGATTCCTTAAGAAATTAAAAATAGAGCTACCCTATGACCCTGTGATTGCACTACTGGGTATTTACCCCAAGGGTGCAGATGTAGTGAAAAGAAGGGCCACCTGTACCCCATTGTTCATAGCAGCAATGGCCACAGTCACCAAACTGTGGAAAGAACCAAGGTGCCCTTCAGCAGATGAATGGATAAAGAAGATATGGTCCATATATACAATGGAGTATTACACCTCCATCAGAAAGGATGAATACCCAACTTTTGTATCAAGACTGGAGGAGATTATGCTGAGTGAAATAAGTCAAGCAGAGAGAGTCAATTACCATATGGTTTCACTTATTTGTGGAGCATAAGGAATAACATGGAGGACATTGGGAGATGGAGAGAAGTGAGTTGGGGGAAATCAGAGGGGGAGACAAACACTGAGAAACTGTAGACTCTGAGAAACAAACTGAGAGTTTTGGAGGTGAGGGGAGTGGGTGAGACTGGTGGTGGGTATTAAGGAGAACATGTATTTCATGGAGCACTGGGTGTGATGCATAAACAATGAATTTTGGAACACTGTAAAGAAATAAAATAAAATTAAAGGTAAAAAATAAAACAAAGGATAAAAGTTATACAATTACCTCAATAGATACAGAAAGAGCCTTTAGTAAAATTCAACATCCATTTATGATAAACACTCTCAACATAGTGGGTTTTGAGGGAATATATACCAACATAAGCGAAACTATATATGAAAAACCCACAGTGAATATCATACTCAATGGTGAAAAGCTGAAAGCTTTTCCTCTAAAGATCAAACAAGATGAAAAGTTCACTCTCACCACCTTTATTCAGTATAGTACTTTAAGTCCCAGGAACCACAGTCAACAAGAAATAAAAGTAAACTATAAGAAGTAAAACTCTCACTGCTTGCAGATGACATACGCTACATAAAAATTCCTAAAGGCTCCACCAAAATATATTAGAAATAATAAATGAATTCAGTAAGATTGCAGGATACAAAATATACGGAAATCTTTTTATGTTTCTATACACTAATAACTAAATAACAGGAAGAGAAAGTAAGAACAGTTCCATATACAATAGCATCAAAAAGAGAATAAACTCAACCAAGAAAGTGAAAGACCTGCACTCTGAAAACTATAAAACACTGATGAAAGAAATTGAAGGCAATACTAACAAATAGATACTCCATTCTCATGGGTTGTAAGAATTAATGTTGTTTTTTCTTTCTTTCTTTCTTTCTTTCTTTCTTTCTTTCTTTCTTTCTTTTCTTTTCTTTCTTTCTTTCTTTCTTTCTTTCTTTCTTTCTTTCTTTCTTTCTGTTTTGGTTTTGTTGTTGTTGTTTTTGTTTTTGAAGATTTTTGTCAGAGAGAGAGAGAGGGATATAGAGAGAGCATGTATCCAAACGGGGGAATGGAGATAGAGGGAGAAACAGGCTTCCTGCTGAGTGGGGAGCCCCATGTGGTACTTGATCCCTGAACCCTGGGATCATGACCTGAGTCCAAGGCAGACACTTAACTACCAAAACACCCAGGTGCCCCAAGAATTAATACTACAGGTGCCAAGAATTAGTATTATTAAAATGTCCATATTACTGAAAGCAATTACAGATTCAATCTGCAGAATCTTATTAATATATCAATAAGTGGGGCGCCTGGGTGGCTCAGTAGGTTAAGCTTCTGCCTTCATCTCAGGTCATGATCTCAGGGTCCTTGGATCGAGTCCTGCATCAGGATCTCTGCTCAGTGGGGAGCCTGCTTTCCCCTCTCTTTCTGCCTACCTCTCTGCCTACTTGTGATCTCTCTCTCTCTGTCAAATAAATAAATAAAATCTTTAAAAAAAATAAAATACCAATAAACATTTTTCACAGAACTGGAATCACATTATAATTTGTATGGAAATACAAGAGATCCTGGATGACAAAAACAATTCTGAGAAAGATAACCATAGCTGGAGGGATCACAATTCCAAATTAAGATACACTACAAAACTGTAGTAATCAAAACAGGATGCTATTAGCACAAAACCAAACACATAGATGAATAAATCAGAATAGCGAGCCCCAAAACAAACCCACACTACTACAATTCTTCCAACTTAATTCTTTTATGACAAAGCAGGCAAGAACAATAATGAGAGAAAGACAGTCTCTTCAACAAATGGAGCTGGGAAAATTAGATAACTACATACAAAAGAGGGAAGATGAACCACTTTCTTACACTATACACAAAAATAAACTTAAAATGGATAGAAGACCTAAATGTGAGACCCGAGACCATAAAACTCCTAGTAGAAAACATGGGCAATATTTGCTATGAAATCAGCCTCGGCAAGTTTTCTAAGTAAATCTCCTTAGGCAAGGTAAACAAACACAACATACTATTGGGACTACATAAAAATAAAACGCTTTAAAAAAAATAAAAAGCTTGCGCATGGCAAAAGAAAGAATCAACAAAATTAAAAGGCAACCTACTGAATGACAGAAGATTTATCTGCAAATGATGTATCAAATAAGTTAATATCCAAAATATATAGAGAAGTTATACAATCCACCACCAAAAGGCCCAAATGATTTGATTAAAACATAGGCAGAGAACTGAATAGATATTTTTTCCAATGAAGACATACAGACGGCCAATAGACCCATAAAGCATGTTCACCATCAGTGATCATCAGGGAAATGCAAATCAAAAGCACAATGAGATATCACCTCATGCCAGTCAGAATGGATAGAATAAAAAAGAAACAAGGGTTGATGGTGATCTAGGAAAACAAAATAAGACAGCAGCAACAACAACAAACGAACCCTGTGCATGGTGGTACTGTAAACTGGTATAGCCACTATGGAAAACAGTATGGAAGTTCCATTTGCCATTTGATCCAGTAATTCTACTGTTGTGTATTGACCTAAAGAAAGCAAAAACAGTATCCATAGGGATTTAATAAACTCATTGCAGCATTATTCATGATAGCCAATATATGGAAGCAACCCAAGTTTCCACTGATAAAGATATAAACATGTGGTGGGTGTATATGCACATATGTGTGCACACACACACAGAAGCATATTACTCAACCATAAGAGGGAATGATATCTTGCAATTCATGATGACATGGAGATACCTAGAGGATATTATACTTAGTGAAAGAAATCAGACAAAAAAGACAAATATTGTATGATTTCAGATAGATGTGGAAACTAAAAGACAAAATAAAAACAAAAAAATAAGAAGCAGAAACAGACCCATAAATCGAACTGATGATTGCCAGAAGGCAGACGGAGGGGGTGAGGGGGAATGGGTAAAATGGGTAGAGGGGAGTGGGGGGTACAGACCTCCAGTTATGGAATGAATAAATAATACAAATAAAAGATAGAGCATAGAGAATATAGTCAATGGTATTGTGCATTTTATAGTGACAGGAGCTACAGTTGTGGTGAGCATAGCATAAGATACAGATTTGTCAAATCACTATATTTTATACCTGAAACTAATGTAATATTATGTATCAACTATACTTCAATTTTAAAAAGTAATCAAAAACAAAAAATAGAATAATCACTGAAAAAAGGAAAGTCATTTTTAGATGACTGAAAAATATTTTACTATATTTTATTATAGTTGTGCATTTGTAGAAAATTTGAAAAAATAAATTAGAAGAAGGAAGTAAAGGTGATCAGTTATTCCACCATTCATAAATGCTAACTATTAAAGGTAGCATATTGCCATGTATTCTTTTCAGCATTTTTCTAGTTGTGTGGTGCAGTTATTTTGTTAGATATTATACTGAATATACACTTTGATAACCTAGTAGTTTTTGTTTTTGTTTAACAATTATCAACATCACTGCTTATAACCACCACACTTGAAGTCTTTATAGTTTCCAATTACAAGCAGAACTATGTATTTTTAGCCTGCTTCAAGTTTTGGACATTTATCTTAATATTTGTTTTGAATTTAATTTTGTTATATATAATGCTGTGATAAACATTCTTGAGCATAAAGCTTATTAAGAAGAAAAAAAGACAGGTAGAGGTAGGAGTTTTATCTAATGCATACAGAAAAAGGAGAATTAAGGAAAATAAACAGGAATATGTTCCAAGCAAAATAACAGGAACTTGTAAAATGAATATAACTGATTTACGTAATAAAGAGTTGAAAACATCATAAAGATACTACTGTGCTCAGAAGAATGGATAAACAAAATAAGACTTTCAGGAATGAGAAAATATAAGAAAGTCCAAAACAGAACTCAAAAAACTGAAAAATATAATAACTGAACTAAAGAATATAATACAGAGTTTCAAGGGCAGATGAAACAGAAGACCAAATGTCAGGGCACTGGAACTCATTCAGTCAGAGTAGCAAAAAGAAAAAAAAAAAAAAGAATGAAAAAGTGTGACATTAGCTTAACAGAGTTAGGGAACAAATTTAAGCAGACCGATATTTACATGATAGGCATCCCAGAAGGAGCAGAGAAAGTGGCAGAATGCTTATTTGAAGAAATAATGGCTGAAAAAAGGTAAAGACAAGGGGAGAATCTTAGTAAGAGGGGGCACCTGGGTGGCTCAGTGGTTAAGTGCCTGCCTTCACTTCAGGTCATGATTCCAGGATCCTGGGATCAAGCCC
Source organism: Mustela nigripes (assembly GCF_022355385.1). NCBI lineage: Eukaryota > Metazoa > Chordata > Mammalia > Carnivora > Mustelidae > Mustela > Mustela nigripes. The sequence continues at coordinate 142,380,238 of NC_081558.1, read as the reverse complement.
CAATTTGGGATCCCTGCTTAGTGGGAAGCCTGTCCCTCCTTATCCCATTGACCCTGCTTGTATTCCCTCTCTCACTGCCTTTCAAGTAGATAAATAAAATAACTTTTTTTAAAAAAGCAAGAAAAAAAAACCCCTCATTATTTACAAGAAAAGAAAAGCCTCATCAGACTACATTCAGACTTTCAGCAGAAACTTTGCAGGCCAGAAAGTAGTGTGGCACCATATGTTCAAAGTGCTAAAAGAAAAATATGGACTACCAAGAATACTCTGTGCAGTGCAGTTGTCTTTCAGAATTGAAAGAAAGACTGGGCTGTCTGGGTGGCTCAGTCAGCTAGATGGCCAACTCTTGATTTGGATTAGGTCATGATCTCAGGGTCCTGGGACTGAGCCCACATCAGACTCCACACTCATGGAGTCTGCTTGAAGATTCTCTTTCTCTCCCTCTGCCCCTTCCCCCACTAGCACATGTTCTCTTTAAAAATACACAAATCTTAAAAACAAAAGAATTGAAAGAAAGATACAGTGTTTTTTAGATAAGCAAAACCTAAAAGAATTCATCACCACTAGATTGGTCTTATAAGATGTTAAAAGAATTCCTTAACTTGAAATGGTACAGTGCTAATTAGTAAAAGGAAAGCATGAAAATATAAATATCACCAGTAAGGTAAAAATATAGCAAAATTTGGAATGATCTAATGTTGTAAGGTGATGGGTTAATCACTTATAAAGATAAAATGAAGTTTTTTTTAATAGTAATAAAAATAACTATTGCTATAAAATGTAAAGGTATAAGATAAGATATAAATAGTGACATCAAAACAAAATTTGGGAGGAGATTAAAAACAGTTTTAGAATGCACTTGAATTTAAGTTGTTATCAGCTTAAAATAAATTATTATAAATATGAATTGTTCCATATAAGGCACTTGGTAACCACAGAGCAAAAACCTATAGAAGAGGGGAGTCTGGGTGGCTCAGTGGGTCAAATCCTCTGCCTTCAGCTCAGGTCCTGATCCCAGGGATTTATTCCAGTGATGCAAGATAATTCAATATCCAGAAAAATCAAAGTGGTAACAAAATGTAGGATAACAAAATGAAGGATAAAAATCATAGGATTAGGAGGGAGAAGTCAAGATGACGGAGGTGTAGCAAACTGAGATGACATCAGGTTATAGGAGTTCAGTTAGATAGTTATCAAACCATTCAAAACACCTACAAACCCAACAGGAGATCGAAGAGAAGAAGAGCAGCAATTCTAGAAACAGAAAATCAACCACTTTCTGAAAGGTAGGATGTGCTGAGAAGTGAATCCGAAGTGATGGGAAGATAGACCATGGGGGGAGGGGCTGGCTTCTGGCAAGTGGTAGAGCAACAGAGCACAAAATTTGAACTTTGAAAAGTCTGCTCTACTGAGGGACATCACTCCAGAGGCTAAGCACAGATGGAGCCCTCATGGGGACAGTGTGGTCTCAGGTCCTACAGGGTCACAGAAGGATGGGGGTTGTCTGAGTGTAGCAGAGCGTGCAGGTAATTAGAGCAGGGAAGCCCGCTGCAGAGACAGAGCTGAGGAGTGAGCTCTCAGCTTGGGATTACCTTAAACTGATCCATGGCACAATCTGAGCAGGGACTCCACAAGTGGCAGATCTGGGGAGAGCCACTGGAAGAGTAGAGCAGAAGGAATCTGCCGGGTTTGGAGACTCCAAATGGGGCTGTGTGCCAGAGACAGAAACATTCAGTCACAAGCCGGGTGAGCTTGGAGTGCGGCTGGAGACCAGAGAGATGGGAGTGATTGAACGCTTTTCTCCAAGAGTTGCACTGAGAGTTGGGGCCCTGAGCTCTCTACTCCTCTGGGCCAGAGATTGGGAGGCCTCCTTTTTCATTTCCATCCTTCAGAGCTCTACAGAAAGCTTTCAGGGAACAAATAATCCCGAAAGCAAACTCCAGCAGATTACTTAGCCCAGCCCTGGCAAGGGCGGGGCAATTCCCCCTTGTGCAAAGACATTTGAGAATCACTACAACAGGCCCCTCCCCTAGAAGATCAGTAAGAACATCTAGCCAAAACCAAGCTCACTGATCAAGAACAGCAGAATTCCAGAAGAGGGGAAAGCAAAGCATGGAATTCATGGCTTTCTCCCCATGATTCTTTAATCTTGCAAAGTTAATTAAATATTTTTAATTTTATTTTTTTCTTATTCTAATTTTTTAAAGTTTTCCTCTTTCCTCTTTTTAACTAGTTTATCTTAACAATACCTTTCTTAAAAAAATCTTTTTAAACCTTCATTATTGTAGTCATATTTTATCCTTCATTGTATCTAACTTCATTTTTTGTATCCATGTAGGGTTTTTTCTTATAAAATTTTTTTGGGATTCATGGATGGATATTTTTCTCATTTAGTGCTCTGAATATATCATCTTTCTTGCATGCCAGGTCTCTGTGGATAAGTCTGCTGCCAATCTAATATTTTACCATTTTATGTTATAGACTTCTTGTCCCAGGCTGCTTTCAGGATTTTCTCTTTGTCGCTAAGACTTGTAAATTTTACTATTATCCAGCCAAGGATACTATATCTAGCTAGGTTATCATTGAAAATAGAAGGAGAGAAAAAAAGATGCCAAGACAAACAAAAACTAAAAGAATTTATAAACACCAAACCAGCCCTATAGGAAATATTGAAAGAGGTCCTCTAAGCAAAGAGAGAGCCTAAAAATAGTAGATGAGAAAGGAACAGAGACAATATATAATTAACAGTCACCTTACAAGTAATACAATGGCAATAAATTCATATCTCTCAATATTTACCCTGAATGTAAATGGGCTAAATGCCCCAATCAAAAGACACAGGGTATCAGAATGGATAAAAGAACAAAACCCATCAATATGCTGTCTATAAGAAACTCAATTTAGACCCAAATACACCTCCATATTTAAAGTAAGGGGATGGAAAAAAATTTTACCATGCTAATGGACAACAAAAGAAAGCTGATGTGGCAATCCTTATATCAGATAAATTAGATTTTAAGCCAAAGACTATAATAAGAGATGAGGAAGGACACTATATCATACTCAAAAGGTCTGTCCAACAAGAATATCTAACAATTTAAATATCTATGCCCCTAACATGGGAGCAGCCAACTATGTAAACCAAATAATAACAAAATCAAAGAAACACATTGACAATAATACAATAGTAGTAGGGGACTTTAACACTTCCCTCACTGAAATAGACAGATCATCCAAGCAAAAGATCAACAAGGAAATAAAAGCCTTAAATAACAAACTGAACCAGATGGACTTCACAGATATATTCAAAACATTCCATCCCCAAAACAACAGAATACACATTCTTCTCTAGTGCACAAGGAACATTCTCCAGAATAAATTACATCCTGGGTCACAAATCAGGTCTCAACTGGTACCTAAAGACTGGGACCATTCCCTGCATATTTTCAGACCACAGTGTTCTGAAGCTAGAACTCAATCACAAGAGGAAACTTGGAAAGAACCAAACATGGAGGCTAAAGAGCATCCTACTAAAGAACGAATGGGTCAACCAGGAAATTAAAGAAGAATTGAGGGGCACCTGGGTGGCTCAGATCATGATCTCTGGGTCCTGGGATCAAGCCCCACATCAGGCTCTCTGCTCTGTGGAGAGCCTGCTTCCTCCTTTCTCTCTGCCTGCTTCTCTGCCTACCTGTAATCTCTGTCTGTCAAATAAATAAATAAAATCTTAAAAAAAAAGAATTGAAAAAAATTCATGGAAACAAATGATAATGAAAGCATACCTGTTCAAAATCTGTGGGACATAGCAAAGGCAGTCCTGAGAGGGAAATATATAGCAATACAACCCTTTCTCAAGAAACAAGAAAGTTCTCAAGTACACAACCTAATCCTATACCTAAAGAAGCTAGAAAAAGAATAGCAAAGAAAACCTAAACCCAGCAGGAGAAGAGAAATAATAAGGATCAGAGCAGAAATCAATGAAAGAGAAACAAACAAAAACCAGTAGAACAAATCAACAAAACTAGGAGTTGGTTCTTTGAAAGAATTGATAAGATTGATAAACCCCTGGCCAGACTTATCAAAAAGAAAAGAGAAAGGACCCAAACAAATAAAATCATGAACAAAAGAGGAGAGATTACAAACAACACCAAAGAAATACAAACAATGATAAGAACATATTAGGAGAAACTATATGATAGCAAATTTGACAATCTGGAAGAAATGGGTGCATTCCTAGAGATGTATAAACCACCACAACTGAACCAAGAAGAAATACAAAACCTGAACAGACCATAACCAGTAAGGAGATTGAAGCAGTCATTAAGAATCTCCCAACAGGGATGCCTGTGTGGCTCCGTGGGTTAAGCCTCTGTCTTCAGCTCAGGTCATGATCCCGGGGTCTAGGGATTGAGCGCCGCATCGGGCTCTCTGCTCTCTGCTTCCCTCTCTCTCTCTGCCTGCCTCTCTGCCTACTTGTGATCTCTGTCTGTCAAATAAATAAATAAAATCTTAATTAAAAAAAAAAAAAGAATCTCCCAACAAACAAGAGCCCAGGGCCAGACGGCTTCCCAGGGGAATCTACCAAGCATTAAAAGAAGAATTAATTCCTATTCTCCTGAAACTGTTCCAAAAAGTAGAAACGGAAGGAAAATTTCCAAACTAATTTTATGGGGCCAGAATCATCTTGATCCAAAAACCAGACAAGGACCCCATCAAAAAAGAGAAATTACAGACCAATATCCTTGATGAACACCAATGCGAAAATTCTCAGCAAAATACTAGCCAATAGGATCCAACAGTACATTAAAAGGAATATTCACCACGACCAAGTGAGATTTATTCCAGGGCTGCAAGGTTGGTTCAACATCCACAGATCAATCAATGGGATACAATACATTAATAAAAGAAAGAACAAAAACCATATGATACTCTCAATAGATGCTGAAAAAGCATTTGACAGTACAGCATCCTTTCTTGATCAAAACTCTTCAAAGTGTAGGGATAGAGGGTACATACCTCAAAGCTATCTATGAAAAACCCACAGAGAATATCATTCTCAATGGGCAAAAACTGAGAGCTTTTCCGCTAAGGTGAGGAACACAGCAGGGATGTCCATTATCACCACTGCTATTCAACATAATACTAGATATCCTAGCCTCAGCAATCAGACAACAAAAAGAAATTAAAGACATCCAAATCAGCAAAGAAGAAGTCAAACTCTCACTCTTTGCAGATGATATGATACTTTATGTGAAAAACCCAAAAGACTCCACCCCAAATCTGCTACAACTTGTACAGGAATTCAGTAAAGTGGATGGATATAAAATCAATGCACAGAAATCAGTGTATTTCTATACACCAACAACAAGACAAAAGAGAGAAGAAAGAGAAACTAAGGAGTCAATCCCATTTACGAGTGCACTCAAAACCATAAGATATTAGGAATAAAGCTAACCAAAGAGGCAAAGAATATATACTCAGAAAACTATAAAGTACTCATGAAAGAAATTGAGGAAGACACAAAGAAATGAAAAAATGTACCATGCTCATGGATTGGAAGAAAAAATATTGTGAAAATGTCTATGCTACCTAAAGCAATCTATACCTTTAATGCAATCCCTATCAAAATGCCATCCATTTTTTTCATAGAAATGGAAGAAATAATCCTAAAATTTATATGGAACCAGAAAAACCTCAAATAGCCAGAGGAATGTTGAAAAAGAAAGCCAAAGTTGGTGGCATCACAATTCCACAACTTCAAGCTCTATTACAAAGCTGTCATCATCATCAAGACAGTATGGTACTGGCACAAAAACAGACACATAGATCAGTAGAACAAAATAGAGAGTCCAGAAATAGACCCTCAGCTCTATGGTCAACTAATCTTTGACAAAGCAGGAAGGAATGTCCAATGGAATAAAGATAGCCTCTTCAGGAATATTGGAGACCCACTTGCAGAGAAATGAAACTGGACTATTTCCTTACACCACACACAAAAATAAACTCCAAATGGATGAAAGACCTCAATGTGAGAAAGGAATCCATCAAAATCTTTGAGGAGAACACATGCAGCAACGTCTTTGACCTCAGCCACAGCAACTTTTTCCTAGGAACGTCACCAAAGGCAAGGGAAGCATGGAGGTTCCTCAAAAAGTTGAAAGCAGAGCTACCCTACAACCCAGCAATCGCACTATTGGGTTTTTACCCTAAAGATACAAATGTAGTGATCTGAAGGGGCACATGCACCCAAATGTTTACAGCAGCAATGTCCACCATAGCCAAACTATGGAAAGAACCTAGATGTCTATCAACAGATGAATGGATAAAGAAGAGGTGGTTACACACACACACACACACACACACACACACACACACACAATGGAATACTATGCAGCCCTCAAAAGAAATGAAATCTTGCCATTTGCAATGACGTGGATGGAACTAGAGGGTATTATGCTGAACAAAATAAGTCAATCAGAGAAAGACAATTATCATGTGATCTCCCTGATATGAGAAATTTGAGAGGCAAGGTGGAGGGTTTGGGGGGTAGGGAAGGAATAAATGAAATAAATGCAATCAGAAGGGACACAAACCATAAGAGACTTTTAAGCTTGTAAAACAAACTGAGGGTTGTTGAAGGGAGGGAGGGAGGGAAAGGGTCATTGGGTTATGGATGCTGGGGAGGGTATGTGCTACAGTGAGCGCTGTGAAGTGTGTAAACCTGATGATTCACAGACCTGTACCCCTGGGGCTAATAATACATTATGTTTAATAAAAAACAAAACAAAACAAAGCAAACAAAAAAATTTAAGATTTCAATAGATAAGTTTAACAGATTGCCACAAAGAATTAGAAACTAAGGAATAAAAGAAATTGTACAGCTTGAAGCATAGAAAGTCAAAAAGATAGACTAAAACAAATAAGAATCCATTCACATCATGGAGAATGAGAAAGTCAAACATGTGTAATCAATGTTCTAGATGTTCCAGGGCAACAATGTGCCAGAGGTAATAATTTGAAGAGATAATATCTGAAACATCTTCCAGAATTTATTAAAAACAAAACAAATGACACTTTCTGCTTATTGTTAATAATCTCTTCATGAAAACCAGATGTTGGTTTTGAAAACATTGACTGGAAATCTATTTCTTATAAAATAAAAATTTTGTTATACATCAACCCCAAATTTCCAACCTGTTTCCCCAAATCTAACACCGCCATATAAAAGCACCTATGTATATTTAACAGCCATTAGGAAGAAATTATTTAATACATTTCCTGATTGTTAAGCAAATGAGTATGATTGTAACCAAGCCACTGCTTTAATGCAGTCATACATTACACATACCCTTTGTGGTTTGCAAAATAGCAATGTGATTCTATTTTACAACTAATTGCATTTGGGGTATAACAAGAATTTATTGCATGTTGATTTAAAATGATGTAATGACCGTGGGAACATAAATTTCCTTTAAAAATTAGCCCCAAATTTTGTATTGAGATACATGGATATTCTTTGAAGTTTTGGGAATAACCAAAAGCATTCTAACAGAAAATGTCAGACAAGGGGATATTTTAGTGGTATGCTAGTATTTAGAAGCTCTGAATTAGACACATTTAGTGTGTAATGGATGCATGCTTATACCCTTACTTAGTTCTTATTAATAAATCAGTGATCTAATATACATAAAACATGATGCTGTCCACTTTGGCATCCTCTGTACATTGGGAGGTTAAACTTAACAGCAACAGATTATTTTAAAAAGAAAAAAAGAAACATTAGAGAACAAAATAATTCTCCTTGTTGGTATCAGTATTAGTTAGCTATTACTGCAACAAAAGAATAACAATCCACCACAAAATCCCAGTGGCTTGTGGCAATAAGCATTCATTTCTAGTTGATGTGTCTGTGGAGACTGTAGCAGTTGAAGACTTTTATGTCCGCTTCAGATATTTCATACATTCAGTCACCCAGAGGCAACTTTTTTTTTTCCTGCAAAACTAATCCAGTTTAAGCTTTAGGATTCCCAGTTGCAGGAGTTAATTTGTAAAATTTTCAAAGGAACTTTTGAGGACAGTTGTTGGAGATCATGGTCTCTCTCCAATTACCCACCTCCCCTCCTAGTTCCTGTGTCAGTGAGGTGGCATTAGAGGGGCCACAGCTTGGTACCAAAATTGTAAAAGTAGTCCTATAGTTGCTTAGGAGAGCAAGAGAATTTACTTCTAGGGCATAAAAAAGCAGGCCTAGAGAACAGATAAGGAGTTTCATTCCCTTCATGAAAAGCTGCATCAGTAGAAATATTCTGGTAAATAAAAACTATGCTGTTTATGCTTTCAGGAGTTTCCATATGCTAGTTTGAGACCTTGAGTAATATAAATTTGACTTTTCAGGTTCAACTTAGATTTGATTTTTTTCTTCCTTCCCCCTTCCCTCTCTTTTTTCCATCTTTCCCTCCTTCTTTGTGTCTTAGTATCAAATAAAATGGCCTTTTAGCTATAGGATTTTCACTCTGAATTAGATCACCTTTTAATGCATCTTTCAAATCCTCATGTTCTCTTTTAAGGCAAACCCTTTCAGTTCTAGGTGCACATCACACATACTTATCATGAACAGCTTTTCCTAACATATTCTCAAATAGTTCAGAGAGGAACAATTAAGGTCACACTACAGAAAAAGGCTTTTGACACGAATATAGTGTATGTTTTAGTTTCAATTTAGTTGCTGCTCAGGATTCAGATAGCCAGGAGAAAAACATTATTTAAAATTGTTTTTCGAAGATATAGTAGAAACTTAAATACCCAATTTTTAGTTTTAGTTTTCCATGGCTATGAAAAAGTGACCACAGATGCAGCTGCTTAGAACACAGATGTATCCTTTCACAATCCAGAAGTCAGGAGTCTGGCACATTTTAGCCAGATCCTCTGCTAAAGTTCTCACAAGGGTGGAGATCAACCAGCTTCATTCTCACCTAGAGGTTTGACTAGGGAAAGATCAGCTTCCATGATCACTGAGGTTGCCAGAAAAACTTGGTTCCTTGTGGTTGTAGGACAGAAGTCTGTTTTCTTGCTGGATATTGGGGAGACTGCTCATAACTCCTAGATGTCATTGTCATGTTCTTGCCATATTGTCCCCTCCGTACATTGGGCTGCTACACAGGTCTATCACACTCTCACCTTTTTAATCCCTATCTTCAGAAAGAGCCCAAAACCTCTGAAGCATTTGAAAAGGCTTAACTGCTTAGATCAGGCCCACCAAGGCTAATCTCCTTTTTGAGGAACTGAAAATAAACTGATTTGGGACTTGATTAGATCTGAAAAATCCCTTAGACCTTTTAAACATTAATTAGCCTAATTACAAGAGTGGCATTGATCATATTCAGTCTTACCCACTCTCAAGTTGAGGAGATAATACAGTACATATGCTTCAGAGAGAGGAGATTTTGGAACTGTGGAATTCTTCCTGCCATGTCACTTTTAACCTTTTATTGTTCCAAGGCCCCTCCTTCATTACTTGATCACCTTGGTGTCAAGAAATGAAATGTCTAGCTCATGACCATGATACTTCTAACTGTGACTCTTGGCAGAACCCTGAAGAAAAAGTTTGAGCTACCATGTTGAAAACATTGGCCAACAGAGTAAAGCCATCAGAGGATGAAAGGTCTTCAAGTCTTATTATTTTTCTCATCAGAGATCCTCCATCTACCAGATTATCTGGCCTGAAATCTTTGGACTACACCCTCCAGGTTCCATACTGGTACACTTTGCCTTTCTTGCTTCTTTTATATAACTTGGTTCTTTCTCACTAATCTCAATTTCTTGTCCTTTTGGAAACCTTTGTCTCCAATTTATTTCAACTTTCTTTCTTTCCTTCATTCTCATCATCCTGGTAATCCCCAGTGAGCATTATTTCTAATAATGTCTTCATCCTCACCATCACCCAGTCCTTGTGGCAAGCCCTTCCTCCCACCTTCTGCATCAGGTGCTTTGTGGGAATGTGTGGGCATTGCTGTTGCCTCCAACTTGATCTAGGTATGAACACATGTGAAGGAGAGAGCAAGTGAGTGAAGAGTGAGCAATGTAAAGTCACTGAACTTGCTTTTGTTGACCTTTACCTAAAACTGTACAGTTTTTGTGGCTTTTGGTAGGATTTGTAGAAATCTTTTTAAGTAACTACCACCACTCTATACTATTGGATGTAGAAACAACTATTGACTGCAAAATAGTAAATTCTTCCCCTTTTGGAAAGTCATTCTTTTGGATATAAAGAATATAAAATAAATCAAATAGGGAGCTTTTCACCTCACTTAGTTGAACAGGCCCAGCTGACACCACAGGGAGCTGGATTCAGTCTTCTTTTGGCTTACATATGGTCCATGCTGTTCTATCCTCAGAAAGGCAATTCTCTCACCAAAATATGGCTGTGAGAGCATACATTCTCAGTAAAAAATACAATCCCAGAAATTCTTCTGGATCAGTACATCACTGGTGCTTCTTTTTATAATTGTGGAATAAAAGCGATTTAAGTGTTCCTGTAAATCCTTTTGGCCTTAAGATAACTTGGATGAAGAGGGATTTCTCCTGTTATGCTGATTAAATACCATGATGTGAGTTAAGCTCCTTGCATAGCACTTGGCAGGCAGAGCTCTTTGTAAATACCAGCTATCAGCATTAGCATTGAACCTAAAACATAACGGACTCTCAGGAACATTGATTGCCGTCATTTGAACTCTGTTCATGCTTTCCTTTGGCTATAACTTTTAGTTTTATTCTATTAGTTAATTCTATTCAGGGACTGACCCAGGTTTTATGGAGCCTAAAGCTCATAACAATTTTGAAAGCCTTCTAAGAGGAAAAAAATACAACATTGTTCATAAAATTAGACCTATAGTATTTCTAAACATTACAATAAGCTACAAATATATAAATGATGGTAAATCCTGTCATAAGTATCACAAAAATCACAAATCACAAATCTAGAAAGTATTTTAATTTTAATAAGTTAACTCTTTACACACCTCTAAACTACCTGGTTTTTCGTTTTCGTTTTTTGGGGTTTTTTTGGCTATACATTCTTTGATTACCTCATTGCATCACAGCAGTGTTGTAATATTTTCAATGGAGAGAATGGAATGATATGTAGACTTCTCTTAGAATGATGGTATATTACTGACCGTTTAGCAGTTTCTTTCAGCTTCACAGCTCAGTCCTGGTAATGACACACATGTAACTTCAGCTTCAGCTTCTTGTTGAGATAGCCCTACTTTCAGGAGCAGACCCTCAGGGGCTCACAGCCCTTTGATTTTAGTCTGGATGTTCCTTGGTAGCTGAGGTTTCCCCACTTGGCCAGGTCCTTGCTGCCACTGTTTCCTGTCCTACCCCCAACACTAGTCCTGGGGAGCAGGGGATAAGGTAGAAGAGAATAAAGTGCCAGTGAAGCCTGGCATTGACCCTTGAGTGAGAAGCAGGACAGAATTTCATCCATATTTTCTCTGGGCTCAAAGTCCAGGTGCTCTAGGAGGTCCCCCTTGGGATGGACAGAGCTATTGCTGAGTCCTGATGAATATGGAGATAGGAAGGTGGGGGACAATCCTATCAATGGATCTAAAACACGACAAGACAGAGAGGATGATCCCCCACAGATGGAGGTTGCTTATTCCACCCTGGGTAGGGTTTATTTAGCAAATAGAAATCTAGGACCCATGGGACAACTTGAATATACTTCAATTAAAAAATTATTTCCCTGAAATTCAAGCTTAACAGGACACCCTGTATTTTATTTGGCAATCCTATTACTGTGGCCCTACATGGCAGCTTTGGAAAGCATCTGTGAAAAGTAGGATGCCCTAAAAGTTAAGTCTAACCAGCCTCATTTGAAATATGCCCTCTGATTGTAGTGTGAAGTTTACCATTTTTCCTCTTCAATGACATATTGATTCTAATGTACCTAAAGATCTTGTTTTCTGTTTACTTTCTCCTTTCAAGTTCAATAGGCCTATTTTTCCAAAATGTTGATCTTTATAAGTCTTAATCCCATAGTATATCACATGAACTGACCTCCTTAAATTTGAGAAGCTTGTGATAAGCCTGTGTCTTTAATATCACAAGGATGTAGGCAAATTACCTTTGTTGATGGAGATTCAAAGTCTGGTCGGTCAGGGTCCTACTGCTTTTGAAACAGCAGGCCTGATAAGAACTAGATTCCTGAGCTACAGGGTTTAACTTTATTCTTCTTATGTTGGAATCCTTTCACAATGTGTATATTAGTCATCACATTGGACACTTTAAATATTATAATCCTAGTTGTCAGTTATAGTTACTAAAGTTAAAAAAAAAAGGAACATTTTAAAGCAAAGCTCTACCTATCTCATTTATGGGGTATGTAGTCAAGAAACATGTTAATTACTAGTTGTGCTTCTCAGTTGTTGGCACCTCGGGCAGTAGCCAAAACAAATGGAGAATGTGTTAAACCATTTGGAGAGCAAAAGAATCTTGTATGATGTGTTTAAGAAAGGACTTATGTAGATTTGTGTACATAATGCTATTGCTTAAAAAAAATGAAAATTATAACTGCAATCTTGAAATAATTCAAAATTGCTTTAAAACAAATGAAAAAGACTTGTATTCTTTATGCTATCATTATTTCTTTCCAATGACAATATTTGATTGGGCCTATCTGCATGCATCTAATATGGGGAACCCTCAAAAGGAAGACTTTTTGGAGGGTAAGCCATCTCAAGGCAGTCTTTCTACCTCTCTAGGATTGATTACAAAGTGTTTGTACTGGCCTGTGCACTGTTATCTTGGTCAATCAGTTATGGCTAGAGAAGAAGGTTTGGATTTACTCAATATATATGGTGTGATCTATAGCAATGTAGTAAGCTCTATGTGGGGCTCTGAGCTCAGCGTGGAATCTGCTTGAGATACTTTCTACCTCTCCCTCTGCCTCTCCCACTTGTGCTTGCTCATGCTCTCTCAAATGAATAAATCAAAAAGATGAACCGATACATGCCTAAAGATTTGTAACTTTCACCTGAAATCTGAGGAAAAGAACAGACTATTTATTTTTGTAAAAATCAGAAAAATATTTTGAGGACAAGGTTCGGAAGAGAGAATACAGCTTGCCATTAGGTAAGTCTACATCCTTGGATGGGAGATCATATTCAATCACTCATAGCTAATTGTTCTAACATCTAGCCCATCTCTTTCATTAGGCATGGGGCTCCCATGAAACAATTTACTAGTAACTTGTTGAAGTCTACTCTACAATATGCCTTTTTCCATCTACTGATCTAGTAAGACTGTTAGAAAGCAAACAATGATGTTGGTCTTGTTCTCCCTGAAGCCATTCTAATTCTGGTCTTCACTGTTCCCTTTTCTAAGAGTGTTCATGAACGCTTTTAAAAAATATTTTAGGATTTTTGTCAAGCTCTCTGATCTAGAAGTTAATAAATCTACCTTCTGAAGAATCAGAGCAACATTTTCCATTCTTCAGTCTCCTGGCACCTGTCCTGTTTTCCATGGTTTCCTGAGGCTTACCCACAGTGGTTCAGTAATTACAGCCATAAGTTCTCTCAGTTTCCTAAGATGAAGTTTAGTCAGACCAAGAGATGTGAAATCATCAGAAGAGCTATGATCCTTCTCATGATCTCTTCTGCTTCCTGGGTTTCAGATCCCTCTAATATTTACTCCCTAATTTTTCTAGTCCCATGCCTGGGCAGAAATAGAATCTCATGGGATTCACAGTAGCTGCAAAAAGGTTGCATCTAGTTCCAGGTCTTTGGAAGGACCTGTACCTCATCATTAAATGGAGAGTCCAATGCTTGTTCCGAGGCATGACTGATATTTAATATTTTATGCTCTTAGAATTTTCTCACAATTGTGATGCTTTACTTCTGGCAACTACCATATAATCAGGCATTTCCACTCTGGGTGTTCATCTGAAGGAAATGAAAACACTCACTCAAAAAGATCTCTGTGCCCCCATATTCTCCACAGTATTATTTAATAATAGTCAAGACATGGAAACAACCTATGCGTTCATCATTGGATGAACAGGTAGAGAAAAATAGGTTACATACAATGGAATATTATTCAGACATTAAATGGAATGAATTCCTGCCATTTGTTGACAACATGGATAGATCTTGAGGGCATTGTGCAAAGTGAAATTAGAGAAAGGCACATACCATATGATCTCATCTATATGTGGTATCCCAAAACAACAAAAAACCCTCAGATTCATAAATACAGAAAACAGATTGGTGGCTGCCAGAGGTGGGGTGTTGTTCTGGGTGAAATGGAGGAAGGGTGTCAAGAGGCACAAACTTCCGGCTGTAAGGCCTGGGGATGTCCTGTTCAGCATGGTGGTGACGATAGTTAGTGATACTGCATTGTGTATTTGAAAATTACTTGGAAGTTATAGCTCAGAAGTTATCACAAGAAAAAAAGGTATATGTCATGATCTTACCGTGATGCTCATTTTACAATATACGTACTATATTGTGTCATTATATTGGACCCCTGAAACAGGCTACATGTTAATTATGTCTCATTATAAAAAGGCCTAGTGCTCTTTTCTTAATGAAAAGGACCTGTGTTTTGTTGGCATGTTTTTCATTTTGTTAAATTTCCTTCACTTAGTTACTTTGTAATGGTTAATAAGGATTAGAGAGCTCACTCCACAATTAATATTAAAAAAAAACCAAACAAACAGAAGATCATAGCCTAACTGGAATGAGAAATTTAAATCTTCAAGTGACACCCTGGAATATAAAAGTGAGAAAGGAGTATCTAGTTCCTGTATTTAAACAAACACAACCGACGAGCGAGCCTCTGATGCGGTTTTTCCGTTAACATTGCTGACACAGAACTTGAAGATGTTTCCACAAAGAAATCTAGCAAAAAGCGTCCTGGATGCAAGCAGTGCTTTAAAAACGCAAATCTTTCTACACCCCACGTCTGGCAAAGGGTCTCGCACATAGCAGCCTCATACAAACGTCTGTTGCATTGAATTTGCATGTCACATAAAGAAGGGGAGTTCAACCTCGGACCCTGAAAACCATTACTGTTTCACAGGCAGTGAGGGTTCCAGGAAAGAGAAAAGGCCTTAGAACTTAATATGGAGAGAACTGTAATGTCTGCAAATGAAAATACATTGCAAGTCTGAGAATAATACTTTAGGTTTTATCGGCATTTGAAAGGACACAATAAAGAAACTTTTTTTTTTTTTTTTTTTTTTTTGCCAGTGTTCTTAAAAAGTTGGGGGGGTAGAGAAATAAAAATTTCAGGCAGGCAGAAGATCAAAATATTAGCTACATTACTACTGGGAAGGGGATTCGATGATGGTAAGAGAGAGATCCATTGACACAGGCCCCTACAACTAGGGGCTTGCTTCTGTGACTTCAAAGGAAACTCCAAATGTGAGCTTCTTTGTGCCCACTTTCAGAAGGAAGGACAAGAGAGGAGGTTGTTATGTCTGCCTGGTTTTCTATTTCAAACTCATCAGTTAGGTAAATGCACTCCACCTGGGGAATCACCCTTAACACGTCATTGGTGCTTAGAGCAGAGAACTGTTTTCCCCCAAGAGTCTTTCAACACATTTTCGCTTAGAATATGTTTCTTCCCAAACTGTAGATTGTAAGCAGAACACTTATTATCCTATTTTTACAGTGAAGAAGTGGAGATGCAAGTGATGACCTCTCACACTCACTTGGAACCCACTGCACTAGAATGAATCTATAATCCAATACCACCCCTCCCAGCAGCCTTAATGAATGATCTTTGACGATTCTCAGCTCTAATCCTTTCACCTAAGATTATTCCAATCTTTCTTCTTTCTTTCTTCCTTACTTTCATTTATCTATCATCTTTTTTTTTTTTTTTTTTTAGATTTTATTTTATTTGTTTCACCAGAGAGAGAGAGAGAACACAAGCAAGGGGAGTGTAAGGAAAAGGGAGAGGGAGAAGCCGACTCCCCACTGAACAGGGAGCTCAATGGGGCCTCGATTCCAGGACCCTGGGATCATGATCTGAGACGAAGGCAGACACTTAACCGACTGAGCCACCCAGGCGCCCCCTATCTATCATCTGTCTGTCTGTCTGTCTGTCTATCCATCCACCCATCTATCATCTATTATCTATCTATCATCTAAACATTATCTATCTATCTATCTATCTATTATCTATCACCTATCATCCATCTACTTATCATCTATCCATCCATTCATCTATGGGAGAAGAGGAGCAGCAAGGGGATTAGGAGTAAGGAACTTCTGGCAGAATCCATCCTAATCCCAGCCCCACTGACCTAAGTGATAAGTCCCTCATGCCTATCCATCCACCCATCTATCATCTATTATCTATCTATCATCTAAACATTATCTATCTATCTATCTATCTATTATCTATCACCTATCATCCATCTATTTATCATCTATCCATCCATTCATCTATGGGAGAAGAGGAGCAGCAAGGGGATTAGGAGTAAGGAACTTCTGGCAGAATCCATCCTAATCCCAGCCCCACTGACCTAAGTGATAAGTCCCTCATGCCT